>NC_092503.1:129761458-130060004 GCF_047511675.1 Marmota flaviventris | reverse complement strand
AAGGGATAGGGTTATAACTAGGGATAGGGCTAGTGTAAGAGTTAGAGTTAGTGTTAGGGCTAAAATTAGAGTTAGAGTTTGGAATAGGATTAAATTAGGGCTAGGATTAGGGCTAGAGTTATTGTTTAGCTTAGGCCTAGCTATAGGGATAGGGTTAGGTTTAAGTTTAGGATAAAGAATGGTATTATAGCTAGGTTTAGACATAGGATGAGGTTTAGAGTTAGGGTTAGGCAAGGGTTGGAGTTAGGGTTATGATTAATCCTAGGTTTAGGGCTAGGATGAGGGCTAGTGTTTGTATTAGATTAAAGGCTAGGATTAGTGCTAGCGCTAATATCAGGTCAAGGGTTATGTTTTAAGATAGTTTTAGGTTTAGGCTTATGGCTACGTCTAGAGTAAGGGTTAGGTTAGGATAAGGGTCAGGTTTAGAGCTCAGGGAATTATTAGGATTAAGATGTGGCTTAGGTAAGGATTTAGATTTATGGCTCAAATTAGCCTTAAGGTTAGGGTTAGGGTATAGTTAGGTTTTGTTTTAAGGTTCCAGTTTGGTTTAGGTTAACTGATATGATTAGCGTTAGTGATTGGGCTAGGGTTAGGCTTAGAGTTGGCATTAGGGTAAGGGTTATGGTTAGGGTAATTGATAGGGTTAGAACTAAAGTTATGGTTAGGAATATGCCTTGAGTAAGGGTTAGTGTTAGAACTAGGGTTAGGTTTAGGTTTAGGATTATGTTTAGCATAAAGATTAGGTTTTGAGCTAGGTTTAGGTCTAGGTTTAGGTTTAGGTCTAGGGATAGGATTACGGTAGGTTTAGTGTTAGGGTGGTGTTTAGAGCTAGGATGAGTGTTAGGATATTAATCAGGTTCAGGGTTATTTTTAAGGTTATGATTAGGACTCAAATTAGGGCTAAGGTTAGATCTAGGTGTAGTGCTAGTGTTTGGTTTAAGTTAAGGTTAGTGTTAAGCTTTTGCTCAGTTTTGTTGTAATGCTATGGTTAGAGTTAAAGCTAGTTTTATGATTAGCTTTAGGGTTAGGGCTAAGATTATGGTTAGGTTTAGAATTAAGGCTAGATTTAAGGCTAAGATTAGGGCTAGGTTTTGTGTTAGGTTTAGGGCAAGAATTAGAGCTAGGACTAATGTCAGGTCTAGGTTATATTTAGGGATACTATTAGGGTTAATTTTATGGCTGGTCTAGTTTATGGGTTATGTTTAGGGTAAGAGTCAGGTTTAGAGCTAGGTGTTATTAGAGTCAGTGTCTTGTTCAGAGTTTGGGTTAGGTTTTGGTTTAGTTTTAGGGCTTGAATTAGCAATAGGGTTAGTGTTAGGGTTAGGTTTTGCATAATTGATGGGGTTAGGATTAGTGTTCAGGTTAAGTTTAGGTAGTGGATAGGGTTAGTGTTAGTGATAGGTTTAGGGTTAGGCCTAAATGGATAGGGTTATATTTAAGTTTAGGAGTAGGGTTAGTGTTAGGTTTAGCATAACTGTTACGTTTGAGCTAGGATTAGGATTATGGCATTGGTTAAGCTTATGGTTAGGTCAAGTTTTAGGTTTACAGTTAGGCTTAGTGTACATTTAGGGTTTTGACTAGGGTTTAAGTTTACACTTAGGGTTAGAGTAGGTTTAGGGTTACGGCTAGTGTTATCATAATTTTTATAGTTAGGGTTAGGGTAATGGGTGTGGTTAGAGCTATGTTTAGAGCTATGTTTGGATTAGGCTTATGTTTAGGTTAATGGATAGGTTTAGGTGTAGGGTTTTGGTTAGGATTAGGGCTAGGGTTAGGGTTAGGGTTAGGTCTATAGTTAGTGTTAGGGTTAAGTTTAGGGTAAGTGTTAGGGTTTTAGCTATGTTTAGGGCTAGGGTGTCGGTTAGGTTTAGTGTCAGGTCTAGGTTTAGGATAAATGATAAGTTTAGGGCTAGGGTTATCATTAGGGTTAGGGTTATTTTTAGGGTTGGAGCTAGATTTAGGGCTAGGATTATAGTAGGATTAAGTCTAGGGTTAGGTTTAGATTTAGGGCCAGTTTTAGGGTTAGGGTTACATTGAGGGTATTGGTTAAGGCTAGGGTTAGGGTATGGTTAAAACAAGGTGTAGGGCTCAGTTTAGGGATAGGTTTTGGGCTAGGTTAAGGCTACGGCTATGTTAAGAACTAGAGTTATGATAAGGGCTACTATTAGGTTTACAATTAGGGCTAGTACTAGTTTTAGGTTTAGATATACTTTTAGGGTGATGTTAGAGCTAGGGTTAGTGTAAGATCAGAGTCAGGCTCAAGGTTAGTTTAGGCTTAGGTTAGTACTGGAATTAGGGCAAAGGGTAGGGCTAAGTGTAGGGTTAGGTTTTAGTTTATGTTAAGGGTTAGGGTTAGGGCTATGGCTCGGTTTTGTTTTAGGGTTTGAACTAGATTAGGGCTAGTTTTAGGATTAGTGTTAGTGTTAGGGCTAGTGTTAGTGTGAGGTTTAGGCTCAAGGTTAGTGTTGGACTTAGAGTTATGGTTAGTTGTAGGGTAAGGGCTAGGGTAGTGTTAGGGCTAATGTTAGGGCAAATGTTAGGGTTATGGTAAGGGATAGGGTTAGATCTAAGAATAGGGCTGGGGCGAGAGTTAGAGTTAGTCTTAGTGCTAGTGGTAGGGTTAGGGCTAACTTAGTGCTAGGATCAGGTCTAGGATTAGTGTAAGGGTTAAGTCTAGAGTTAGAGTTAGGCTTAGATTTGGGGTAAGGGATGGGGTTATAGCAAGGTTCAGAACTAGGCCGAGGGATAAAATTAGGGATAGGTCTTGAGTTAGGGTTCAGGTTAGGATCAAGGCTAGGTTTAGGGCTAGGATGAAGGGTAGCTTTTGTGTTAGGGTTATGGCAAGAATTAGGGCTAGGGCTTATATTAGGTCTAGGGTTATGGTTAGGGATAGTTTTCAGGGGAGATTTATGGTTAGGTCTAGTTTCAGAGTTAGATTTAGGGTGAGGTTCAAGTTGAGAGCTAGGGGTATTATAATAATCAGAGTCAGTTTTTGCGTTTGGGTTAGGTTGAGGTTTAGGGTTATGGCTCAAATTAGCATTAGGTTTGAGTTAGGGTTAGGGTCATGTATAAGGTTAGGTTTAGGCTTCAGGTTAGGTTTAGGGCTCAGGTTAGGTTTAGGGTAATGGATACGGTTATGTTTAGGCCTAGGGTTAGCATTAGGTTTATGATTATCATTAGGGTAATGGATAAGTTTAGAGCTAGTGTTAGGGCTAGGGTTATGTTTAGGATTAGGGCTAGATTTAGGGTTAGGGTTAGGGTTAAGGCTAGTGTTAGGTTTAGGGTATGGGTTAGGGTTTGAGCTAGGGTTAGTGCTAAGGATAGTGTTAGGTTTAGGATTTGGTCTAGGGTTAGGATTAGTGTTATATTTATGGTTAAGATAATGGACAGGTTTAGATGTCGGGTTAGGGATAGTGTTAGGTTTAGCTTTAGGGCTAGTGTTAGTGTTAAGTTTAGCATACTTGTTAGAGTTTGAGCTAGGGATAGGACTACGGTAAGGTTAGGTTTACGATGAGGTATAGGGTTAGTTTTACAGTTAGGGTTAGAGTAGATTTAGGGTTAGGGCTAGGGTTATCATGACTTTTATGGTTAGGGTAATCGTGGGGTTAGAGCTAAGGTTAAGTCTAGTTTTAAGTTTAGGATTAGGGTTAGTGTTAGTGTTAGGGTTAGGCTTATCACTTTCTTATGGTTAGATTAAGGGTAAGGGTCAGGGATTGAGTAAGTTTTAGGGATAGGTTGAGGCTTCAGGTTAGAATCAGGGCTAGGGATAGAATTAGGGTTAGGGTCAGGGTTAGGGATGGGTTTAACCTTAGATTTAGAGTTATGTTTAGGGTAATGGATAGAGTTAGAGCTAGGGTTTGGGCTCTGGTTATGTTTAGGATTAGGGCTAGGTTTGGGGTTAGATTTGGGGCTAGGGTTATGTTTAGGGTAAGGGCTTGGGTTTGAGCTGGCGTTAGTGCTAGTGCTAGGTCAAGGAATAGGTTCAGCCTTAGGTCTAAGGACAGGATTATGGTAGTTTTAGGGTTAGGGTTAAGGTTAGGGCTAGGTTTATCATTAGGGTTAGGATAAGGGTTAGGCTAATGGATATGGTTAGATGTAGGTTTAGGTTTAGGTTTAGGGTTTGATTTAGTTTTGGGGTTAATGTTAAGGCTACGATTATGTTTAGATTTTTGTTACGGGTTAGGTTTTCAGCTAGGTTTAGGGCTATGGCAAGTGTTATATTTAGGGTTAGGTCTATTGATAGTTTTCGGGTTAGGGTTAGGGCTATTATTAAGGTTACGGCTAGGGTTATCAATACAGTTAGGGGTAGGTTTGTGTAAGGTGTAGGTTTAGAGCTAGATTTAGGGATAGGGTTAAGTTTACGGTAAGGGCTTGGGTTAGGTTTTAGATTAAGGTATAGTCCTAAGTTTATATTTACGGTAAGGGTTAGGCTTGGAGTAAGGTTTAAGACTAAGGCTAGGTTTAGGTTTAGGGTTAGGGTTAGGGCTAGGGTTAGTGTTGGGGTTATGCTTAGGGCTAGATTTTTGCCTCGAATTTCCTCCTGTTTTTGTGTTAGATTAAGGTGTAGAGTTAGGGCTATGGGTAATGTAAGAGTAGGATTATGATTAGGGCTAGTTGTAGGGTTAGGGTTATGGCTATGTTTAGTGTTAGGTTTATTTTTTTGGTCAGGGTCTGGTTTAGAGATAGGTTTAGTGTTAAACGCAGGGTCAGTGTTTAGGTTAGAGTTAGAGTTAAGGTTAAAGCCACAATTGGGACTAGGTTTATGTCTAGAGTTAGGGTTAGTCTTTGCCTTAAGTTAAGGGTTATAGTTAGGTCTAAGGCTAGGATTTTGTGTAGGTGTAGAGCTAGAGTTAGGGCTAGATTTAGGATTAGGTTTAGATCTAGGGCTAGTGACAGGGTCTGGTTTATGTATAAGGTTACTGGGAGGGCTAGTGTTACGGTTTGGTCTAGCATTAGGTCAGGTTTAGACCCAGGTTAGTGTTATGATCAGAATAGGGGTCAGGGTTAGGGTTATGTTTTGGGATAGTGTTTGAGCTAGAATGAGGGCTAGAGTTAGGACTATTAGTATGTGAGGGTTTTGATTAGGCTGAGGATTAAAGATAGGTTTTGAGTTACCATTCGTGTTATGGTTTTGCTTAGGGTTACGGATAGGGTTAGAGCTAGTATTAGGGTTACGGTTAGGGTTAGTGTTAAAGCTAGGTGTAGGGCTCGGATTATTGCTAGTTTTTGTGTTAGTGTTAGGGCTAGGGTTAGGTTTAGGGACATTGTTTAGACCAAGGTCAGGTCTAGTTATATAGTTAGTGATATTTTTAGGGTAGGTTTATGGCTAGGTCAAATTAACATGTTACATTTAGGGAAAGGGTCAGATTACGAGGTGGTGTATTATTAGGGTAAGGGTCAGGCTTCAGGTTTGGGTTAGGTTAAGGTTTAGTGTTAAGGCTCAAATTAGCATTAAGGTTAGAATTAGGGTTAGTGTAATGGATAGTTTAAGGTTTAGGGTTAGGTTATTTTTAAGGTAATGTATATGGTTATGGTTTGTGATAGGTTTAGGGTTAGGTCTAGTGTTAGCCTTAGGTTTATGTTTATCGTTAGGGTAATTTATAGTGTTAGACCTAGGGTTAGATCTAGGATAATGGTTAGAATTAGGGCTAGAGTTAGACTGATGGTCAAGGTTAGTGAGAGGGTTATACTTAGGATTAGGTTTAGGGTACGGTTTAGGGTTTAAGCTAGGATTTTTGCTATGGCTAAGATTAATTTAGGGTTTGGTCTAGGGTTATGGTCATGGTTAGTGTAACGGTTAGGGCTAGAGTTATCATTAGGGTTAGGTTATTATGTTTAGATGTCAGGTTAAAGATAGGTTTAGGTTTAGGTTAGCGTTAGGTTTAGGTTTAGGATTATGGTTAGCATTTTAACTAGCTTAGGTTAAGGGTTAGGGTTAGGTTCACAGTTAGTCTAGGGTTTGATTTATGTTTAAGGTTATGGTAGGTTAGGTCTAGTGTTATCATTAGGGTTATGTTTAGGTTTAGAGTAATGGGTAGGATTTAAGCTAGGGTTAGGGCTAGGGTTAAGGTTAGGATTAGGGATGGGGTTAGGTTTAGGGTTAGGCCTTGGGTTAGTGTTAGGGGTAGGTTAAGTGTAAGGGTTAGAGATTGAGCTAGATTTAGGGCTAGGGCAAGGGTTAGGTTTATAGTCTGGGCTAAGGTTGGGTTAGGGTTAGGGTTCAGGCTAGAGCTAGCATTAGTTTTTGGGTTATTGTTAGTTGAATGGATAGAATTAGAGCTAGGGTTTGGGCTATAGTTACAGTTCAGATTAGGGCTAGAATTAGGGTGAGGTTTAGGGTTTGGTTTAGGGTTGTTTTAGGGTAAGTTTTAGGGTTTGAGCTAGGGTTAGGGCTAGAACAAGGGTTAGGGTTAGCTTAGGGCTAGGTTTAGGGTTAGAGTTATGCTTAGGGTTAGGTTTAGGGCTGTAATTAGGGCTAGGTTTTGTGTGAGGTTTAGGGCTAGTGTTAGGTATATGGGTAATGTAAGAGCTATAGTTATGATTATGGCTAGATTTAGAGTTTGTCTACTGTTAGGGTTAGTTTTTTTTGAGTTAGGATAAGGTTTGAAGCTAGGGTTTTTGTTAGGGTAAGTGTCAGGGTTCAGGTTAGGATTAGGTTTAGGGTTAGGTCCAGAATGAGGACTAGGGTTAGGTCTAGGGGTAGAGTTAGAGTTTGGTTTAAGTTAAGGGTTATTGTTAGTGATAACGCTAGGGTTATGGCTATATTTAGGATTAGGTTTAGGTCTAGGGCTAGTGTTATTGTTAGGTTTAGGTTTAGGGTTAATGGTAGGACTAGTGTTAGGTTTCAGATAAGGTTTAGGGTCAGGATTAAATCTAGGTTTAGTGTTAGGGTCAGAATAAGGGGCAGGGTTAGAATTAGGGTTTTGGTTAAGTTTAGATCTAGAATGAGGTTTAGGGTTAGGACTAATAATAGAGTTAGAGTTTGGGGTAGGCATAGAATTAGGGTTAGGACTAGAGTAGCAATAGGGAGAGGGTTTGACTAAGTGTAAGAAATAGGGTAAGAGCTATGATTAAGACTAGGGATAGGGTTAGGGTTAGAGCCAAATTTAGGGTTAGTGTTAAAGCCAAGGTTAGGCCTATGATAAGGGATAGGTTTTGTGTCAGGTTTAGGGCTATGGCTAGTTTAAGAACTGGCATTATGATTAGGGCTAGTTTTATGGTTAGGTTTATGTTGAGGTCTAGTGTTAGGATTAGGTTTAGGGATAGGGTGATATGTAGAGCTATGGTTAGTGTTAAGGTCAGAGTCAGGGTTAGTATTAATTCTAGGGAGAGGTTTAGGACTCAAATTAAGGCTAGGGTTAGGGTTAGTTACAGAGTTAGGTTTTGGTTTAAGTTAAGGTTTAGGGTCAGTGAAATGGCTTGGTTTTGCTTGAGAGCTAGGGCTTGGGTTAGGGCTAGTTTTCAAATTAGTGTTATGGTTAGAGATAGTGTTAGGGTGTGGTTTAGGCTTAGGGTTAGGGTTTGATTTAGAGTTAGGGTTAGATCTAGGTTTAGGGCTACAGGGAAGGTAGGGCTAGGGTTAGGGCTAGGGTTTGAGGTATCATAAGGGATTTGGTTAGAACTAGGGATAGGACTAGGGCGAGAGTTAGAGTTAGTGTTAGTGTTAGGGTTAGATTTAGGGTTTAATTAGAGCTGGGATTAGAGCTAGGGTTAGTATTAAGACTGAGACTAGGTTTATGCCTAGGGTTATGGTTATGGTTATGGTTATGTATGATGTTATAGCTAGCTTTAGAAGTAGGGCAAGGGCTAAAATTAGGGTTAGGTCTAGGGTTAGGGTTAGGTTTAGGATTAAGGGTAAGATTAGGGCTAGAATTAGGGCTATAATTTGTTTTAGGCTTAGGGCTTCATTAGGTCTAGGGCTATTGTCAGGTCTAGGGCTATGGTTAGAGATAGTTTTAGGGTTAAGAATATTAGGGTTAGGATAAGGTTTATAGATATAGTTAGGTTTAGGGTTCAGGTTAGTTTTAGAGTAATGTATAGGTTTAGGGTTAAGAATAGGTTTAGGATTTTCCTAGGGTTAGCTTTAGGGTTAGGATTAGGATTAGGGTAACGGATAGGGTTACAACTTGGGTTTGGACTAGGTTTATTTTTAGGATTAAGGCTAGGGTTAGAGTTAGGTTTTTGGTTATGTCAGGGGTTAGGTTTAGGGTTAAGATTGGGGTAAGTGTTAGGGCTAGAATTAGGGCTATGGTTAGTGTTAAGTGTAGTGTTAGGTCTCTGATTATGGATAGGTTTTGGGTTAGGTTAGGGCTAGGTTTAGGGCTACAGCCAATGTAATAACTAGGGTTATGATTAGAACTAGTTTTAGGGTTAGGTTTAGGGCTAGGTCTAGGGTTAGGTTTAGGTTTAGGTTTTGAGTGTTGTTTAGAGCTAGGATTAGTGTTAGGGTCAGAGTCAGGGTGAGGGTTTGTTTTAGTATTAGGGATAGGACTCGGATTAGAGATAGTTTTAGGGCTAGGTGTAGGCTTAGGGTTTCGTTTTATGTTAAAGGTTACAGTTAGGGTTATGGATCGGTTGTTTTATAGGGCTAGGGCTAGTTTAGGGCTAGTTTTAGGATTAGCATTAGTGTTACAGCTTGTGTTAGTGAGAGGTTTAGCTTAGGTTTAGGGTTAGACTTAGAATTAGGTTTAGATATAAAATTAGGGCTAGAACTAGGCTTAGGGCTAATGTAAAGGCAAGTGATAGGATTATGATAAGGGATAGTTTTAAAATTAGAAATAAGACTAGGGCGAGAGTTAGGGTTAGGGTTAGGGTTAGGGTTAGGTTACGTTTAGGGCTAAATTAGAGCTAGGATTTTGTCTAGTGTTTGTATTAGGGTTAGGCCTAGTTTTAGGCTTAGGTTTAGGTTTATGGATAGGGTTAGGTTTAGGGGAAGGGATGGGGTTAGAGCTAGTTTTAGGACTAAGTCAAAGGTTAGAATTTCGGTTAGGGCTAGGGTTATTCTTTCATTTAGTAATAAGGCTAGGTTTAGGGCTAGGATGAGGGCTAGGATTTGTCTTAGCATTATGGCAAAAATTGGGTCTAGGTTCACCTTTAGAGATAGGGGTATTATTAGGGTTACAGGATAGGAAAAGTAGAAGAATACAACAGTTACTAGTATGGCATTATGTAAAAATGTGGATGTGTAACTGATGTGATCCTGCAATCTGTATTTGGGGTAAAAATGGGAGTTCATAACCCACTTGAATCTAATGTATGAAATATGATATGTCAAGAGCTTTGTAATGTTTTGAACAACCAATAAAAAAAAAAGAATTAGGTTTTGGGTTTGGTTTAGGTTAGGGGTTAGGTTTAGAGGTTGAATTAGCATTAGAGTTTGTTTAGAGTAATGATATTTTTGGGTTTAGGGTTCACGTTAGGTGTAGGGTAATTGATAGGGTTAGAATTAGCCAAAGAGTTAGGGTTAGGCCTAGGGTTAGCCTTACTGTTATGATTGTGCTTAGGGTAAGGGATAGGGTTAGGACTAGGGTTATGGTTATTATTAGGGCTAGAGTTAGGTTTAGGCCTAGGTTTAGCTTTAGCTTTAGGTTTATGGTATGGTTTAGAGTTTGAGCTATGGTTACCATTAGGGCAAGTGTTAGGTTTAGGGTTAGGTCTAGGTTATAGTTACGGTTCAGTACAAGGCTAGTGTTAAGTTTAGAGCTAGGATTATCATTAGGTTTAGGGTATTGGATAGGGTTTCATGTCGTGTTAGGATTAGGTTTAGGGTTAGGTTTAGGTTTAGGCTTAAGGTTAGGGTTAGGGATAGGTTTAGGTTCAGACTAATGGTTAGGGTTTGAGCAAGGGTTAGCTCTATGGCAAGGGTTAGGTTTATGGATATGTCAAGGATTAGGGTTAGGGTTGATTTAGGTTAAGGGCTAGGGTTATCATCAGGTTTAGGGTAAGGGTTAGGTTAATGGGTAGGGTTAGAGCTAGGGTTAGGTCTAGGGTTATCATTAAGGTTAGGGTTAGAGTTAGGGTAATATGTAGGCTTAGAGCTAGGGTTAGGGATAGGGTTAAGGTTAGGATTAGGGCTAGGGTTAAGGTTAAGTTTAAGTTTAGGCCATGGGTTAGGTTAGAGTTAGGTTAAGTTTAAGGATTAGGGATTGAGTTAGTGTTTGGACTAGGACGAGGATTATGGTTAGAATCAGTGTGAGGGTTAGGGCTAGGGTTAGCATTAGGGTTAGGGTTAGGGTTAGGATAATGGATAGAGATAGAGGTAGGTTTTGGCATATGGTGATGGCTAGTTTTAGTGTTAGTGATATGGCTAGGTCTAGTGTTAGGGTTATATTTTTTGTTACAATAAAATTTAGAGCTAGGGTTTGTGTTTCGGTAAGGTCAGTGTTCGGTTTAGGGTTAGATTTATTGTTAGGGCCAGCATTAGGACTAGGGTTTGGTCTAGGGGTAGGGTTAGTGTTTGGGGTTAGATTTAGGGGTATTATTAGGGCTAGGACTAAGTTTTTGTTTAGGGCTAGGCCAAGAGTTTTCTCTAGATAAAGGATTAAGTGTAGGTCTAGGTCCAGTGTTAGGGTAAGATTTAGTTATAGGGTTACAGGTAGTGCCAATGTTAGGGGTCCGTTTAGGGTTAGGGTCAGGTTTAGACCTACGGTTAGTGTTAGGGTCAGAATAAGGGTCAGGGTTAGGGTTAGGGTTTGGGATAGTGATAGAGCTACATTGAGGATTAGGGTTAGGACTAGAAGTAGAGTTAGATTTTGGGTTAGGATGAGAATTATGTTTAGGTCTTGGGTAGCTTTAGGGTTAGAGTTTGGCTTAGGGTAAGGGATAGGGTTAGCAGTAGTTTTAGGGATAGGGTTAGGGTTAGGGTTAGGGCTAGGGTTAGGTTTAGGGTTAGGGTTAAAGCTAGGGTTAGAGCTTGGATTAGGCATAGGCTAGGTTTTGTTTTAGCTTTAGGGCTATAGTTAATGTAAGAACTAGGGTTACAATTAGGGCTAGTTTTAGGGTTAGTGTTTCGTCTAGGTTTAGTGTTTGGTTAGGTTTAGTGTTAGGCTTATGTTTATTGTAATTAATATGTTAGGTTTTGCGAATGTGTTAGCGTTAGGCCAAGGATTAGAATTAGGGTTAGGATTAGAGTTAGGTTTAGGGTAATGCATAGGATTAGAGCTAGGGTTAGGACTAGGGTTATGGTTAGTGTTAGTGTTAGTGTTAGTTTTAGGTTTAGGGTTAGTGCAACTGTTAAACTTAGGGTTAGGTTTAGAGTAGGGTTAGGACTTAGTTTAGGTTTAGAATTAGGGTTAAAGCTAGTGTTGGGGCTCGTATTAGGGCTACATTTTGGGTTACATTAGGGCTAGTGTTAGTGATACAGCTAATGTAAGAACTAGGGTTAGGATTAAGGCTATTTTTTAGGGTTTCGGTTAGGACTAAGTCTAGTTTTATGGTTAGGTTTAAGTTCAGGTTGATGTTTTGAGCTAGGGTTAGTGTTAGGTTCAGAGTCAGGGTCAGGGTTAGTTTTAGGGTTGGGGATAGGACTCGAATTAAGGATAGGCTTAGGGCTAGATGTAGGGTTAGGATTTGGATTAGGTAAAGGATCACAGTTAGTGCTATGGCTCCTTATGTTTTAGGGCTAAGGCTAAAGGTAAGGGTAGTTTTACAATTAATGTTAGTGTTATTGCTAGTGATAGGGTGAGATTAGGCTTAGTGGTACATTTAGAGTTATGGTTAATTCTAGGTTTAGGTCTATGGCTAGGGTTAGGGCTATGGTTAGGTCCAGTGTTTGGGTTATGGTAAGGGATAGGGTTAGAATAAAGAATAGAGCTAGGGCTATAGTTAGAGATAGTCTTAAGGCTAGGGTTAGGTTAAGTTTAGGGCTAAATTAGGGCTAGGAATATGTCTAGGATTCGTGTTAGGCATAGACCTAGGGTTAGGGCTATGTTTAAGATTAGGTTTAGGATTAGGTTTAGGGAAAGGGATTGGGTTATAGCTAGGTTTAGGGCTAGGGCGATGATTAGAATTAGATTTAGGTCTAGAGTTAGGTTTGTGTTACAATTAAGGCTAGATTTGGGGTTAGGATGAGGGCTAGGGTTTGTCTTAGGGTTAGGGCAAGTTTTAGAGATATGGATAATGTCAGGTTTAGGGTTACAGCTAGGGATAGTTATAGGGTTAGATTCATGGCTAGGTCTAATATTAGGTTTAGGGTAAAGGCAAGGTTAAGAGTAATGTGTATTTTTAGGGTCAGGCTCATGTTTTGGGTTTGTGTTAATTTAATTATTAGGGTTAGGGCTCAAATTAGCATTAGGGTTAGAATTAGGGTTAGGTTAATGGATAGGTTTAGATTTAGGATTCAGGTTAAGATTAGGGTAATTGGTAGGGTTAGGGTTAGAGATAGGGTTAGGTTTAGGCCTAGGGTTAGCATTTTGGTTAGAGTTATTGTTAGGGCAATGAATGGCATTAGAACTAGGGTTAGGGCTAGGGTTTTGGATAGGATTAGGGCTAGAGTTAGGGTTAGAATTAGGCTAGGACTAGGGTTAGGGCTTGGGTTAGGTTTAGGGTACAGGTTAGGTTTTGAGGTAGAGTTAGTGCTAGGGTGAGGGTTAGGTTTAGGATTATGTCTAGGGTAAGATTTACTCTTGTTAGGTTTAGGGCTAAGGTTATCTTTAGAGTTAGGTTAATGGATAGGGATAGATCTTGGGTTAGAGTTAGGGGAGGTTTTAGGTTTAGGATTAGTGTTAAGGTTAGGGCTAAGATTATCATTTAAGTCAGTGTAATGGATAAGGTTAGATGTCAGGTTAAGTTTAGGGGTAGTTTTAGGTCTAGGGTTAGTGTTAGGGTTTGGGATAATGTTAGTGTTATAGTAAGGGTTAGGGTTTTTTCTAGGGTTAAGACTACAATGAGTGTTAGGTTTAGGGTTAGTTCTAGAATTAGGTTTACAAATAGGATTAGAGCTAGGGTTATCATTAGGGTTAAGGTTAGGTTTAGGGTAATGGATAATTTTAGAGATAGTATTAGGGCTAGTGTTAACATTATGATTAGGGCTAGGATTAGTATTAGGTTTAGAGATAGGGCTAGGGTTATGTTTAGGTTTCGGTTTTGGGTTTTATCTAGGGTTAGGTCTAAGGCGAGGGTTAGGATTAGCATAAGGGTTAGGCTTAGGGTAAGGCATAGTTTAGGTTAGGGTTAGGGTTATGCTTTGGACTAGATTTAGGCCAAGGATTAGGGTTAGGTTTTAGGTTTAGAGCTAGTTTTAGTGCAATGTAACATAAGGGTTATGTTTACGGTATGGCTAGGTCTAGTGTTAGGTTTAAGTTTCAGTTAGGATCAGTTTTATAGCTAGGGTTAGTGTTAGTGTCAGGGTCTGTGATTGTATTAGGGTTAGGGTTAGGGCTAGAGCCAAAATTAGGATTGGTTAGATCTAGAGGTAAGGTTAGTGTTTGGATAAGGTTAAGGGTTATCATTAGAGTTAAGGCTACATTTTTGTTTATGTCTTGGTTAAAGATATGGCTAGATTTCACATTAGGTTTAATATAGGTCTAGTGTTAGGGTTTGGTTTAGGTTCAGGGTCAGAATAAGGGTCAAGGATAGGGTTAGAATTTGGGTTATGGTTATAACAAGAATGAGGCTTAGGACTAGTAATAGGGTTAGGGTTTGGGTTAGACTAAGGATTAGTTTTAGGACTAGGGTTAGCTGTAGTGTTGGGGTTTGGTTAGGGTAAAGTATAAGTTTAGAGCTACGGTTAGAGCTAGGTTTCGGGTTAGGGTTAGGGCTAGTTTTAGGGTTAGGGTTAGGGTGAAAGCTAGGGATAGGTATCACTTTTGGGCTAGGTTTGGGTTAGCATTAGATTTAAGGTTACAGCTAATGTATGATCTAGGGTTATGATTAGAACTAGTTTTAGAATTAGGGTTAAGACAAGGTCTAGTGTTAGGTTAAGGTTTAGGTTTAGGGTGATGTTTAGAGGTAGGGTTAGTGTTAATGTCAGAGACAGGTTTAGTTCAGGTCTAGGGCGAGAGTTAAAATTAGAGTTAGGGCTAGATTTAGGGTTTGGGATAGGATTGAGGCTAGGTATAGGCCTAAGATGAAGACTAGTGTTTGTTTTAGAGTTAGGGCTAGGATTTGGGCTGGGGTTAATGTCATGTCTGGGTTTATAGTAATGGTTAATTTTAGGGTTAGGTTATGGCTAGGTCTAGTGTAAGGGTTAGGTTTAGGTTAAGGGACACGTTTAAAGCTAGTTGTATTATTAGGGTCAGGGATTGAGTAGGGTTTGGTTTAGATTAAGATTTAGGGTTAGGGCTTGAATTAGCATTAGGGATAGTTTTAGTGTTTGGGTTAGGGTAATCAATAGGTTTAGGTTTAAGATTTAGGTTAGGTTTAGAGTAATGAATAGGGTTAGTGTTAGCAATAGTGTTAGCGTTAGGCCTAGGGTTAGCATTTGGGTTAGGCTTATCTTTAGAGTAATGGATAGGATTAGTGCTAAGTTTAGGGCTAGGGTTTAGGTTAGAATTAGGACTAGGGTTAGGGTTTGGCCTAGAGTTATTGTCAGGGTTAGGTTTGGGGGTAATTTTTAACATTTGAGCTAGGATTAGGCCTAGCATGAGGGTTAGGGTAAGAGTCAGGGCTAATGTTAGCTTTAGGGTTAGGGTTATGTTTAGATTAAGGTTAGAGTTTGAACTAGAATTAAGGTTAGGGTGAGGTTTAGGGTAAGGTTTAGGTCTAGGCTTATGGTTAGGGTTACAATAGGGCCTACATTTAGGGCTAGGATAAGGGCTATGATTTTTTTTTTTTTTTTTGAGGTTTATGGCTAGCATTAGGGCTATGGGTAATGTAAGAGCTAGGGATATGGTTATGGCTAGTTTTAGGGTTAGGGTTATGGATAAGTCTAATGTTCTAGTTAGGTTTTGGGTTAGGATAAGGTTTAGAGCTAGTTTTTTTTTTTTTTTTTTTTTTTTTTCCTTTGGGTAATGGTCATTGTTCGGGTTAGGTTAGGTTTAGGGTGAAGGCCAAATTTAGGACTAGCTTTGGGTCTAGGGATAGAGTTAGTCTTTACGTTAGGTTAACAGTTATTGTTAGGGCTAGTGCTAGGTTTTTGTTTAGGGCTAGGGGTATACTTATGACTCTATTTAGGATTAGGTTTGATCTAGTGCTAGTGTTACTGTTAGGTTTAGGTATAGGTTTACCAGTAGGGGTAGGGGTAGGGTTGCTTTTGGGTTAGTGTCAGGTTTAGACCTAGGGTTAGTGTTAGGGTCAGAATAAGGGTCAGGGTTAGAGCTAGAATGTGGGCTAGGATTAGGACTAGTAATAGAGATAGGGTTTGAGGTAGGCTAAGGATTATGTTTAGGACTAGGGTAGCATTAGGGTGAGGGTTTGGCTTAGGGTAGGGGATAGGGTTAGAGGTAGAGTTAGGGTTATGGTTAGGGTTAGCATTAGGTTTTTGATTAAACCTAGGTTTACGGCTTGGAATAGGGCTAGGATTTGTATTAGCGTTAGGGCTACAGCTAATGAAAGAACTAGGATTTCGATTAGGACTAGTGCTAGGGTTAGAGTTAGGTCAATGATTAGAGCTAGGGTTACTGTTAGGGTCCGAGTAAGGGTCAAGGTTACTTCTAGGGTTATGGTTAAGGCTAAAATTAGGGATACATTTAGAACTAGGTGTAGGATTAGGGTTTGGTTTAGATTAACGTTTAGGGTTAGGGTTATGGCTCAATATTGTTTTAGGGCTAGGGTACAGTGAGGGCTAGATTTCCAATTAACATTAGGGTTAGGGCTAGTGTTAAAGTGAGCTCTAGGCTTAAGGTTAGGGTTAGATCCAGGTTTATGGCTAGGGTGAAGTTCAGGGCTAGGGTGGGACTAGGGATAGGTATAGGGTTTGGGTTATGGTATGGGATAGTTTTAGAAGTAGGGATATGCCTGGGGCAAGATTTAGAGTTAGTTTTAGCGCTAGGGATAGTGTTAGGTTTAGGGTAAGGGCTAAATTAGAGCTAGATTAGAGCTATGGTTAGTGGTAGGGTTAGGCCTAGGTTTAGGCCTAGTATTAGGGTTATCATTAGGGTTAGGGTAAGTATGATGTTACAGCTACATTTTGGGCAAGGACAAAGCATAAAATTAGGGTTAGGGCTAGGGCTAATGTTTGGGTTAGGATTAAGGCTAGTCTTAGGGATAGGAAAAGGGCTAGGATTTGTGTTAGGGTTACGGCTAGGATTAGGAATAGGGCTAATGTCAGGTCTAGGGTTATGGTTAGGGAGAGTTTTAGGGAAAGGATTATGGCCAGGCCTATTGTAAGTGTTAGGTTGAAGGTTAGGTTCAGGTTTAGAGCTAGGGGTATTATAAGGGTCAGAGTCAGGGTTAAAAGTATGGGTTAGGTTAAGAATTAGGCTTAGGGCTCAATTATCATTAGGGTTAATGTTTGGGTTAAGGTAATGGATATGGTTAAGTTGAAGGTTAAGGTTATAATTAGAGTAATGGACAGATTTAGGGTTAGGAATAGGGTTAGGTTTAGGCCTAGGGATAGAATTTGGTTAGGTTTATGGCTAGGGTAATAGACTGGATTATAGCTACAGTTAGGACTAGGGTTATGATTATGTTAGAGCTATGGTTACAGTAGGCCTAGGGTTAGAATTTGGTTAGGGTTATGGTTAGGGTAATGGATAAGATTAAAGCTAGGGATAGGGCTAGGATTATGGGTAGGATTAGGGCTATGGTTTGGGTTAGATTTTAGGTTAGGACAAGGTTTAGGTTTATGGTTAGGTTTAGATTAAGTGTGAGGACTAGGGTTAGTGTTAGGTCTAGGGTTAAAGCTAGGTTTAGGGCTCTGATTAGGTCTAAGTTTGAGTTATGTTAGGGTTATTTAGGACTACAGCTAATGTTAGAACTAGAGTTTTGATTAGGGTTCCTGTTAAGTATATCATTATGTCTAAATCTAGTGTATAGATTAGGTTTAGGTTTAGGGTGATTATTAGAGATAGAGTTAGTGTTATTGTCAGAGTCAGGATCAGTGTTACTGATCAGAGTTAGGGATAGACTCAAAATAGGGCTAGAGTTAAGGCTATGTGTAGGGTTAGGGTTTGTGTAAGGGTTAGGGTAAGAATTAGGGATAGGTCTAGTGTCAAGTCTAGGATTATGATTTTGGTTAGGGTTAGGGTTAGTGTTAGGGCTTTGTCACAGTTTTGTTTTACAGCTAAGGCTACTTTTAGGATTAGTGATAGTGTTAGCACTAGTGGTATGGTGAGGTTTAGGCTTAGATTTATTGTTATGGTTAGATATAGGTTTTGGGCTATGGCTAGGTTTAGGCCTAAATTTAGGGCTAGTGTTAGGATTACTAACGGATAGAGTTAGAACTAGAAATAGGGCTAGGGCGAGAGTTAGACTTAGTCTTAGGGCTAGGGTTAGGGTTAGGTTTCGGGTTAGGGCTAAATTAGGGCTAGATTTATGGCTAGGGTTAGTGTTTTGGTTAGGCCTATGGTTAGGGTTAGGGATAGGGAAAGTGATGGGGTTATAGCTAGGTTTAGGGCTAGGGTGAGGGTTAGAATTAGGGTTAGGGCTAGTGTTAGGATTAAGGCTATGTTTTGTGCTAGGATGAGGGTTTGTGTTAGGGCTAGGGCTGGGATTAGGGATAGGGCTATTGTCCGGTCTATATTTATGGTTAGTGTTAGTTTTAGGGTTAGGTTATGGCTAGGTCTAATGTAAGGCTTAGGTTTATTTTAGGGCCACGTTTAAAACTAAGTGTATTATTTGGGTAAGGGTCCAGATAGTGATTGGTTTAGGTTAATTTTTAGGGTTAAGGATTGAATTAGCTTTAGGGTTAGGGTTATGGCCAGGGTAATGGATAAAATTAGTTTTAAGGTTCAGGTTAGATTTAGAGTAATGGATAAGGTTTGTGTTAGTGATAGGGTTAGCATTACACCTAGGTTTAGCATATGAGTTAGGCTCATTTTTAGGGTAATGGATTGTGTTAAAGCTAAGTTTAGGGCTAGGGATAAGGTTACAATTCGGGATAGGGTTAGGGTTAGGCCTAGGGTTAGTGTAAGGGATAGATTTATGGTAAGTATTAGCATTTGAGCTACGGTTAGGTCTTAGACGAGGGTTAGGGTTAGGTTTATGTTTAGGGTAAGGGTTAGAGTTTGAGCTAGGTTTAGGGCTAAAGCGAGTGTATGATTAGGGTTAGGTCTAGGGTTATGATTAGGGTTACAATTATGGCTAGGTTTAGGGCTAGGATAAGGGCTAGGTTTTGTTTGGGGTTTAGGGCTAACATTAGGGCTATGGTAAATATAAGAGCTAGGAATATGTTTATGGCTAGATTTAGTGTCAGGGTCATGGATATGTCTAGTGTTAGGGTTAGGATTGGTTTAGAATAAGGTTTAGAGCTAGAGTTATTTTAGGGTTAAGAGTCATTTTTCAGGATAGGGTTAGGTTCAGGATGAGTGACAGAATTATGACTAGTGTTGGGTCTAGGGCTAGGGTTAGTCATTAAGTTAGGTTAATGGTTATTATTAGGGCTAGTGCTAGGTTTTTGTTTAGGGCTAGGTCTAGACTTATGACTATATTTAGGATTAGGTTTTGTCTAGTTCTAGTGTTACTGTTAGGTTTAAGTATAGGTTTACCAGTATGGGAAGTGTTAGGCTTTGGTTAAGTGTTAGGGTCAGTTTTAGACTCAGGTCAGTGTTAGGGTCAGAATACAGGTCAGGGTTAGGGTTAGGCTTAGAGTTAGAATGAAGGCTAGGATAGGACTAATAATAGAGTTAGGGTTTGGGGTAGGCTAAGGATTAAGTATAGGACTAGGGTAGCATTAGGGTGAGGGTTTGGCTTAGGGAAAGGAATAAGGTTTAAGGTAGGGTTAGGGTTAGGTTTAGGTTTAGGGCTAGTGTTAGGGTTTAAGGTAGGGTTAGGATTAGGGTTAGGTTTAGGTCTAGGGTTAGGGTTAGGGTTAGTTAAAAATAGGGTTAGGTCTCAGATTCGGGCTAGGATATGTGTTATCATTAGGGCTACAGCTAATGAAAGAACTAGGTTTCTGTTTAGGGTTATTTCTAGGGTTAGCGTTAGGGCAATGTTTAGAGCTAGGGTTAGTGTTAGGGGCTGAGTCAGTTGTCAGGGTTATTTCTAGGGTTAAGGTTAGGACTCAAATTAGGGCTAGGTTTAGGGCTAGGTGTAGCTTTAGGGTTTGGTTTAGGTTAAGGGTTAGGATTATGGCTCGTTTTTTTGTTTGTTTGTTTGTTTGTTTGTTTTAGGTTTAGGGTAGATTTAGGGCTGATTTTTCCAATTAGCATTAGGGTTAGGGCTAGTGTTTGGGTGAGGTTTATACTTAATTTGGGTTTTAGATTCAGGTTTAAGCCTTGGGCGAAGGTTTGGGCTAAGATTGGGTCTATGGATAGGGCTAGTGTTTGGGTTATGTTAAGGGATATGTTTAGAACTAGGGATAGAGCTACGGCGAGTGTTAGAGTTAATCTTAGGAATAGGGATAGAGTCAGGTTTAGTGTTAGGGCAAAATTAGGGCTAGGATTTGTGCTAGAGGTAGTGTGCATTTAGGCCTTGGTTTAGGGCAACTGTTAGTGTTAGCATTAGGTTTAGGGTAAGGTATGATGTTAGAGCGCTATGTTTAGTGCTAGGACAGGGATAAAATAAGAGTTAGGGCTATGGTTAAAATTAGTGTTAGGATTAAGTCTAGGCTTAGAACCTGGATTAGAGCTAGGGATAGGGCTAATGTCAGGTCTAGGGTTAAAGTTTGGCTAGAATTAGGGATAGGGTTATGGTTCAGTTTTGTTTTAGAACTAGGCATAGGGTTATGGCTCGTTTTATGATTAGCGATAGTGTTACGGCTAGTGGTAGGCTGAAGTTTAGGCTTAGATTTATTGTTATGGTTAGATCTAGGTTTAGGGCTATGGCTAGGGTTATGGGTAAGATTAGGGCTAGTGTTAGGGTTATGGTAATGGATACGGTTAGAACTAGAAATAGGGCTAAGGCAAGAGTTCGAGTTAGTCTTTGGGATGCGGTTAGGGGTAGGTTTCGGATTAGGGCTAAATTAGGGCTAGGATTAGCACTAGGGTTAGTGTTAGGGTTAGACATAGGGTTAGGGTTAGTGTTAGGGTTAGGCCTAGGGTTAGGGTTAGTGTTAGTGTTAGGGTTAGGATTAGATTTAGAGGTAGGGATAGGGTTATAGCTAACTTTAGGGCTATGCTGAGGGATAGAATTAGGGTTAGGACTAAGGTTAGGGTTTGGGTTAAGATTAAGGCTAGGTTTAGGATTAAGTTGATGGTTTATGTTAGGGCTAGGGCTAGGATTAGGGCTAGGGCTAATGACAAGTATAGGTATATAGTTAGTATTAGTTTTAGTGTTAGGTATGGCTACGTCTATTATAAGGGTAGAGGACAGGTTTAGAGCTACATGTATTATAAGGGTCAGGGTCCGGGTAGGGTTTGGTTTAGGTTAAGATTCAGGGTTAATGCTTGAATTAGCATTGCGTTAGGGTTAGGGTTAGGGTTAGGGTAATGGATAGAATAGGTTTATGGTTCCAGTTAGGTTTAGAGTAATGGATATGGTTAGTGTTAGCGATAGGGTTATCGTTAGGCCTAGGGATAGCATTTGGGTTAGGCTTATCTTTAGGGTAATGGATAGGGTTAGAGCTAAGGTTAGGGCTAAGGTTAAGGTTAGAATTAGGGTTAGGGTTAGGGTTAGGCCTAGGGTTAATGTTAGGGTAAGTTTTAGAGTAAGTGTAGGCATTTGAGTTAGGGTTATGTCTCGGGTGAGTGTTAGGGTTTGAGTGAGGGCTAGAGATAGATTTAGGTTTAGGGTTATGTTTAGACTAAGGATTAGAGTTTGAGCTAGGATTAGGTCTAGTGTGAGGGTTATCATTAGGGTTAGGTCTAAGGTTATGGTTAGGGTTATGATTAGGGCTAGGTTTAGGGCTAGGATAAGGGTAGGTTTGTGTGATGTTTAAGGATAACGATAGGGCTATGGATAGTGTAATTTCTAGGGATATAGTTATGTCTAGTTTTAGGGTCAGGGTTATGGATAAGTCTAGTGTTAGAGTAAGGTTTTGGTTTAGGATAGGTTCAGAGCTAGGGTTTCTATTAGGTTAAGGGTCATTGTTGGGTTAGGGATAGTTTTATGGTTAGGGCCACAATTAAGACTAGCATTTGGTCTACTGATAAGTTTAGTCTTTACATTAGGTTAAGGGTTATTGTTGGGGCTAGTGCTAGGTTTTTGTTTTGGGCTAAGTTTAGATTTATGACTCTATTTAGGATTAGGTTTGATCTAGTGCTAGTGTTACTGTTAGGTTTAGGTATAGGTTTACCAGTATGGGTAGTGTTAGGGTCAGAATAAGGGTCAGGGTTAGGATTAGGGTTAAAGCTAGAATGAGGAGTAGATTTAGGACTAGTAATAGAGTTAGGGTTTGGGGTAGGCTAAGGATTAAGTTTAGGACTAGAGTAGCATTAGGGAGAGGGTTTGGCTTAGGGTAAGGGATAGGGTTAGAGATACGGTTAGGGTTAATGTTAGAGTCGGGGCTCGGGTTAGGCTAGGATTTGTGTTAGCATTAGGGCTATTGCTTGTGAAAGAACTAGTTTTCTGATTAGGACTAGTTCTAGGGTTAGCGTTAGGGCAATGTATAGAGCTAGGGGTACTGTCAGCGTCCAACTCAGGGTCAGGGTTATTTCTATGGTTAGGGTTAGGACTCAAATTAGGGCTAAGTTTAGGGATAGGTGTAAGGTTAGTGTTTGGTTTAGGTTAAGGATTAGGGTTAGTATTATGTCTCGGTTTTGTTTTAGGGTTAGGGTAGGGTTAGGGTTAGTTTTCCAATTAGCATTATGTTTAGGCCGAGTGTTAGCATGAGGTTTGGGCATAAGGTTAAGTTTACAATCAGGTTTAGGGCTAGGGTGATGTTTAGAATTAGGGTTCAGGCTAGGGATAAAGCTAGGGTTTGGGTTATTGTAAGCGATAGATTTTGAAGTAGGGATAGGGCTAGGGTGAGAGTTAGAGTTAGTCTTAGGGCTAGGGATAGAATTAGGTTTAGGATTAGGGTTAATTTAGGGCTAGGATTAGCCCTAGGGTTAATGTTATGTTTTGGCCTAGGTTTAGGGCTAGGGTTAGGGTTAGGGTTAGTATTGGGGTTAGGGTAAGGTATGATGTTACAGCTACATTTTGGGCTACGGCATGGGATAAAATTAGGTTTAGGGCTCCAGTTAAGGTTAGGATTAGGATTAAGGCTAGGCTTAGGTCTAGGATTAGGGGTGGGTTTGTGCTAGGGTTTGGGCTAGGATTATGTCTAGGGCTAATGTCGGTTCTAGGGTTATGGTTCGGGATAGTTTTAATTTTAGGTTTATGGCCATGTCTATTGTAAGGGTTATGTTGAGGGTTAGGGTCAGGTTTACAGCTAGCTGTATTATTAGGGTCAGAGTCAGGGTTAGCATATGGGTTAGGTTAAAGTTTGGGGTTAGGGATAAAATTAGCATTAGGAATAGGCTACTGGATATGGTTAGGTTTCAGGTTCAGGTTAGGTTTAGTATAATGGACAGGGTTAGGGTAAGGCATATTGTTAGAATTATGCCTAGGAATATAATTTGGTTAAAGATATGGTTCAGGTAATGGATAAAATTAGAGCTACAGTTAAAACTAGGGTTATGGTTACGTTAGGGCTATGGTTAGAGTTAGGCCTAGGGTGAGAATTTGCTTAGGGTTATGGTTAGTGTAATGGATAAAATTATATCCAGGTTTAGGGCTAGTGTTATGGTTAGGAATAGGGCTATGTTTCAGTTTAGGTTTCGGGTTAGGACAAGATTTAGTTTTAGGGTTAGGTTTAGGTTAAGTGTTAGGGCTAGGGACAGGGTTAGGGCTTCAATTAAAAGGAGGGTTAGGGCTCATATTTGGGCTAGTTTTTGGGTTAGGTTAGGGCTAGTGTAGGACTATGGCTAATGTAAGAACTAGGGTTACAATTAGCGTTAGTATTAGGATTAGCATTAGGAGTAAGTCTGGTGTTCTTATTAGGTTTAGGTTTAGGGGAATGATTAGAGATAGGTTTAGTGTTAGGGTCAGAGTCAGGATTAGTGTTACTTTTAGGATTAGGGATAGGACTCGAATTATGGTGAGGGTTAAGGCTAGGTGTAGGCTTAAGTTTTGTATTAGGATTATGGTAAGAATTACAGATAGTGCTAATGTCAGGTCTAGGGTTACGTTTAGGTTAGGGTTAGGGTTGGGGCTCTTGCTCAGAGTTGTTTTAGAGCTAGGGCTAGGGTTAGGGCTATTATTGAGATTAGCAATAGTTTCAGGGCTAGTGGTAAGGTGAGGTTTAATCTTATATTAATTGTTATGGTTAGATCAAGATTTAGTGCTAGGGCTATGTTTAGGGCTAAAGTTAGGGCTAGTGTTACAGTTATGAAAATAGAGTTAGAACTAGAAATAGGGCTAGGGCAATAGTTAGAGATAGTCTTAGGGTTAGTGTTAGTGTTAGGGATAGGGTTAGGTTTAGGTTTAGTGAAAGGGATAGTGTTATAGCTAGGTTTAGGAATAGGGCAAGAGTTAGAATTAGGGTTAAGGCTAGGTTAGATTTCAGGTTTTGATTAAGGCTACGTTTAGGCCTAGGCTGAGTGTTTGTGTTAGGGCTAGGGCTAGGATTAGAGTTAGGGCTAATGTCAGATCTAGGTTTATGGTTAGTATTTGTTTTAGTGTTAGGTTATGGCTTTGTGTATTGAAAGGTTTAGGTGTAGGGTAAGTGTCAAGTATAGAGCTAGGTGTATTATTAGGGTCAGAGTCTGGGTAGGGTTTGGCTTAGGTTAAGATTTAAAGTTAAGGCTTGAATTAGCAGTGGGTTCTGGTTAGAGGTAGGGTAATGGATAGAATTAGGTTAGTTGTAGAGTAATGGAAAGGGTTAATGTTAGCGATAGGTTTATCGTTAGGCCTAGGGATAGCATTTGGGTTAGGCTTATCTTTAGGGTAATGGATAGGGTTAGGGCTAAGTTTAGAGATAAGGTTAAGGTTAGGATTAGGGTTAGTGTTAGGGTTAGGCCTAGGGTTAAGGTTAGGGTAAGTGTAGGCACTTGAACTATGGATAGGTCTAGGGTGAGGGTTAGAGTTTGAGTCAGGGCTAATGTTAGGTTTAGAGTTAGGGTTATCTTTAGGCTAAGGATTAGAGTGTGAGCTAGGGTTTAGGCTAGGGCAAGGATTAGCTTTAGGGTTAGGTCCAAGGTTATGGTTAGGGTTATGATTAGGGGTAGATTTAGGGCTAGGATAAGGGCTAGGTTTTTTGTGATGTTTAGGGCTAAAATTAGGGCTTGGGTAATGTAAGAGCACGGGATATGGTTGTGGCTAGTTTTAGGGTCAGGGTTATGGATAAGTTTAGTGTTAAGGTTAGGTTTTGGTTTAGGATAAGGTTTCGAGCTAGGGTTTCTATTAGATTAAGGGTCACTGTGGGGTTAGGTTTAGTTTTAGAATTAGGGCCACAATTAGGACTAGCATTCATCTAGTGAGAGGTTTAGACTTTATGTTAGGTTAAGGGTTCCTGTTAGGGCTAGTGCTTGGTTTTTCTTTAGGGCTAGGGCAAGATTTATGATGCTATTTATGATTAGGTTTGGTCTAGTGCTAGTGTTATTGTTAGGTTAAGTATCACTTTAGTGGTAGAAGTAGTGTTAGTGTTCTGTTTAGGTTTAGGATCAGGTTTAGATTTAGGGTTAGTGTTAGGGTCAGAAAAAGGATCAGGGTTAGGATTAGGGTTAGAGCTAGAATGAGAGCTAAGTTGAGGACTAGTAATAGAGGTAAGGCTTGGGGTAGGCTAAAAGTTATGATTGGAACTAGTGTAGCATTAGGGTGAGGGTTTGGCTTAGGGTAAGAAATAGGATTAGAGGTAGGGTTAGGGTTATGATTATGGTTAGGGTTAGGGTTATCAATAGTGTTTGGGATTGGGTTATAGTTAGGTTAAGCATTAGTGTTAGTGTTAGTTTGGGATCAGGTTATAGTTAGGTTAAGGTTAGGTTTAGGGTTAGGGATAGGGTTCATGTTAGGTTTGGGCTTAGGGTTAGGTGAGTGTTAGGGTTAGGGTTAGGGTCAGGTTAGGCTTAGTGTTAGTGTTAGAATTAGTTTTAGGGTTAGAGACAGTGTTAGGTTTAGGGTTAAGTTAAGGTTTGTATTAGGGTTAGGGTTAGTGTTAGGGTTATGGTTAGGATTAGGGATAGGTTTAGTTTTAGGGTTAGGGTTACTGTTAGGGTTAGGGTTATTGTTCAGGTTCAGGATAGGGTTAGGGTAAGGATGAGGGTTAGGTTTAGTGTTAGGGTTAGGGTTATGGATAGCTTTATTGTTAGGGTTATGGTTAGTGTTAGGATTAGTGTTAGGGTTAGTGCTAGGTTTAGGTTTAGTGTTAGTGTTAGGGTTAGTGTTAAGGTTTGTGTTAGGGTTAAAGTCACAGTAAATATTAGGTTTAAAGTTAGGGTTAGTGTTAGTTTTAGGGTTAGGCTTAGGTTTAGGGTTAGTGTTAGGCTTTGGGTTAGTGTTTGTGATACGGTTAGGGTTAGGGATAGGGTTCAGGTTAGAGTTAGGGTTAGTTTTAGAGTTAGGTTAAGAGTTAATTTTAGGGTAAGTGTTAGGGTTAGGGTTAGGGTTAGGTTTTGTGTTAGGATTAGGGTTTGGGTTAGGATTAGTTGATTGTTAGGGTTCGGGATAGTGTCAGGGGTTATGCTTAGTGTTAGTGTTAGGGTTAGGGTTATGGACAGGGTTAGGTTTAGGGTTAGGTTGGGTTGGTATTATGGTTAGAGTTAGGATTCGGGATAGGATTAGGGTTGGGTTAGGGTTAATGTTCAGGTTCGGGTTACGGTTAGGCTAAGGTTGAGGGTTAGGGTTAGTATTAGGGTTATTGTTAGTGTTAGTATTAGTGTTAGGGTTAGGGTTAGTTTTATGTTTAGGATTAGTGTTAGGTTAGTGTTAGGGGTTTTTTTTAGTGTTAGGTTTAGGGTTTGGTTTAGGTTTAGGGTTACAGTTAAGATTATGTTTACAGTAAGGGTTAGGGTTAATTTTAGGGTTTGGCTTAGGGTTACGGATAGTGTTAGGTTTAGGGTTAGTTTTTGTAATACGGTCAGGATTAGGTTTAGTTTTAGAGTTAGGGTTAGGGTTAGTTGTAGAATTAGTGTTAAAGTTAGGGTTATGGTTATGATTTGTGTTAGGGTTAGGTTTTGGTTACCGTTAGGGTTAGCTTTATGGTTAGGTTTAGGATTAGTGTTCGTGTTAGGGTTAGGTTTAGTGTTAATGTTAGTGTTATGGTTACAGTAAAGTTTGGGTTTAGGGTTAGTGTTAGGTTTATTCTTAGGGTTACGGTTAGTGTTTGTTATAGAGTTATCGTTGGGGTTATGGTTAGTGTTAGGTTTAGGGTTAAATTCAGTGTTAGGGTTATTGTTAAGTTTAGAGTTAGGTAAGGGATAGAGTTAGGGGAAGGTTAGGGTTAGGATTTGGGTTAGGGTTTGTATTGGGGTTATGGTTAAATTTAGGGTTTGTATTAGGGTTATTGTTAGAATGTGGTTAAGTGTTAGGGTTATTGTTAGGGTTAGAGTTAGGTTTAGTGTTAGGATAAGGAGTAGGATTAAGGTTAGAGTTAGGGTTAGGGTTACTGTTTGGTTAGGGTTAGAGTTAGGTTTAGGTTTAGGTTTAGTGTTAGGGTTAGGGTTAGGTTTATGGTGAGGTTTAGTGTTAGTGTTAGTGTTAGGGTTAAGGTTAGGATTAGTGTTAGGGTAAGGGTGAGGGTTAAGGTTAGGTTCAGTGTTAGTGATAGGGTTAGTTTTAGGATAAGGTTTATGTTAGAATTAGGGATAGATTTATGGTTCATGTTAGGATTAATTTAGGGTTAGTGTTACCTTTAGGTTTAGTGTTAGGGTTAGGATTAGGATTAGATTAGGGTTAGAGTTAAGATTAGGGTTAGGGTTAGGGTTAGGGATATTGTTAGGGTTAGGTTTAGGGTTAGGGTTAAATTTAGGGTTAATGTTAGTGTTAGGGTTAGTGTTAAGGTAGGATTTATGGTTTCTGTTAGGATTAGTGTTAGTGTTAGGTGTTTTGTTAGGATTAGGTTTAGGGTTAGTGTTAGGGTTAGAGTTAGGTTTACGGTTACCATAAAATTTAGGGTTAGTTTAGGGTTATGGTTAGAGTTAGTATTAGGATTAGGGTTAGGTTTAGTGTTAGGGTTAGGGTTTAGTTTAGTGTTAGGTTTAGGGTTAGGGTTTCTGTAGGAGTTATGGTTAGGGTAATAGTTAGGGTTATGATAAAGTTTAAAATTAGGGTTAGAGTTAAATTGAAAATTACGGTTAGGTTAGGGTTAGCTAGGGTTAGGGTTAGTGTTGGATTTAGTGTTAGGATTAGGGTTAGGTTTTCGGTTAAATTAGGGTTAGGGTTAGGGTTACAGTTCGTGTAAGGGTTGGGGTTAGGGTTTGTGTTAGTTTTAGGTTTAGGTTTAGCGTTTTGGTTAGGGTTAGTGGTAGGAATAGGTTTAGGGTTACTGTTAGAGTTAGTGTTAGATTTAGGTTTAGGTGTCATGTTAGTGTTAATGTTCTGGTTAGGGTTTTGGTAAGTGTTATGGTTAGAGTTGGGTTAAGGTTAGGTTTAATATTTTGGTTAAGTTTAGAGTTAGGGTTAAGGTTAATGTTAGGGTTAGGGTTAGGGTTAGTGTTAGGTTTAGGGTTAGGGTTAGGGTGAGGCTTAGTTTTAGTGTCAGGTTTAGGTAAACCTTTAAGGTCAGGTTTAGGGTTGGGGTTAGGGTTAGGGTTACAGTTAGGTTAAGGTTACTGTTTTTTTTTTTTTTTTTTAATTTAGTGTTAGGGTTAGGGTTAGTGTTAGTGTTACAGTGAGGTTTAGTTTTAGAGTTACTTTCTGTTTAGGGTTTGGGTTAGGGTTCATATTAGGGTTAGGGTTAGGGTTTTGTTAGGTATAGGGTGAGGGTTAGAGTTAGGTTTAGGGTTAGTGTTAGTGTTAGTTTAGTGTTAGGTTACGGTTAATGTTAGGGTTAATGTTAGGTTTAAGATTAGGGATAGTGTTATGGTTATGCTTATGGTTAGTGTTAGTGACAGGGTATGGTTAGGGTTATGTTTTGGTTTAAGGTTAGGTTTAGCATTAGGGTTAGGGTTAGGTTAGAGTTAGGGTTAGGGTTAGTGTTAGTGTTAGGATTACTGTTAAGGTTAGGGTTAGATTTTGGGTGAAGTTTAGTTTTAGAGTTAGCGACAGGGTTAGGTATAGTTTTAGGGTTAGTATTATGGTTAGATTTATGGTTAGGATTACTGATATTATTAGGATTAGGGTTAGGGTATGGTTAATGTTAGGGTTAGGGTTAGTGTTTTGGTTAGTTTTGGGATAGGTTTTGCGTAGGGTTAGTGTTAGGTTAGGGCTTGGGTTAGGGTTTGGTTATGGTTAGGGTTAGGCTTAGGGATAAGGTTACAGTTATGGTTAGGTTTAGAGTTAGGGTTAGTGTTAGGGTTAGCTTTAGGTTTAAAGTTTGGGTTAGGGTAAGGGTTAGCGTAAGGGTTAGTGTTAGGTTTAGGGTTAGGGTAAGGGTTAGTTTTAGGATTAGTATTAGTATTAGGGTAAGGGTTAGGGTTTTAGTTAGGCATATGGTTTGGTTATGGTTAGGTTTAGGGTAAGTGTTTTGGTTAGAGGTAGTTTTACAGTTAGAGTTAGTGTTAGTGTAAAGGTTAGGGTTAGGGTTAAGGTTAGTGTAGTTTCAGGTTTAGGATTATTAGTGTTTTGGTTAGGGTTAGAGTTAGTTTTAGAGTTAGTGTTAGTGTTAGGGTTAGTCTTAGGTTTAATGTTATAGGTTTAGGGTGAGTTTTAGGGTGAGTGTTAGGTTTATGATTAGCTTATTGTTAGGGTTAGTGTTGGGGTTAGGGTTAGCATTAGGATTAGTGTTAGGTTTATGGTTAGGGTTAGGGTTAGTTTTAGGATTAATGTTAGTATTAGGGTTAGGGTTAGCATTTGTGTTAGGCATATGGTTTTGGTTACAGTTAGGTTTAGGGTAAGTGTTTTGGTTAGAGTTAGTGTTAGAGTTAGAGTTAGTGTTAGTTTTAGGGTTAGGGTTAGGGTGAGTGTTAAAGTTAGGATCTTGTTAGGTTTAGGATTAGCGTATTGGTTAGTGTTAGAGTTAGGTTTACGGTAAGTGTTAGCGTTAGGGTTAGGGTTAGTGTTAGGTTTAGGGTGAGGTTTAGGGTGAGTGTTACTGTTAGGGTCAGGGTTAGGGTTAGGCTTAGGTTAAGATTAGGATTTGTTTTAGGTTTTGTGTTAGTGTTAAATTTAGGGTTAGTGATATGGTGAAGGTTATTTTTAAGTTTAGGTTCGGGTTTGCGTTAGGTTTCATGTTAGGGTTAAAATTAGAGTTAGTGTTAGGTTTAAGGTTAGGGTTAGGATTAGTGTTAGGATTAGGGTTAGGGTAAGGGTTAGCATTAGTGTTTGGGATAGGGTTATAGTTAGGTTTAGGGATAGAGTTAAGGTTTTGGTTAAGGTTAGTGTTAGGTTTAGGGTTAGGTTTAGGGTAAAGCTTAGATGTAGGGGTTAGGGTGAGGATTAGGGTTAGGTTTATTTTTAGGGTTAGTTTTAGAATTATTGTTAGGGTTAGGGTTAGGGTTAGTTTCAGCCTTAGGGTTATGGTTAGGATATGGTTTAGGTTTAGATTTAGAGTTAGTCTTAGGTTTAGATTTAGCTTTAGTGTTACTGTTAGGGTTAGGGTTATGGTTAGGATTAGGGTTAGACTGAGGCTTAGGCTTAGAGTTAGGTTGAGTTTGGGGTTATGGTTTGGGTTAGGCTAAGTGTTAGGTTTAGGGATAGGGTTAAAGTTAGTGATAAATTTAGAATTAGGTTTAGCATTAGGGTTTGTGATAGGGTTAGGCTTGGGGTAATGGTTAGTGTTAAGATTTGGGTTAGGTTTAGGGTTAGGGTTAGTGTTAGGTTTAGGTTTAGGGTTATGATTAGGTAAGGATTAAGGTTAGAGTTAGGCTGGTTTTAGTGATAGGGTTAGTGTTAGTTTTAGGGTTAGGGTTAAGGTTAGGCTTAGGTTTTGTGTTATGGTTAGGGTTAGGGTTAGAGTTAGGTGTAGGGTTAGGGTTAGTGTTTGTTTAGGGTTAGGTTTAGGATTAGGGCTAGGATTAGGGTTACGGTTAGTGTTAGGCTTAGGTTTAAAATTAATATTTGGATTAGGGTTACAGTTAGTTTATGGTTAGTGTTAGGGTTAGTTTAGGTTAGGATTGGCTTTACGGTGAGGTTTATTGCTATGGTTAGTATTAGGATTATGGTTATGGTTAGGGTTAGGGTTTGAGTAAATGTTAGGTTTAGGATTAGGGTTAGTGTTGGGGTTACCTTTCGTGTTTGGGTTAGAGTTAGGTTAAGAGTTTGTTTTAGGTTTAGGATTAGGTTTAGGTTTAGGGTTAGAGTTATGGTTAGGATTAGGGTTAGTGTTGGGGTCAAAGTTAGCTTTAGGATTAGGGTTAGGGTTACTGTTATGGTTAGGGTTAGGTTTTATATTAGTGTTACTGTTAGGGTTAGTGTTACTGTAACTGTTAGTATTAGGGTTAGTTTTAGGGTTAGGGTTAGTAATAGGGTTAGGTTTTGGGTTAGGGTTAGGGTTAGTGTTAGGGTTAGGGTTATGTTTCCTGTTTGGGTTAGGGTTACGGTTAGTGTTAGGTATAGGGTTAGGGTTAGGTTTAGGTTTAGGTTTAGTGTTAGGATTATGGTTAGTGTTAGTGTTAGTATTAGGGTTAGGTTTAGTTTTAGATTTATTGTTTGGTGTAGGGTTAATATTAGGGTTAACGTTAGGATTCATCTAAGGGTTAGGGTTAGAATTAGTGTCAGGGAAAGTTTTAGGGCTATTGTTAAGATTAGGGTTAGTTTTAGGAATATTTTTAAATTTAGGGATAGGTTTAGGTTTAGTGTTAGGGTTAGTGTTAGGTTTAATGTTATGGTAAGTGTTAGCATTAGGGATTCTTTTAGTGATAGGTTTAGATAGGGTGAGGGTTATTGTTAGGGTAAGAGTTTGGGTTAGGGTTAGGCTTATGGTTATGGTTATTTTTAGAGTTAGGTGTAGGTTTAAGTTAGTGTTAGGGTTAGGGTTCATGTTATTGTTTGTGTTACATTGAGTTTTATGAATAGTGTTAGGGTAACGGTTAGGATTAAGGTTAGTTTTAGGGTTAGTATTAGTGTTAGGTGTAGGGTTAGTATTAGTGATATGGTTAGGTTTGGATGAGGGTTAGGGTTAGTTTTAGGGTTAGGTTTAGGGTTAGGGTTAGTGTTATTGTTAGGCTTAAACCTTGGTTTGAAATTAGTGTATGGGTTAGAATTAGAGTTATGTTTATGTTTATTTTTAGAGTTAGTGATAGGTTAAAGTTAAGTTTAGGGTGAGGTTTAGGGTTAGTGTTAATGTTAGGGTTATGATTAGTATTAGTGTTTATTTTATGGTTAGGGTTATGTTTAGTGTTAGATTTAGGTTTAGGTTTAGGGTTTTTGTTAGAGTTAATGCAAGGGTTAGGTTTAGGGTTCGTTTTTGGTTTAGGGTTCATGTTAGGGTTCGTGTTAGGGTTAGGGTTAAAATTAGGCTTAGGGTTAGAATTATGGTTAGAGTTACAGAAAGTATTAGTGTTAAGGTTCGGGTCTGGGTTAGTGTTAGGGTTAGGGTTAGGGTTAGAGTTAGTGTTAGTGTTAGGGTTAGGGTTAGAGTTAGGGTTTGTATTAGTGTTAGTGTTAGGGTTAGTGTTAGAGTATCCATTAGGATAAGGATTATGGTTACTCTTAGGTGTAGGTTTATGGTAGGGTTAGTGATAGGGTTAGGGTTAGGGTTAGTATTAGGGTTAGGATTAGGTTTAAACGGAGTGATACGGTTAGGGTTGAGGGTCGGGTTAATGTTAGGGTTAGGGTTCGGGTTAGCATTATGGTTAGGTAAGGATTAGGGTTAGGCTTAGGTTAGGGTTGGGGTTATGGATTGGGTTAGGATTTGTGTTAAGGTTAGGGTTCAGTTAGGATTGGGGTTACAGTTAGGTTTAGGGTTAGAGTTAGGGTTAGAGTTATTGATAGGTTTAGTGTTAGGGTTATTGTTAGGGTTATTTTTAGGGTTAAGCTTAGGTTTATTGTTAGGTTTAGTATTTGTTTAAGGGTTTGGTTAGATTTAGGGTTGTGTTAGGGTTATGGTTAGGGTTAGTGTTAAGGTTAGGTTTAGATTTAGGTTTAGGCTTATTTAGGGTTAAGGTTATGTTTAATGTTAAACATAGGGTTAAATTTAGTGTTTGGTTTAGGGTTAGACTTAAGTTTGATTAGTGTTATGGTTAGTGTTAGGTTAGGGTTAGGTTTAGGGTGAGGTTTAGGGTTAGTGTTAGTGTTAGGGTTATGGTTAGGGTTGGTGTTAGGGTTAGGGTTAGGGTTAGGGTTAGTGTTAGTGTTAGGGTTATGGTTAGGGTTGGTGTTAGGGTTAGGGTTAGGGTTAGGTTTAGGGTTTAGATTAGGATTAGTGTTAGGTGTAGAGTTAGGTTTAGTGTTTGGGATTGGGTTAGATTTAGGATTAGAGTTAGGCATAGTGTTAGGGTTAGTGTTAGATTTATGGTTAAGGTTAGTGTTAGTGTTAGGGTTAGTATTTGTGTCATGGTTAGAGTTAGTGATAGATTTAGATTTACGTTTATGTTTAGGGTAAGTCTTAGGTTTATTGTTAGGGTTAGGCTTAGTGCCAGTATTAGGGTTAGGGTTAGGTTTAGGGTTATTGTTATTGTTAGGTTTCATGTTTATCTTAGATATAGGGTTAGTGTTAGGTTTAGGTTTAGGGTTAGGTTTAGTTTCAGTTTTAGTGTTAGGGTTAAGGTTATGGTTAGTGTTAGTATTAGGATTAGAGTTAGGTGTAGGTTTAGGCATAGATTTAGGTTTAGGGTTAGATTTAGGGTTAGGGTTAGGGTTACAGTTAGGTTTAGGATAAGTGTTAATGTTAGGGTTAGGGTTATGGTTACAGTGAGGTTCAGGTATAGGTTTAGGTTTAGGTTTAAGATTAGGGTTAGGAATAGGGTTAGGGTTTGTGTTAGGGTTAGTGTTAGGGTAAGGTTTAGGGTTTGGGTTATGTCTTCTGTTAGGGTTAGTTTTATGTTTAGTTTTAGGGTAACTCTTAAGTTTAGGGTTAGGTTTACATTTACAGTTAGTGTTTGGTTTAGTGTTAGGTTTAGGGTTAGGTTTAGTGTTGTGGTTAGTGTTAGGGTTAGGTTTAGATTTAGTGTTAGTGTTTGGGTTAGGGTTAGGTTTTGGGTTAGGTAAGGGTTAGGGTAACGGGTAGGTTAGGGTCAGGGTTATGGTTTGGTTAGGGTTTGTTTTAGGTCTATGGTTAGATTTGGTTTTAGTGTTTGTGTTAGGGTTAGATATTGGGTTATGTTAGTGTTAGTGTTAGTGTTAGTGTTAGGATTAGGTTTAGGATTACCATAACGGTTAAGGTTACACTTTGGGTGAGGGTTAGGGTTAATGATATGTTTAAAGTTAGGGTTTGTGTTAGAGTTAGGGTTAGGGTTAATGTTAGGGTTAGTGTTAAGTTTAGTATTAGGGTTAGTGTTAGTTATGGTGTGGCATTAGGATTAGGTTAAGGTTAGGTTTATGGATTGGTTTAGGGTTTGTGTTAGGTTGAGGGTTAGGGTTAGGGTTGGGTTAAGGTTAGGGTTAAGTTTAGTGTTAGGGTTAGTGTTAGGGTTAGTGTGAGTGAAAGTGTTAGGGTTAGGTCTAGGGTTAGAATTTGTGTTAGTGTTAAGGTTAGGCTTAGGGTTCGTGTTTGGTTTAGTTTAAGGTTAGGGTTAGGATTAATTTTAGGGTTAGGTTTAGTGTTAGGGATAGGATTAGTGTTTGGGTTAGAGATAGTGTTAAGTTTAGGTATAGGTTTAGGTTTAGAGTTAGTGTTAGGCTTAGGGTTAGGTTTATCGTTAGTCATAGAGTTAGGGTTAGGGTTAGTTTTATGGTTAGTGTTAGGGTTATGTTTAGGGTTAGGTTTAGTGTTAGGTCAAAGTTAGGATTAGGGTTAGGTTTATGGTATGGTTTAGGGTTAGTGTTAGAATTAGGGTTAGGATTAGGTTTAGGATTAGGGTTAGTGTTTAGTTTAAAATAAGTGTTTGTGTTAGGGTTATTGTAGGGTTAAGGTTTGTGTTAAGTTTAGGGTTAGGGTTAGGCTTGGGTTTGGGTTATAGTTAGGATTAGGGTAAATTTATGGTTAGGGTTAGGGTTTGGATTATTGTTAGTATTAGGGATATGTTTATTATTAGGTTTAGTGTTAAGGTCAGAGTTAATATTAGTGTTAGGGTTAGTGTTAGGTTTATTGTTAGGGTTAGGATTAGGGTTAATGATATTATTAGGGTTAGGGTTAGGGTTAAATTTAGGTTTAGGATTAGTGTTACGTAAGGGTTAGGGTAAGGGTTAGGTTAGTTTTAGGTTTATGGTTTCCAATAGGATTTTTTTAGGGTAGGATTATGATTAGGGTAGGGTCACGTTTAGGGTTAGGATTAGGTTTAGGGTTAGTGTTAGGGTTACAGTTAGGGTTACAATTAGTGTTAGATTAGGGTTAGGTTTAGAGTTAGGGTTAGGTTTATTGTTAGGTTAAGGTTTGGGGTTAGGGACAGTGTAAAGTTTAGGGTTAGGGCTAGGGTTAGTGTTCGAGTTATGGTTAGGGTTAAGCTTAGATTTAAAATTAGTGTTTGGGTTACGGTTAGAGTTAGATTTATGGTTAGTGTTAGGCTTAGTTTAGGTTAGAGTTAGGTTTAGGGTAAGGTTTAGTGTTAGTGTTAGTGTTAGGGTTATGGTTAGGGTTTGGGTTAGGGTTAGGGTTAAGGTTAGGGATAGTGTAGTTTTATGATTAGGTTTAGGGTTAGGGTTAAGTTTAGGATTAGTTTTAGGGTTAGTGTTAGGTTAAAGTATGGTTTAGGGTTAGGGTTATGTTTAGGGTTATGGTTAGGGTTAGTGTTAGGTATAGGGTTATGTTTATGGTTAGTGAAAGGGTTAGGTTTGGGGTTAGGTTTACGGTTAGTGTCACTGTTTGTGTTAGGGATAAGTTTAGGGTTAGGGTTAGGAATATGGTTAGGATTAGGGTTAGGTTAGGTTTAGGTTTATGGTGTGGTTTATGCTATATGTTAGGGTTACTATTAGGCTTAGGTTTAGGGCTACGGTTAGGGCTAGGGTTAGGGATAGGTTTATGGTTAAGTTTAGGGTTAGTGTTAGGTTTAGTGTTAGGGTTCTATTTATGGGTAGGGTTAGGTTTAAAGTGAGGGCTAGGGTTTAGTTTTAGTGTTAGGGTAAGTGTTAAGTTTAGGTTTAGGTTTTGGGTTAGTTTTAGGTTTAGGGTTAGAGTTCATGTTAGTGTTAGTTTTAGATTTAGGGTTAAGTTTAGGTTTCGCATTAGGGTGAGGGTTAGTTTTAGTGTTAGGTTTAGGGTTAATGTTAGTGTTAGACATAGTGTTAGGGTTAGGGTTAGGGTTTGTCTTAGGGTTAGTGTTATTGATCAGTTTTGCATGAGGTATAGGTTTAGGGTTAGAGTTACGGTTAGGATTAGGGTTAGAGTTAGGCTTAGGGTTACAGGTAGGTTAAGGGTTAGTTTTAGTGTTAGGGTTTTGGTTAAGTTTAAAGTTAGTGCTAGGTTTTGGTTAGGTTTAGATTTAGGTTACGTGTTAGGGTTACTGTTAGTGAGACTGTTTTGGTTGGGGTAAGGGTTAGTGTTAGGGTTATGGTTAGGTTTACTCTTATTGGTTGGTTTAGGGTTAGGATTAGTGTTAGGGTTAAGTTTAGGGTTGAAGTTAGTTTTAGGGCTAGTGTTAGTTTTAGGGTTAGGGTTATTTTTTTGTTATGGTTAGGGTTACTGTTATGGTTAGGATTAGGGTTAGGGTTAGGTAAGTGTTAGGTTTAAAGTTATGGTTTGTATTAGGGTTAAGGTTAGGGTTGAGTTTAATGTTATGGTTAGGGTTACTCTTAGAGTTAGGGTTAGATTTAGGGTTAGGGTTAGTGTTAGGATTTGTGTTAGGCTTAGGGTTAGGGTTAGTGTAATTGTTAGGGTTACAGTTAGGATTAGGCTTAGGGTTCAGAATAGTGTTAGTGTTAGAGTTTGTGTTAGAGTTAGATTTAGGGATATTGTTAGGGTTAGGATTAGGGTTAGTGTTAGGTTTAGGTTTAGGTTTAGGGTTAGCTTTAGTGTTAATGTTAGGGTGAGGTTTTGGGTTAAGATTAGGATTAAGTTTAGGGTTGGGTTTAGGGTTAGTTTTAGGGTTAGGTTTAGGGTTAGGTAAGGGTTAGGTTTTGTGTTATGTTAGATTCATAGTTATGGTTTAGGTTAAGATTTTTGTTAGGGTTATTGTTAGAGATATTGTTAGTTAGGTTTAGGGTTAATATTAGGGTTAGCTTTAGGTTAAGGTTATTTTTATGTTTAGGGTTACGGTTAGTGTTTGGTTAGGGTTAGGGTTAGTGTTAGAGTTCAGGTTATGGTTTGTGTTAGGGTTACGGCCAGAGTTATGGATTGTGTTAGAATTAGGGTTAGAGTAAAGGTTAAAGTTAGTGTTATGGTTAGAATTAGGGTTAGAATTATTTTTAGGATTAGCGTTAGGATTAGTGTTATTGTTATTGTTACCCTACATGTGTAAATGGACATGTGGCTGGAAATAAAAAAGTTTGGTGCTAACTGCTTGAAACTTCACATACTCAATCAGTTCTTTGTGGGCATTCTCTGGTTTGTTCCTTGTGAAGTTAGTAATAAGCTGAAGCATGAAATACAAATTTATCTGAGAACACTTTAGGAGAAAACAGGGAAATATGCATGTACTGAAATAGCTCCCCCTAATTATTTTGTCAGATTTCTTGGAAACTGCCCATGATTCATCTGTAAGCTTGGCCCACTTGAATCCCCAATTTTGAAACTTCTATGATCAAAGGTTATCTAAACAGATTAGGTTTAGGGTTAGACTTAATGTTAGGACTAGGTTTAGAACCGGTTTTAGGGTTAGAGTTAGGTATTTTTTTGTTATTTCTATGATACTGGGCAGGGTTCACCTTTTTCCTATTTTGACTGTACTCCAAATGTTTGGGCCTCCTATGTAAAAGCGTTTTCTCTTAAGAACAGTTTCAATTTTCATGTTTCTCTTCTTTTTGCCCTATAGGGGTGAAAGGAAATGAAGCAGGAAATCAAACAGGGTTTTTGCTAGCTGCTTGAAACTTCACACACTCAATCAGTTCTCAGTGAGCATTCTCCGGTTTGTTTCCTCTGAAGTATCCCTAAGCTGAAGTAGAAAGAAACAGCTTTATCTCTGAGTGCTTTAGGAGCAAGCAAAATACACATGTACTGAAAGAGCTTCGAATTTTTTTGGTCTGATTACTTTGATACTGTACAGGATTCATCTTTGAAAAACCTTAGTAGGCTCCCCAAGTTTGGGCCTTCAGGGTTCAATGGTTCAATGACAGGAAGAGTTTGAATTTTTAGTTTTCACTACATTATGGCCTATAGGTGTGAATGTAAATGGAGTTGGATATCAACCAGAGTTGGTGCTAGCTGCATGAAACTTCACACTCAATAACTTCAGAGTGGACATGCTCTGGTTTGTTCCTTGTGAAAGCACTTTAAGCTGAAGAATGAAAAATCAATTTATCCAAGTGCACTTTAGGAGAAAACGGGGGAAATAGGCATGTACTGAAACACGTCCCCCAATTATGGGTCAGATTTTATTGATACTGGGCAGGATTCAACTGTTACCTTGTCCTACTGGGCACCCCAAGTTTTTATCTTTTGTGATCAAGCTCTATAAACAGGAAAGACTTTGTTTTAAGATTAGGATTAGGGCTAGGGTTAGAGCTAATGTTTGTGTTAGAGTTAGTTTTGTTCAAATTTCTTTGATACTGGTCAGGATTCATCTTTTACCTAGCATTACCATGTTTCCCAGGTTGGGCCTTCTCAGTTCAAGGTTTACTGTCAGGAACAGTTTGTGTTTTAAGGTTTCACTTCATCTTGACTTCTATGGGTTAGGGTTAGGGTTAGGGCTATGGCTCAGTTTTGCTTTAGGGCTAGGACTAGACTTATGGCTAGATTTTGAATTAGTGTTAGGGTTAAGGCTAATTTTATTGTAAGGTTTAGGCTTAGAGTTTGGGTTAGATTTAGAGTTAGTGTTAGATCCAAGGTTAGGGTTAGGGTTAGGGCTAGGGTGAATGTTACAGTAAGGGATAGGTTTAGAACTAGGGAAACTTCTAAGACGAGAGTTAGAGTTAGATTTAGGACTAGGCTTAGGGTTAGTGTTAGGGTTAAAGCTAAATTAGGGCTAGGATTAGTGCTAGGGTTAGTGTTAGCGTTAGGACTAGTTGTAGGGCTAGGTTTAGGATTAGTATTAGTGTTAGGATTAAGTTTAGGGGAGTAGGTGGGGTTATAGCTAGCTTGAGGGCTAGGATGTTGGTTGGAATTAGGATTAGTGGTAGGTTTAGTGTTTAGGTTAGGATTAAGGCTAGGTTTAGGGCTATGGTTTCTGTTAGGTTCATAGCTAGACTAGGGCTAGGTCTACGTTTAGGGTAAGGGTCAAGTTTAGAGTTAGGGATATTATTATGGCTAGGGTCATGGTTAGCATTTGGTTAAGGTCAAAGTTTAGGTTTAGCGTTTGAATTAGTGTTAGTTTTAGGCTTGGGGTTAGGGTAATGGATAGAATTAGGTTTAGGTTTCATTTAAGGTTTAGGGTAATGGATGGGATAGGTTTATCAATAGGGTTAAGGTGATCATTGGTTAGGATAATGTTTAGTACAATTAATAGATTTTGAGCTAGTGTTAGGGCTAGGTTATTTTTTGGATTAAGTCTAGGATTAGAGTTAGGTTTAGAAGTAAGACTAGGGTTTGGTTTATGGTGTTAGGTTTAGGGCTAAGATTATGGTTATGTTAGGGTCAGTGTTAGTGTTTGAGCTAGGGTTAGGGCTAGGGCAAGGGTGAGGTTTACATTTACGTCTAGGAATATGTTTATGGTTAGGGTTTGACATACTGTTTGGGTTATGGCTAGAAATTTCATTACAGGTAGTGTTGGGTTTAGGGTAATAGATAGTGTTAGATTTATGTTTAGTGTTAGGGCATAGATAGGGATAGTTTTAGGATTAGGTTTAGTGTAACGCTTAATGTTTCTGCTATGGTTAGGGCTATGGTGAGGTTTAGGTTTATGGTTAGGTCTTGAGATATGTTTATGGTTAGGGTTAGGTTTAGTGTTAGGGGTTGGATTATAATTAGGGTTAGCATTAGGGTTAAGATAATTGACAAGTTTAGAACTAAAGTTTGAGCTAGGATTAAGGTTAGGATAAGAGCTCGAGTTAGGGTTATGTTTTAGGATATGGGTAGGTTAATGTTTAAGGTAAGGTTTTGGCTTTGAACTAGGTTTAAGGCAAGGGTTAGTGTTAGGGTTAGTGTTAGGGCTAGGGTTAGGGTTAAGTTTATGCTTAGGGCTAAGTTTAGGCCTAGGATTGTGGCTAGGTTTTTGTTAGTTTTAGGGCTAGCTTTAGGACTATGGTTAGGGTTAGGGCTACTGTTAGGGTTAAGATTAGGGTTAAAAAAGGATTAAAACTAGGGTTATGCTTAGGGCCACTATTAGGGTTAGGGTTATGGCTAAATCTAGTGTTAGGATTAGGTTTTGGTTTAGGGTCAGGTTTAGAAATATATTAGTGTTAGGGTCAGGGTCAGTGTTCTGGATAGGATTAGGGTTAGGGTTAGAGCCAGAATTAGGACTAGTGTTAGGTCTAGGGGTAGGGTAAGTGTTTAGGTTAAGTGTTATTTTTAGGGCTAGAGCTAGGGTTTTGTTTAGGTCTAGGGCTAGAATTATAGCTATATTTACAATTACTTTGGGGCCTAAATCTAGTGTTAGGGTTAGGTATAAGTATAGGGTTACTGGTAGGGCTAGTGTTAGGGTTTGGTTTAGGGTTACGGTCAGGATTAGACCTAGGGTTACTGTTAGGCTCAGAATAAGGGTCAGGGTTAGGGTTAGAACTAAAAATGAAGGCTAGAGATAGGACTAGTAATACAGTTAGTGTTTAAGTTAGGCTAAGGATTAGTGTTAGGACAAGGGTTAGCATTTGCTTTAGGGTTTGGCTTAGGGTAAGGAATAGGGTTAGAGCTAGGATTAGGGCTAGGGTTAGGGTTAGGGTTAGGGCTAGTGTTAGGTTAAGATTAGGTTTTAAGCTTGGGTTAGATCTAGAATTAGCGGTAGGATTTGTGTTAGAGTTAGGGCTAGGGTTATAACAACGACTAATGTATGAACTAGGGTTATGATTAAAGCTAATTTTAGGGTTAGGGTTAAGGCTAGGTCTAGTGTTAGAGTTAATTTAAGGTTATAGTGATGTTTAGGGCTAGGATTAGTGTTAGGATCAGCATCAGGGTCAGGGTTATTTTTAGAGTTAGTGTTAGGGCTAGATATAGGTTTATGGTTTGGTTTAGGTTAAGAGTTATGGTTAGGGATATGGCTTGGTGTTTTATGGCTAGGGCTGGGGGTAAGTAAAGTTTTAGGATTGGCATTATTGTTAGGTCTAGTGTTAGAGTGTGGATGAGGATTATGGTTATGGTTAAATTTAGTGTTAGGTTTAATTTTAGAGTTAGGTTTAGATCCAGGGTTGGGCTAGCGTTAAGGATAGAACTAGCTATAGGACTAGGGCAAGGGTTAGAGTTAGTCTTAAGGCTAGATTTAGGGTTAGTATAAAACTAAATTAGGGTTAGTGCTAGACTTAGTGTTAGACCTAGGGTTAAGGCAAGAGTTATGTTTAGGTTTCAGATTATGGTTAGGTTTAGGGTTATGATTAAGTTTAGGGTAAGGGATGGGGTTATAGCTAGGTTTAGGGCTAGGACGAGGGTTAGAATTAGGATTAAACCTCAGGTTTGGTTTGGGTCAGGATTAAGGCTGGGTTTAGGGCTAGGATTAGGGCTAGGGCGAATTTCAAGTCCAGCTTTATAGTTAAAGATAGTTTTAGGGTTAGGTTAGATGTAGTGTAAGGATTAGATTTAGGGTTAGAGTCAGGTTTAGAGCTAAGGGTATTGTTTGGGTCAGGGTCGTGATTAGTGTTTGAGACAGGTTAAGGTTTAAATTTAGGGCTCAAATTAGCATAGGGTTAGGATTAGGGTAATGATATAGTTAGGTTTATGTTTCAAGTTAGGTTTAGGGTAATGGATAGGGTTAGGATTAGGAATATGGTAAGGTTTAGGCCAGGGTTAGCATTAGGGTTAGGATTATGGTTACAGTAATGGATGGGGTTAGAGCTAAGGTTAGAGCTAATGTTACGGTTATTTTTAGTGCTAGGTTTAGAGTTAAGGTTAGGGTTAGGATTAAAGCTCAGTTTAAGGATCAGATTAGGCTAGGTTTTTTGTTTAAGTTAGGGCTAGGGTTAGGGTTATGGCTAATGTAAGTACTAGGATTACAATTAGGGCTAGTTTTAGAGTTAGGGTTAGGGCTAGGTCTAGTGTTATATTTAAGGTTGTTTAGGGTGATGTTTAAAGCTAGGGTTAGTGTTTGAGTCAGAATCAGGGTTAGGATTAGTTTTAGATTTCTGCTTAAATTCGAATTAGGGCTAGGGTTAGGGCTAGGTGTAGGGTTAGGGTTTGGTTTAGGTTAAGGGTTAGGATTAGGGCTATGGCTCAGTTTTGTATTAGGCTAGGACTATAGTTAGGGCTAGTTTTAGGAGTAGTGTTAGGGTTAAGTTTAGGCTTAGGCTTTGTATTAGGGTTAGATTTAGAGTTAAGGTTAGATCTAGGGTTAGGGGTAGGGCTAAGGAAATGGCTAGGGTTACTCCTAGAGTTAGGGCTAGGCTTATGATTCCATTAAGGGATAGGGTTAGAACTAGTTTTAGGGCTAGGGAGATAGTTAGACTTAGTTTCAGTGCTAAGGTTAGGATTAGGGTTAAGGTTAGGGATAGGGTTAAGGTATGTCTAATATTAGGGATAGGGTTGGTTTTAAGTTAGGCCTAGGTTTAAGGTTAGGGTTATGATTAAGGCTATGTTTAGTGCTACTATGGGCTAGGGTTTGTGTTCAGGTTAGGGCTAGGATTATATATTGGACTAATGTCAGGTCTAGAGTTATGGTTATGGATAGTTTTAGGGTTAGGTTTTGGCTAGGTCTAATGTAAGGTTTAGGTTTAGGGTAAGGGTTAGCTTAGAACTAGGGGAATTATTAGGGTCAAGGTCATGGTTAGGGTTTCTTTTAGGTTTGAGTTTAGGATTAGGACTCAAATTAGCATTAGGGTTATGGTTAGGGTTATGATAGGGTTAGATTTAGGGTTCAGGTTAGGTTTAGGGTAATTGATAGGGTTGGGATTAGTGATAGGCTTAGGGTTAGGCCTAGCGTTAGCATTAGGGAAAGGGTTATGTTTAGGGTAATGGATACAGTTAGAGTTAAGGTTAGGGCTAGGGTTATGGTTAGGATTAGGTCTTGAGATAGGGTTAGGCCTAGAGTTAGCATTAGGATATGGCTTACGAATAGGTAATGGATACAGTTAGAGCTAAGTTTATAGCTAGACTTATGGTTAGGATTATGTCTTGAGTTAGTGTTAGGATATGGGTTAGAACTAGCGTTAGTGTTAGTATTATGTTTAGTGTAAGAGTTAAGTTTTGAACTATGATTAGGGTTAGAGCAAGGGTTAGGTTAAGGGTTACGTTTAGGGATAGGATTAAGGTAGGGTTAGGGTTAGGGTAAGGGTTAGAGAAATGGTTATAATTAAGTTTAGGGTTAGGGTTAGGGTAATAAATACTGTTAGATGTAGGTTTAGAGTTAGGGACAGGGTTAAGTTTAAGTTTAGGGTTAGATCTATGGTTATGTTTAGGTTTGTGTTAAGGGTTAGAGTTTGATTTATGTTTAAGTCTATAGCGAGTATTAGTTTAGGGTTAGATCTAGGGTTCGTTTTCTGTTTAGGGTTAGGATTATGGTTAGTTTTAAGGCTAGGGCTACAATTTGGGTTAGGGTTAGAGCAATGGGTAGGTTTAGAGCTAGGGTTAGGGTTAGGGTTAAGGTTAGGATTAGTACTAGTTTTGGGGTTAGATTCAGGGATAGTTCTAGGTTTATGTTTATAGTAAGGGTTAGGATTTGAGCTAGGATTAGGACTAAGGCGAGGGTTATGTTTGGGTTAGGGTTAGGGTTAGGGTTAGGGTTATGCTTAGGGCTAGGTTAAGGCCTAGGATTAGCTCTAGATTTTTGTTAGTTTTAGGCCTAGGGTTAAAGCTGTGGATAATGTAAGAGCTAGGGTTATGATTAGGGCTAGATTTAGGGTTAGGGTTATGCCAAGGTCTAGTGTTAGCTTTAGAATTTCAGTTAGGGTCAGGTTTAGAAGTAGTTTTACTATTAAAGGCAGAGTCAGTGTTTGGGTTGTAGTTCAAGTTAGGGTTATAGCCAGAATTAGGAGTAGGTTTAGGTCTAGGAGTAGGGTTAGTGTTTGTGTTAGGATAAGGGTTATTGTTAGGCCTAGGACTAGGTTTTTTTTTTTAGGTCTAAGGCTAGAGTTAAGGCTAGATTTAGGATTAGGTTTAGGTACAGGGCTCATGTTAGGTTTTAGTCTAGTGTTAGGGTCAGATTTAGAACTAGGGTTGATGTTACTGTCAGGATAAGTGTCAGGGTTAGTGTTCGGGTTTGTGATAGGATTAGAGCTAGAATGAGGGCTAGGGTCAGGACTATTAATAAGGTTAGGATTTTGGTTAGCCTAAGGATTAGGCATAGGTCTAGGTCTACCATTACGTTTAGAGTTATTCATAGGATAAGGGATAGCTTTAGAGCTAGAGTTAGGGTTAGGGTTAGAGTTAAATCTAGGTTTAGGGCTCGGATTAGGGATAGTTTTTGTGTTAGGGTTAGGGCTAATGTTAGGGCAATGGCTAAAGTAAGAACTAGGGTTACAATGAGGGTTACTTTTAGGGTTAGGGTTAGGAATAGGTCTAGTGTTAGGGTTAGGTTTAAGGTTAGGTTTATATTTAGAGCTAGGGTTTGTGTTATAATATGAGTCAGGGTCAGGGTTAGGTTTAGGACTCAAATTAGAATTCGGTTTACTTTTAGGATTCAGTTTAAGGTTAGGAGGGTTTTTAGAGCTAGGGTGAGTGTTAGGATATGAGTCAGGGTCAGAGTTAGATTTAAGGTTAGTTTTAGGACTCGAATTAAGGCTATGGTTATGTCTAGGTGTTAGGGTTTGGTTTAAGTTAAGGTTTATGGTTAGGGCTATTTCTCAGTTTGTTTTACTGATAGGGTTAAGGTTAGGGCTAGTTTTATGATTAGCATTAGGGTTAGGACTAGTTTTAGTGTTAGACTTAGGATTAGGGAAAGATTTCGAGTTAGGGTTAGATCTAGAGTTAGGGCTAGGACTAATGATAGTGCAAGGTTTAGGCCTTGCATTAGGCTTATGGTAATGGATAGATTTAGATCTAGGAATAAAGATAGTGTGAGAGTTATAGTTAGTCTTAGGGCTAGGGTTAGGGTTAGATTTAGGTATGAGTTAGCGCTATGGCCAGTGTTAGGGTCAGTTTTAGACCTCGGGTTTGTGTTAGGGTCAGAATAAGTGTCAGGGTTAGCATAAGGTTTTGGGATAGGATTAGAGCTTGAATTAGGGTCAGGGTCATGACTATTAATAGGGTTAGGATTTTGGTTAGCTTAAGGATTAGGGATATGTCTAGGTTTACCATTAGGGTTAGAGTTTCACTTAGGGTAAGGGAGAGAGTTAGAGCTAACTTTAGGACTAGAGTTAGGGTAGGGTTAGGGTTAAATTTAGGTTTAGGGTTCGGATTAGGGCTAGTTTTGTGTTAGGGTTAGGACTAGGGTTATTACAATTGCTAATATAAGAACTAGGGTTACAATTAGGGTTAGTTTTAGGATTAGGGTTAGGGTTAGGGGTAGTTTTAGTATTAGGGTTAAGTTTAGGGTTAGGGTGATATTTAGAGCTAGAGTTAGTTTAGGATATGAGTCAGAGTTAGGGTTAGGGTTAGGACTCAAATAAGGGCTAGGGTTACTGTTAAGTTTTGGTTTAAGTTTAGGATGGTGTTTCGAGCTAGCATGAGTTTAGCATATGAGTCAGCGTCAGGTATACTTTTAAGGTTAGTATTAGGACTCGAATTAAGAGTATGGTTAGGTCTAGGTGTAAGGGTTTAGTTTAAGTTAGGTTTAGGGTTGGGGCTAATGCTTGGTTTGGTTTTACTGCTAGTCATAGGGTTATGGCTAGTTTTATGATTAGCGTTAGGATTAGGGTTAGTGTTAGTGTGAGGCTTAGGTTTAGGGCTAGGACTAAGGATTGGGCAAGGGTTAGGGCTAGTATTAGGGTTATGGTGAGGGCTAGGATTAGAAATAGTGATAGGGCTAGTGTGAGAATTATTGTTATGCTAAGGTTAGGGTTAGGGTTAGGGATAGGGCTAAATTAGGGCTAGGATTAGGTCTGTGGTTAGCGTTCAGCTTAAGAATAAAATTAGAGTTAGATTTAGAATTTAGTTTAGGGTAAGGGATAGTGTTATATCTAGTTTTAGAGGTAGGGTGATGTTTAGAATAAGGGTTAGGATTAGGGTTATGATTAAAGCTAAGTTTAGGACTAGGATGAGGGCTAGAGTTTGTTTTAGGGTTAGAGCTAGGATTAGGAGTATGACTAATTTCAAGTCTAGAATTATGTTTAAAGATAGTTTTAGGGTTAGGATTATGGGTATGTCTAGTGTAAGGTTTAGATTTAAGGTTAGGGTCAGGTTTAGGGCTAGGGGTATTATTAAGGTGAATGTCTAGGTTAGGGTTTGGAATAGGTTAAGGCTTAAAGTTAGGGATTGAATTAGCATTAGGGTAAGGGTTTGTGTAATGATAGGCTTAGAATTAGGGTTCATGTTAGGTTTAGGGAAATGGATAGGTACATGATTAGAGATAGGATTAGGTTTAGGCCTAGGGTTAGCATTAGGGTTAGGGTTATTTTTATGGTAATGTATAGGGTTAGGGCTAGGGATGTGGTTATGATTAGGGCTAAAGCTATGATTAGGGTTAGGGTTAGGGTTAAAGCTCAGGTTGGGGCTCAGATTAGGACTAGGATTTGGGTTAAGTTACTGCTAGTGTTAGGATTACGGCTAATGTAAGTACAAGGGTTAAAATTAGGGATAATTTTAGGGTTAAGATTAGGGCTAGGTTTAGTGTTAGGGTTAGTGTTAGGATTAGAGTGATGTTTAGAGCTAGGATTAGTGTTAGTGTCAGAGTCAGTGTAAGGGTTAGTTTTAGGGTTCAACTTAAAACTCAAATAAGGGCTACAGTTAGGAGTAGTTGTATGGTTAGGGTTTGGTTTAGTTTAAGGGTTAGGGATAGAGCTTATGGCTCAGTTTTGTTATAGGGCTAGGGCCAGGATTAGGGCTAGTGTTAGGGTTAGGGATAGTGTTAGGGTTAGGCTTAGGCTACAGGTTAGGGTTAGATTTAGAGATAGATTATGATCTAAGGTTAGTGCTTCGGCTATAGATAGGTCAAGTGTTAGGACTAAGTTTAGGGCTAGGGTTAGGTTTATTATAAGGGATAGGTTTAGAACTAGTGATAGGACTAGTGTGAGAGTTAAATTTATTCTTAGGTCTAGGGTTAGGATTAGGTTTAGGGATAGCGTGAAATTAGGGCTAAGATTAGGGCTTGGGTTAGTATTGGGGTTAGAGCTAGGGTTAGGGTTAGGGTTAGGATTAATCTAGGTTTAGGGCTAGGATAAGGGCTATGGTTTTTGTTAGGGTTAGGGCTAGGATTAGGGCTAGAGCTAATGTCAGGTGTGGGGTTACAGTTGAGGAGAAAACAGTTTTAGGATTAGGTTTATGTCTAGGTCTAGTGTAAGGGTTAGGTTTAGGGTTAAGGGTCAGGTTTAGAGCTAGGGTAATTATTAGGGTCAGGGTCAGGTTAGAGTTTGGTTGAGATTAGGGTTTAGGTCATGGATGAAATAAGCATAGGGGTCAGGGTAAGGGTAATGATGGGTTTTGTTTAGGGTTCAGGTTAGGTGTACGGTAATTGATAGGGTTAGGTATAGCAATAGGGTTAGTTTTAGGCCTAGGGTTAGCATTAGGGTAAGGGAAATGGTTAGGATAATGAATAGGGTTAAAGCTAAGGTTAGGGCTAGGGTTATGGTCAGGAATAGGTCTTGAGTTAGGTTTGGGTTTAGGGTTAGAACTAGAGTTATTGTTAGGTTTTTGTTTAGCATAAGGATTAGATTATGAACTAGGTTTAGGGCTAGGGAAAAGTTTAGGTTTAGAGTTATGTCTAGGGATAAGATTAGAATATGGTTAGGGGTAGGGTTGGATTAGGGCTAGCATCATCATTGGGGGAGGGTTAGTGTTAGAATAATGGATATGGTTAGATGTAGGCATAGGGTTATTGGTAGTGTTAGATTGAAGTTTTGGTTTAGGGTTAGGGCTATTGTTATGTTTAGGTTTGTGGTAAGTGTTAGGGTTTGAGTTAGTGTTAGGTCTATAGCAAGTGTGAGGTTTAGAGTTAGGTCTAATGTTAGTTTTCTGGTTAGGTTTAGAGTTAGAGTAAGGCTCTAGGGTTAGGGCAAGGTTTAGACCTAGGGTTAGTGTTTGGGTCAAAATAATTGTCAGGGTTAACATTAGAGTTTAGAATAGTGTTAGATTTAGAGTGAGGGTAGGGTTGTGACTATTAAGGGGTTAGGATTTTGGTTAGCTTAAGGATTAGGGATAGGTCTGGGGTTACCATTAGGGTTAGGGTTTTGCTTTGGTTAAGTGATAGTTTTAGAGCTAGCATTAGGGCTAGGGTTAGGGTTAAATCTAGGTTTATGGCTTATATTAGGACTAATTTTTGTGTTAGGGGTAGGGCTAATGTTAAGGCAATGGATAATGTAAAACTAGGGTTACAATTAGGGTTAGGGGTAGGGGTAGGTCTAGTGTGAGGGTTAGGTTTAAAGTTAGGGTGACATTTATACCTAGGGTTAGTATTAGGATATAATTCAGAGACATTGTTAGTTTTAGGGTTAGGGTTAGGACTCAAATAATGGCTAGGATTACTGTGAGGGTTCAGTTTAAGGAGAGGGCGGTGTTTAGAACCTGGGTGACTGTTAGAATATGAGTCAGTATCAGGATTAGTTTTAAGGTTAGGGTTATGACTCAAATTAAGGCTAGACTTACTGTTAGGGTTCGGTTTAAGTTTAGGGTGGTGTTTAGACCTAGGGTGAGTGTTAGGATATGATTCAGGGTCAGGGTTACTTTATGGTTATGGTTAGGACTCAAATTAGTGCTAGGGTTAGGTCTAGGTGTAGTGTTAAGGTTTGGTTTAAGTTAAGGTTTAAGGTAAGAACTATTGCTCAGTTATTTTTTTGAGAAAGAGAGAGAGATAATTTTTAATTTTTTTTTAAATTTTTTTAGTTTTTGGTGGACACAACATCTTTTTTAAAAATTGTATTTGTATTATTGCTGAGGATTGAGCCCAGCACCCCACGCATGCCAGTGAATGCACTACCACTTGAGCCATATCCTCAGCCCCTATTCCTCAGTTTTGTTTTAGTCCTAGGTTTAGCGTTAGGGCTAGTTATATGATTAGCATTAGGGTTAGGGCTAGTGTTTGTGTTAGGCTTAGGCTTAGGTTTAGGATAAGATTTGGAGTTAAGTTTAGATCTAGGGTTAGGGCTAGGTCTAAGGATAGGGCAAAGGTTAGGGCTAGGTTTAGGGTTATGGTAAATGATAGGGTTAGAACTAGGGATAAGACTAGGGCAAGAGTTAGAGTTAGTCTTAGGGTCAGTGTTATGTTTAGTTTTAGGAATAGGGCTAAATCAGGGCAAGGATTAGAACTAGGGTTAGTGTTCAGCTTATGCCTAGCATTAGGGCTAGGGTTAGGATTAAGTTTAGGGAAAGGGATGTGTAATAGCTAGGTTTAGAGGTAGAGTGAGGGTTAGAATTAGGATTAGGGCTAGGGTTAGCGTTAGAGTTATGATTAAGGCTAGGTTTAGGGCTAGGATGAGGGCTAGGGTTTGTTGTAGGATTAGGTCTAGAATTAGGTCTAGGGATAATGTCAAGTCTAATATGTTACAGTTAAGAGTAGATTTAGGATTAAGTCTATGTCTTAGTCAAGTTTAAGTGTTAAGTTTAGGGTAAGGGTCAGTTTTAGAGCTAGGGTTATATTTAGGTTCAGGTTCAGTGTTATGGTTTGTATTAAGTTAAGATTTAGGGATAGGGCTCAAAAGAGCATTAGGTTTAGAGTTAGGTTTAGGGTGATGAATAGGGTTAGGTGTAGGGTTCAGGGTGTGTTTAGGGTAATGGAGAGATTTAGGGTTTGCGATAGTGTTAGCGTTAGGCCTATGGTTAGCATTAGGAATAGGGTTACCATAAGGGTAATGTATAGGGTTAGGTTTAGGGTTAGGGTTAGGGCTTAAAGTTAGGGTTATTGTTAGGGATAAGGCTAGGATTATGTTTAGGCCAAAGGTTAGGCTTTGAGGTATGCTTATGTCTAAGGTGAGGGTTAGGCTTAGGGTTAGGGCTAGGTTTAGGGTTAGGGTTATGCTTACGGTAGGTTTAGGACTTGCATTAGCGTTAGGTTTTGTGTTAGGTTTAGTTTTAGTGTTAGTGCTATGGGTAATGTAAGATCTGGGGTTCTAACTAGGGCTAGTTTTAGGGTTAGGGTTAGGGTTATGGCTAGGCCTATTGTTGGCTTTAGATTTTGGTTTAGAGTCACTTTTAGAGCTAGGTTTAATGTTAGTGTCAGGATCAATGTTCATATTAGAGTTAAGGTGAAAGCCAGAATCAGGAGTAGGTTTAGGTCTAGGGGTAGTGTTATTGTTTGGTTTAGGTTAAGGGTTATTGTTAGGGCTAGGACTAGGTTTAGAGTAATCAATAGGGTAGTGTTAGCAATAGGATTAGGGTTAGGCCTAGGGTTAGCATTTGGGTTAGGGTTAGGTTTAGGGTAAAGAATAGAGTTAGCGCTAGTGTTAGGGCTTGTGTTAACCTTAGGATTTTGTCTACATTTAGAGATAGGCCTAGGGTTAGTGTTAGTGTTAGGTTTAGCAGAAGTGTTAGGGTTTGAGCCAGGGTTAGGGCTAGGGTGAGGGTTAGGATTAGAGTCAAGTCTATGGTTAGGTTTAGGGTTAGGTTTATGGCTTGGGTTAGCATTAGGGTTAGGGTTGTGTTTAAGGTAATGGATAGAGTTTGTGCTAGGATTTGTGCTATGATTACAGTTAGGATTAGGACTAGGTTTAAGGTTAGGTTGAGGGTTAGGGCTATTGTTATGTTTAGGGTAAGTATTAGAGTTTGAGTAGTGTTAGGGCCAGGGCCAGTGTTCGGGTTGAGGTTGGTGCTGGGGATAGGGTTAGGGTTATGCTTAGGTCTAGGTTTAGGGCTAGAATTAGGGCTAGGTTGTGTGTGAGGTTTAGGGCTACTGTTAGGTGTATGGGTAATGTAAGAGCGAGGGTTATGGTAATGGGTAGATTTAGGGTTTTTGTAGTGTTGGGGTTAGTTTTTCGGTTAGGATAAAGTTTAGAGCTAGGGTTTGTGTTAGGGTAAGTGTCTAGGGTTAAGTCTAGGGTTATGGTTAGGGATAGATTTAGGGTTATGTTTAGGGTTAGGTCTAGTGTAAGGGTTAGATTTAGGGTAAGGTTCAAGTTTAGAGCTAGATGTATTATTAAGGTCAGGGTATGGCTTATGGTTCACTTTAGGTTAAGGTTTAGATTTAGGGCTTTATTAGTGTTAGGGTTAAAGTTAGGGTTAGGGTAATTAATAGGCTTAGGATTAGGGAACAGATTAATTTTATGGTAAGGAATAGGTTTAGGGATTTTGATAGGTTTAGGGTTAACCTAGGGTTAGAATTAGGGTTAGGATTATGGTTAGGGTAATGGATAGGATTAGAGTTAGGCTTAGGTCTAGGGTAATGGTTAGGATTAGGGCTAGGTTTAGGGTAATGTATAGAATTAGGGTTATGGTTAGGGCTATGGTTAAGGTGAGGATTAGGGCTAGGGTTAAGTTAGGGTTTGGGATAGGGCTAGGGTTATGTTTAGGGTAAAGTTTAGGCTTTGAGCTAGGGTTAGGTCTAAGGGGAAGGTCAGGGTTAGGGTTAGGACTAGGGTTAGCTTAGGGATACACTTAGGGCTACGTTTAGGTCTAGGATTTGGGCTAGGTTGTGTGTTTGTTTAGGCCTTGTGTTAGGGCCATGAGTAGTTAAGAGCTAGGGTTATGATTAGTGCTAGTTTTGGGGTTAGGGTTACGGCTAGGTGTAGTGTTAGGATTAGGGTTTGAGTTATGCTGAGCTCTGGAGCTAGGTTTATGTTAGGATCAGGGTCAGTGTTCAGGTGAGAGTGAGTGTTGGGGTTAGTGCCAGAATTAGGACTAGGGTTAGGTCTAGAAGTAGGGTTAGTGTTTAGGTTATGTTAAGGGTGAATGTTAGGGCTAGGACAAGGTTGTTGTTCAGGTCTAGGGCTAGAGTTATGGCTAGATTTAGGATTAGGTTTAGGTCTAGGACTCGTGTTATTTTTAGGTTTAGGTATAGGATTAGCAGTAGTGCTAATGTTATTGTTCAGGTTTGGGTTAAGGTCAGGTTCAGACCTACGGTTAGTGTTAGGGTCAGGATAATTTTCAGGGTTAGGATTAGGGTTTAGGTTATGGTTAGAGCTAGAATGATTGCTAGGGTTAGGACTAGTAATAGGGATACTGTTTGGGTTAGGCTATGGATTAGCATTAGGGCTAGGGTTAGCATTAGGTTTAGGGTTTAGCTTAAGTTAACAAATAGGATAAGAGCTATGGTTAGGGAAGGGTTATGGACTGGCTTATGGCTAGGGTTAGTGTAAAGGTTAAAGCTAGGGTTAGCACTCGGATTAGGTCCAGGTCTTGGGTTAGGTTAGGGCTAGTGTTAGGGCTACAGCTAATGTACAAACTAGGATTATGATAAGGGCCAATTTTTTGGTTAGTGTTATGGCTAGGACAAGTGTTAGGGTTAGGGTTAGTGTTAGCATGATGTTTAGAGCTAGCGTTAGTGTTAGGGTCAGGGTCAGTGTTCAGGTTAGAGTTAGCTTTATGATTAAAGCCAGAATTATAACTAGGGTTAGGGCTAAAGGTAGGGTTAGTGTTTGGGTTAAGTTAAGGTTTACTATTAGGGCTAGGGCTAGGTTTTTGTTTATGTCTAGGGCTAGAGATATGGCTAGATTTAGGATTAGGTTTAGGTCTAGGTCTAGTGTTAGGGTTAGGTTTAGGAATAGGTTTATTTCTAGTGCTAGTATTAGGGTTCAGTATAGGGTTAGGGTCAGGTTTAGACCTACGGTTACCATTAGGGTCAGAATAAGTGTCAGGTTTGAGTTATGGTTAGAGCTAGAATGAGGGCTAGTGTTAGTACTCATAATAGGATTAGGGTTAGGACTAGGGTTAGCATTAGGGTTAGGGTTGGCTTAGGGTAAGGGATAGGGTTAGACCTAGGGTTAGGGCTACATTTAGGGTAGGGTTAGGGCTAGTGTTAGAATTAGGTTTAGGGTTAAAGCTAGGGTTAGGTTTCAGATTAGGGCTAAGTTTTGATTAGAGTTAGGGCTTCGTTCAGAGTTACGGCCAATGTTTGAAGTAGAGTTACAATTAGGGCTAGTTATAAGATTGGGGTTAGGATTAGGTCTAGTGTTAGGGTTTGGTTTAACATTAGGGTGATGTTTGGAGCTAGGGTTACTATTAGGGTATAAATTAAGGTCAGGGGTAATATTAGGTTTAGGGTTTGGACTTGAATTAGTGCTAGGGTTAGGGCTAGGTGTAGGATTAGGTTTTGGTTTAGGTTAAGCTTTAAAGTTAGGGCTATGACTCAGTTTTGTTTTAGGACTAGGGCTATGTTTAGGGCTAGTTTTAAGATTAGTGTTAAGTTTAGGACTAATGTTAGGGTTAGGTTTAGTATTAGGTTTAGAGTTAGATTTAGAGTTAGGATTAGATCTAGAGTTAGGTCTAGGACTAAAGATATGGCTAGCATTAGTTCTAGGTTTATAGCTAGGATTGGGGTTATGGTAAAAATAGAGTTAGAACTAGGGATAAGGTTAGGGAAAGAGTGAGTGTTAGTCTTAGGGATTGGCTTAGGATCTGGTTAGGTATAACACTTAATTAGGGCTAGTAATACGGCTAGGTTTATGTATATGTTTAGGCCTAGGGTTAGTTTGGGGCTTAGGGTTAGGTTTAATGTAAATGATGGGGTTAGAGCTAGGTTTAGGGCTAGGACGAATGTTAGAATTAGGATTAGGGCTAGGGTTTCATTTGAGTTATGTTTAAGGCTAGATTAAGGGCTAGGATGAGGGCTAAGGTTTGTGTTTTGGTTAGGGCTAGGATTAGTGTTAGGGGAAATGTCAGTTCTAGGGTTACCTTTAGGGATACTTTTAGGGTTAGGTTTATGGTTATGTTTAGTGTAAGGGTTAGATTTAGGGTAAGGGTCAAATTTAGAACTTGGGGTATTATTTGGGTCAGGGTCATGTATAGGGTTTTGTTTAAGTTAGAGTTTAGGGTTAGGGCTAAAATTAGCATTGGGGTTTGGGTTAGGGTAATGATAGTGTTAGGTTTAGGGTTCAGGTTAGGTTTAGCATGATGGATAGGGTTACGGTTTGGTATAGCGTTAGATTTAGGCCTAGGGTTAGCATTAGAATTAGGGCTATGTTTAGGGTAATTGATAGGGTTAGAGCTAAGTTTAGAGCTAGGGTTATGGATAGGATTAGGGCTATGGTTATGGTCAGTGTTAGGGTAGGACTATGGTTTGTGTTAAGGTTAGGGCTAGGATTGCAGCTAGGGCAAATGTCAGGTCTATGGTTACTTTAGGAATTGTTTTAGGGTTAGGTTTATGGCTAGGTCTAGTATAAGGGTTAGGTTTAGATGTACGGTCAGGGTTAGAGCTAGGTATATTATTACGGGAAGGGTCAGAGTTAGGGTTGGGCTTAGTTTAAGTATAGGATTAGGGCTCAAATTATCATTAGGGTTAGGGTAATGATAGGATTAGGTTTAGGGTTCAGGTTAGCTTTAGGTTAATGAATAAGGTTAGGGTTAGTGATAGGGTTAGGCTTAGTCCTAGGATTACCATTAGGGTTATGGTTAGGTTTAGGGAAATGGATAGGGTTAAAGCTAGTGATAAGGCTAGGGTTATGGTTAGGATTCAGGCTAGAGTTAGGGTAAGGTTTAGTGGTAGGTTTTGGTTTAGGGTTAGGTTTAAAAGTAGGGTTAAGTCTCAAATAAGGGCTAGGTTTTGGGTTTGGTTAGGGATAGGGTTAGGGCTATGGCTAGGGCTATGGCTAATGTATGAACTAGTGTTACAATTTGTGCCAGTTTTAGGGTTAGGGTTCAGGTGATGTTTAGAGCAAGGTTTATATTTAGGGTCAGTGTCAGGGTCAGGGTTAGTTTTAGTGTTAGGTTTAGGACTCGAATTAGGGCTAAAGTTAGTGCTAGGTATAGGGTTAGGTTTTGGTTTAGGTTAAGAGTTATGGTTATTGCTATGGCTCAGTTTTGTTTTAGGGCTAAGGCTAGGGTTAAGGCTAGATTTTGGATTAGTGTCAGGGTTAAGGCTAGTGTTAGAGTGAAGTTTAGGCTTAGGGTTAGGGTTAGATTTAGAATTAGGGTTAGATCTAGTGTTATGGCCAGGGATATGAATAGGACTATAGTTACACCTACGGTTCAGGCTAGGACTAGGCTTCCAGTAATGTATAGGGTGAGAACTAGAGTTAGGGTTAGGGTGAGAGTTAGAGTCAGTCTTTGGACTAGGGTTAGGGTTAGGGTTAGTGATAGGGATAAATTAGGGCTAGGGTTAGAGTCAGGGTTAGGCCTAGAGTTAGGGTTAGGGTTATAATTAAGGCTATGTTTAGGGCTAGGATAAGGGCTAGGGTTTGTGCTAGGTTTAGGGCTACCATTATGGCTAGGGCTAAAGTCAGGTCTATGGTTATGGTTAGGGATATTTTTAGGGTTAGGTTTCTGTCTAAGTCTGGTGTAAGGGTTATGTATAGAGTAATAATCAGGTTTAGAACTAGGGGAATTATTAAGTCAGGGTCAGTGTTGGGCTTTGGTTTAGGTTTGAGTTTAGGGTTAGGGCTCAAATTAGCATTAGTGTTAGCATTAGGGTAATGATAAGGTTAGGTTTAGGGTTCAGGTTAGGTTTAGATTAATTGACAGTTTGTGGGATAATGATCAGGTTAGGGTTAGGCCTAGGGTTTAGCATTAGTGTACGGGTAATGTTTGCAGTAATGGATACAGTTAGAGTTAAGGTTATGACTAGGGTTATGGTTAGAATTAGGTCTTGAGTTAGGGTTAGGGTGAGGGTTAGAACTAGGGTTAGGTTTAGGGTTATGTTTAGCATAAGGGTTAGGTTCTGAGCTATGGTTAGGGCTAGGCTGGGAGTTAGCTTCAGGGTTAGGTCTAGGGATAGGATTACCATAGGTTTTGGGTTGGTATTAGGGTTAGAGTTAGACCTAGTATTAGTGGTATGGTCAGTATAAGGGTCAGGGTTAGGGTTAGAATTTGGGATAGGTTTAGAGCTAGAATGAGAGCTAGGTTTAGGGCTATTAATAGAGTTAGAGTTTTGGTTAGCCTAAGAATTAGGGATAGGTCTAGGGTTACCCTTAGGTTTAGGGTTTTGCTTAGGGTAAGGGTTTGGTTTAGAGCTAGGTTTAGGGCTATGGTTAGGGTTATAGTTAAGGTTAAATCTAGGTTTAGGGCTCAGATTAGGGCTAGTTTTGGTGTTATGGTTAGGGATAGGATTAGGGCCACAGCTAATGTAAGAACTAGGGTTAAAATTAGGTTAGTTTTTGTGTTATGGTTAGGTTTAAGTTTAGGGTGATATTTCTAGCTAGGGTTTGTGTTAGGATAAGAGTCACGTCAGGGTTCGTTTTAGGTTTAGGGATAGGACTCGAATTATTGTTAGGGTCATTCTTAGCATTCAGTTTAAGGTGAGGGTGGTGTTTACAGCTAGGTTGAGTTTTAGGATATGAGTCAGGGTCAGTGTTAGTTTTAAAGTTAGTGTTGGAACTCAAATTAGGGCTAGAGATAGGTCTAGGTTAGTGTTAGGGTTTGGTTTAAGTTAATGTTTAGGGTTAGGGCTATTGCTTGGTTTTGGTTTAGTCCTAGGGTTAGGTTTAGGGCTAGTGTAAGTGTTAAGCTTAGGCTTATTGTTAGGGTTAGATTTAGGATTAGGCCTGAAACTAAGGATAGGGCAAGAGTTAGGGCAAGGGATAGGGTTATGGTAAAATATAGGCTTATGGTAAGGGATAGGTTAGAACTAGGGATAGGTATAGGGCGAGAGTTAGAGTGTGTCTCGGGGCAATAGTTAGTGTTAGGGTTAGAGATAGGTTAAATTAGTGCTAGGATTAGGGCTAGTTTTATTGTTTGGCTTAAGCCTAGAGTTAGGGTTAGGGTTAAGTTTAGGGTAAGAGATGGCTAGGTATAGAGGTAGGTTGAGGTTAGAATTAGGGTTAGGGTGGGATTAGTGTTATGATTAAAGCTAGGTTTAGGACTAGGATGAGGACTAGGGTTTGTTTTAGGTTTAGGACTAGGATTAGGGCTAGGGCTAATTTCATGTACAGAATTATGGTTAAAGATAGTTTTAGGGTTAGATTTATGGCTACGTCTAGGGTAAGGGTTAGGTGTAGGATTATGTTCAAGTTTAGAGCTAGGGGTGTTATTAGAGTCAAGGTCAGGGTTAGTGTTTGGGATAGGTTAAGGTTTAAAGTTAGGGCTTGAATTAGTTTTAGTGTTAGGGTTAGGGTAATGATAGGGTTAGGTTTAGGTTCAGGTTAGGTTCAGGGTAATTGATTGGATTAAGATTAGGGATAGGTTTAGGTTAATGCCTAGGGTTAACATTAGGGTTATCGTTTTGGTTATGGTAATGGATAGTGTTATAGATCTATTTAGAACCAGGTTTATGGTTATGAATAGGGCTAGAGTTAAAGCTAGGATTAGGGCTATGTTTTCTGTTAAGTTAGAGATAGGGTTAGGGTTAGGGCTAAAGCAAGTACTAGGGTGAAGTTTAGGGCTAGTTTTAGGGTTTTAGGGCTAGAGATAGTGTTAGGGTTAGGTTTAGTGTTAGGTTGATGTTTAGAGCTAGTAGTATTAGGGTCAGTGTCAGGTTCAGGGTTAGTTTAAAGGTTCGGTTTACAACTCATATTAGGGTTAGGGTTAGGGCTAGGTTTAAGGTTATGGTTTGGTTTAAGTTAAGTGTTAGGGTTATTGCTATAGCTCGGTATTGTTTTAGGGCTAGGGCTATGGTTAAGGGTAGTTTTAGGATTATGGTTTGGGCTAGTGTTAGGGTTTGGCGTAGCCTTCAGGTTAGGGCTCGATTTAGAGTTAGGTTTTGTCTAAGGTTAGTGCTAGGGCAAAGGATAGGGCAAGGGTTAGGACTAGGGTTAGGGCTAGGGTTAGGGTTATGAGTTAGAGTGAGTGAAAGATCTAATGTGAGAGTTAGAGTTAGTCTTAGGACTATGGTTAACGATGGGGCTAAATTAGGGCTAAGGTTAGAGATAGTTTTAGGAAAAGGTTTACTTCTAGGTCTATTGAAAGGGTTAGGTATAGGGTAAGAGTCAGGTTTAGAGCTAGGGGAATTATTAAGGCCAGGGTCAACGTTAGGGCTTGGTTTAGGATTGAGTTTAGGGTTATAGCTCGAGTTAGAGTTAGGGTTAGGGTTAAGGTAAAAATAGGGTTAGGTTTAGGGTTCAGGTTAGGTTTAGGGTAATTGATAGTTTTGGAGATAGTGATAGGGTTAGGTTTAGTCTTAGGGTTATCATTAGGATAAAGGTTACGTTTAGGGTAATGGTTACAGTCAGAGTTAAGATTAGGGCTAGGGTTATTGTTAGGATTAGGTCTTGGTTTGGGTTAGGGTGAGGGTTAGGATTAAGGCTAGGTTTATGGCTCGGATGAGGGTTTGTGTTAGGGTTAGGGCTAGAATTATGGCTAGATATAATTTCAGGTCTAGGGTTACAGTTAGGGATAGTTTTAGGGAAATGTTTATGGCTAGGTCTATTGTAAGGGTTAGGTATAGGGTAAGAGTAAGGTTTAGAGCTAGGGGAATTATTAGGTCCAGGGTCAGTGTTAGGCCTTGGTTTAGGTTTGAGTTTAGGGTTATGGCTCAAATTAGAGTTAGGGTTAGTGTTAGGGTAAAGATAGGGTTAGGTTTAGGGCTCAGGTTAGGTTTAGGGTAATTGATAGTTTTGGGGATTGTGATAGGGTTAGGGTTAGTCCTAGGGTTATCACTAGGATAAGGGTTATGTTTAGGGTAATGGATGCAGTTAGAGTTAAGGTTAGGGCTAGGATTGTGGTTAGGATTAGGTGTTGGGTTAGGGTTAGGGTGAGGGTTAGGATTAAGGCTAGGTTTACTGCTCAGATGAGGGTTTGTGTTAGGGCTAGGGTTAAGATTAAGGCTAGGGTTAATGTCAGGTTCAGCATTACAGTTAAGGATAGTTTTAGGGTTTGGTTATGAATAAGTCTACTCTAAAGGTTAGGTTTAGGGTAAAGGTCAGGTTTAGAGCTAGGTTATTATGGTCAGGATCAGGATTAGGGATTGGTTTTTGTTAAGGTTTAGAGTTAAGGCTCAAATTACCATTATGTTTGGAGTAATGAACATGGTTAGGTTTAGGGTTCAGGTTAGGTTTAGGGTTTTGAAAAGCCTTAGGGATAGCTATACAGTTAGGTTTAGTCCTATTGTTAGCATTTGGGTTATGCTTAAGTTTAGGGTAAAGGATAGAATGACAGCTAGGGTTAGGGCTATGCTTATGGTTATGATTAGGGCTATTGTTAGGGTTAGGGTTAAGGTTATGTTTAGGCCTAGGATTAGGGTTAGGTTTAGGGTAAGTGTTATGGTTGGACCTAGATTTAAGGCTAGGGTGATGTTTAGGGTTAGAGCAGGTCTAGGGTAAATGTTAGGGTTAGGGCTACATTTAGCATTAGGGATAGGGTTAGAGTTATGGTAATAGATAGAGTTAGAGCTAGGGTTTGGGCAATGGTTACAGTTAAAATTAGGGTTAATGTTAGGGTTAGGGATAGAGCTATGTTAATGTTTAGGGTTATAATTAGGGCTCAGTTTAGAGGTAGTGTTAGGGTTAGAGTTTCTTTATTCAAATTTCTTTGATACAATCAAGGATTTATCTTTAACTAACCTTACTCTGTTTCCCAGGTTTAGGCCTTTTGGTTCTACTGTTTGGTGTCCAGAACTGTTAATATTTTTCATTTTACTTCATTTTGACCTATACAAGTAAATGTAAATGGACCTGAAAATTAAACAGGATTTATGCTAGCTGCTATAAACTGCACACAAACCCTCAAACCCTCAATTCTTTGTGGGGACACTCTGGTATATTCCTTGTGAGTGTAGGCCTCAGCTGAAGCACGCAAAAACATTTTTATCTGAGAGCCCTTTAGGAGAAAGTGGGGAATATGCATGCACTGAAATTCCTCCCATAATTATTTGGTCAGATTTGTTTGATACTGAGTAGGTTTCATTATTTAACTTGCCTCAAAAGCTCTCCAAGTGTGGGACTTCTAGTATCAATGGCTCTCTAATCAAGTTAGGGTTAGTGTTAGGTTTAGGGTTACGGCTAGGGTTAGATGTAGTGTTTGGGTGAGAGTAAGTTTTGTACAAATTTCTTTGATACTTGGAAGGAGTCATCTTTTACCTAGCCTTAATATGCTCCTCAGGTTTGGGACTTCTCATTTCAATAGTTCGCTAACAGGGACACTCTGGATTTCAAGGTTTCACTTCATATTGACCTATATATGTAAATGAAAATGGAAGTTGAAATCAAACCGGGTTGGTGCTATCTGCTTGAAACTTCAAACACTGAATCAGTTCACTGTGTGAACTCACTGGTTTGTCCTTGTGAGAGTAGCCCTAAGATGAAGATGGCAAAAACAACTTCACCTGAGATCCCTTTAGAGGAAAACAGAGAAATATGCATGAACTGAAATACCACCTCAATTATTTGGTCATATTTCTTTGATACTTCATAGGATTCATCTGATATCTTAGCCCACTAAGCTCCCCAAGTTTCGGACTTCTAGGATCATCAGTTTTTCAATCAAGTTAGGGTTTGTGTTAAGGTTAGTGTTAGGGCTAGTGTTAGAGCTAGTATTAGGATTAGAGTTACTTTTTTTCAAATTTCTTTGATACTGGGCAGGATTAATTTTTTTTTTCCTATTCTTATTATACTCCACGTGTTTGGGCCTCCTAGATTCAATGGTTCACTGTAAGGAACAGTTTGTATTTTAAAGTTTCAATTCATTTTGTCCTATACAGGTAAATGGAAATGGAGCTGAAAATCAAAAAGCATTGATGCTAGCTGCTTGAAACTTCACACTCCATCAATTCTCTGTGAGCAATCTCTGGTTTGTTCTTGTGACAATAGGCCTAAGCTGAAGCATGTAAAAACAACTTTATCCAAGAATCCTTTAGGATATAACAGGGAAATATGCATGTACTGATATACTCCATCAACTTTTTGGACAGATTTCTTTGATACTGTGCAGCATTCATCCCTTAGCTTGCCCCACTAGGCTGCTAAGTTTGGAAATTCTATGGTCAAAAGTTTCATAAAAAGTTAGGGTTAGGGGAAGAGCTAGGGTTAGAGCTAGTGTTAGGGTTAGAGTTAGTTTTATTCAAAATTCTTTGGTACTTGGCAGGATTTATCTTTTAGCTAGGTTTACTCTGTTCCCCAGGTTTAGGTCTTCTCCATTCATAGGTTTTCTGTCAGAAACATTTTGTGTTTTAAGATTTCACTTCATTTTGACCTACACGGGAAAGTTAATGGAGTTGGAAATCAAACAGTGTTTGTGATAGCTGCTTGAAACGTCACTCACTCCATCAGTTCTCCCTAGGGACTCTGGTATGTTCCTTGTAAAAGTAGGCCTATGCTTAAGCATGCAAAAACAACTTAATGTGAGAGTCCTTTAGGAGAAAACAGGAAATTATGCATGTACTGAAATATCTCCCATAATTATTTGCTCAGATTTGTTTGATGTTGCATAGGATTCATCACTTAGCTTGCCCCACAAGGCTCCATGAGCGTCAGAATTCTAGGATCAATGGTTCTCTAATCAGGTTAGTGTTAATGTTAGGTTTAGGGTTATGGCTATGTCTAGTGTTAGAGGTAATGTTAGGGTGAGAGTTAGTTTTGTTCAAATTTCTTTGATACTGGCCAGGAGTCATCTTTTATCAAGCCGTAGTCTGTTCCCAAGGTATTTTCTTCTCAATTCAATTGTCCACTATCATGAATACTTTGTATTTTAAGGTTTCACTTCATTTTGACACCTATGAGTAAATGGAAATGGAGGTGGAAATCAAACAGGCATCCCTTCCCCTAAATCTAACCCTAAACCTAACCATAAACATAGCCCTAATCCTAGGCCTAAGCCTAACAATAACCCTAGACCTATTCCTAGCCCTAATTTAGCCCTAACCCTAACCCAAACTCTGGCCCTAAGACTAACTCTAACTCTTGCCATACCTATTCCCAGTTCTAACCCTATCCTTTACCATAAGGCAAACGCTAGCCCTAATCTTAGCTCTAACACTAGTCATAGCCCTAACCCTAGAAATAACCATATCTCTAAATCTATTCCTAAGCCTAAACTCACCCTATCAGTAGCAATAACACTAACACTAATGATAAAACTATGCTTAACTTTAGCTTTAGTCCTAAAACAAAACTGAGCCATAGGACTAACCCTAACCCTTAACCTAAACCAAATCCTAACCCTACATCTAGCCCTAAACCTACCCCTAATTTGAGCCCTATCCTTAACAATAAAACAAACCATGACCCTGACTCTGACCCTAACACTAACTCTAGTCAAAAACATCACCCTAAACTTAAACCTAATCCTAAAACTAGACTTAGTCCTAAATGTAAACCTAAAACTAGCCCTAATTGTAACCTTAGTTCTTACATTAGCCATATCACTAAGAAGAGCCCTAATGTAACCCAAAACCTATCCCTAATCCAAGACCCAAAATTCCACAGTCTGGCTAGGCACAATTCAGGAGCCACTTGTCAAAAGAAACGAACTTTATTTTTAGAACCACACATGCCAAACAAAACAGCTCCTCAAGAAAAACCCTCAGAGCCCAACTGCCACCACCGACTTCCCACAAGCCTCTCTCTCAACCACCAGCCTCTCCACCCCCCACAATCCTCCTGCTCTTGAGGCCGATTGGCTGGGTCGCATGGGCTGAGCCAAAAAAGGCCCTCAATGAGCAGCTCCGTTGTCTGAAAGGGCAGGGAAACAGCCCAATGAGCATCACCGCAGAGGAGCCAATCAGCTAGATGTTGCTGGGGCCGCTGTGAGCCAATCATCAGCTGGCAGTCTGAAAGTTTGCTGGGGCCCCTTCGGCTGTGGCTCTCAACAAAACCCTAACCATAAATATATTCCGAGACGTAAACGTAAACCTCACAAAGCCATAGTCCTAACCCTAGCTCAAACACTAACACTGACCCTAACATAACCATAATCTTAGCCCTAAACCTAACACCATAAAGCAAACCCTAGTCTTATCTCTAAACATAACTCTAATCCTAGACTTAATCCAAAAAATAACCTAGCCCTAACCCTAGCTTGAAATCTAATCATTATACTAAACATAATCCTAACCAATGCTCACCTTAACCATATTGATAAACCTATCCCATCCATTACCCTAAACCTTAACTGAAACCTAAACCTAATCCTATCCATTACCCTAACCCCAATCCTAAACCTAACACTAATTCAAACCCTAAACCTAAACTTTGACCTTAACAAAATGCTAATCATGACCCTAACCATAATAATACCCCTAACTCTAAACTTGACCCTTAACCTAAACGTAGACCTAGCCCTAGTCTAGCTATGAACCTAATAGAAACCATAGCCCTAAACCTAGACTTAATCCTAACCTAAACACTAAACCTACCACTAATCCTAATTCCAACCAACATCCTAGCCCTCAAGCAAGCTATAACCCCACTTATTCCCCTAAACTTAATCCTAACATTAATACTAATCCTAAAACTAGCCCTACACCTAGTCCTAAACCTAACACTAACCCTAGCCCTAATCCTAGCCCTAATTTAGCTTTAACCCTAACACTAACCCTAGCCCTAATCCTAGCCCTAATTTAGCTTTAACCCTAACACTAACCCTAAGCCTAGTTCTAAATCTAACTCTAACTCTCGTCTTAGACGTTTCCCTAGTTCTAAACCTATCCCTTACTGTAACATTCACCCTAGCCCTAACCCTAACCCTAACCTTGGATCTAACACTAACTCTAAATCTAACCCAAACTCTAAGCCTAAACCTTACAATAAAACTAGCCTTAACCCTAACACTATTCAAAATCTAGCCATAAGTCTAGTCCTAGCCCTAAAGCAAAACTGAGCCATAGCCCTAACCCTAACCCTAACCCATAGAAGTCAAGATGAAGTGAAACCTTAAAACACAAACTGTTCCTGACAGTAAACCTTGAACTGAGAAGGCCCAACCTGGGAAACATGGTAATGCTAGGTAAAAGATGAATCCTGACCAGTATCAAAGAAATTTGAACAAAACTAACTCTAACACAAACATTAGCTATAACCCTAGCCCTAATCTTAATCTTAAAACAAAGTCTTTCCTGTTTATAGAGCTTGATCACAAAAGATAAAATCTTGGGGTGCCCAGTAGGACAAGGTAACAGTTGAATCCTGCCCAGTATCAATAAAATCTGACCCATAATTGGGGGAGGTGTTTCAGTACATGTCTATTTCCCCCGTTTTCTCCTAAAGTGCACTTGGATAAATTGATTTTTCATTCTTCAGCTTAAAGTACTTTCACAAGGAACAAACCAGAGCATGCTCACTCTGAAGTGATTGAGTGTGTGAAGTTTCATGCAGCTAGCACAAACTCTGGTTGATATCCAACTCCATTTACATTCACACCTATAGGCCATAATGTAGTGAAAACTAAAAAATCAAACTGTTCCTGACATTGAACCATTGAACCCTGAAGGCCCAAACTTGGGGAGCCTACTAAGGTTTTTCAAAGATGAATCCTGTACAGTATCAAAGTAATCAGACCAAAAAAATTCGAAGCTCTTTCAGTACATGTGTATTTTGCTTGCTCCTAAAGCACTCAGAGATAAAGCTGTTTCTTTCTACTTCAGCTTAGGGATACTTCAGAGGAAACAAACCGGAGAATGCTCACTGAGAACTGATTGAGTGTGTGAAGTTTCAAGCAGCTAGCACAAACACTGTTTGTTTTCCAGCTTCATTTCCATTCACCCCTATAGGGCAAAAAGAAGAGAAACATGAAAATTGAAACTGTTCCTAAGAGAAAACACGTTTATGTAGGAGGCCCAAACATTTGGAGTATAGTCAAAATAGGAAAAAGGTGAACCCTGCCGAGTATCATAGAAATTGAAAAAAAAAAAAATACTAACTCTAACCCTAACACCAGTTCTAAACCTAGTCCTAACACTAAGTCTAACCCTAAACCTAATCTGTTTAGAGAACCTTTGATCATAGAAGTTTCAAAATTGGGGATGCTAGTGGACCAAGCTTACAGATGAATCATGGGCAGTTTCCAAGAAATCTGACAAAATAATTAGGGGGAGCAATTTCAGTACATGCATATTTCCCTGTTTTCTCCTAAAGTGTTCTCAGATAAATTTGTATTTCATGCTTCAGCTTATTACTAACTTCACAATTAACAAACCAGAGAATGTCCACAGAGAACTGATTGAGTATGTGAAGTTTCAAGCAGTTAGCACCATCCTTGTTTGATTTCCAGCCACATGTCCATTTACCCATGTAGGTCAAAATGAAGTGAATCCATGAAACACAAATTGTTCCTGTCAGCAAATGATTGATCCAAGGAGGCCGAACCCTGGGGAACATAGTAAGGTAAGGTAAAAATACATCTTGCCCAGTATCAAAGAATTTGAACAAGACAAACTCTAACCCTAACACTACATCTAACTCTAACCACAAGGCTAACCCTAACCTGTTTAGAGAACCTTTGATCATAGAAGTCTCAAAGTTGAGGAGCCTAGTGTGGCAAGCTAACAGATGAATGCTGCCCAGTATCAAAGAAAACTAACCAAATGATAGGGGGAGGTAGTTCAGTACATGCATATTTTCCTGTTATCTCCTAAAATGCTCTCGCATAGTGTTGTTTTTGCATGCTTCATCTTTGGGATTCTTTCACAAGGATAAAACCAGAGTGTCCTCACAGAGAACTGATTGAGTGTGTGAAGTTTCAAGCAGCTAGCAAAAACCTTGTTTGATTTCCAGCTCCATTTCTATTTACCCATATAGGTCAAAATGAAGTGAAACTTTAAAATAAAAACTGAAATACTGACAGCAAACCAGTGAACCTAGAAGGCCCAAACCTGGGGAACATAGTAAGGCTAGGTAAAAGATAAATCGTGCCTAGTATCAAAGAAATTTGAACAAAACTACTGTAAACCTAACAATTGATCTATCCTTAATCCTAATCCTACAGCTCACCCTAACCTGTTTATAGAACCTTTGATCATAGAAGTCCCAAACTAAGGGAGCCTAGTGGGGCAAGCTAACAGATGATTCCTGCACAGTATCAAAGAAATCTGAGCAAATAATTGGGGGAAGTGTTTCAGTATATGCATATTTCCTTGATTTCTCCAAAAGTGCTCTGGGATAAAGTTGCTTTGCATGTTTCAGCTGAGGGCAACAGTCACAAGGAAGAAACCAGAGAGTGCCCTCAGAGAACTGATTGAGCGTGGGCAGTTTCAAGCAGCTAGCACCAACCCTGTTTGATTTCGTGCTCCATATCTCTTAAACAAAACATTTCAAAATAAAGTGAATCCTTAAAATACAAACTGTTCCTGACAGCAAACTATTGAACCAAGAAGGCTAAAACCAGTTAACATTGTGAGGCTAGGTAGAAGATGAATCCTGCCCAGTATCAAAGATACATGAACAAAACTGACTCTAACTCTAACACTAGGTTTAAACCTAGCCCTTACCCTAACCATAAACCTAACCCTAATCTGTTTAAAGAACATTTTATCATAGAAGTTCCAAATTAAAGAGCCTAGTGGGGCAAGCTAACAGATAAATCTTATGCAGTATCAAGAAATCTGACCAAATAATTTGGGGAGGTAGTTCAGTATATGTATATTTCCCTGTTGTCTCCTACAGTACTTTCAGATGAAGACCTTTTTGCATGCTTCAGCTTTGGGAAATTTTCACAAGGAAGAAATCAGAGTGCCCACATAGAACTGATTGACTGTGTGCAGTTATAAGCAGCGAGCACCAAACCTGTTTGATTTCAAGTTGCATACCATTTATCCGTATAAGTCAAAATGAAGGAAACCTTAAAATACAAACTGTTCCTGACAGCAAACTATTGAAGTGATAAGGCCAAAAACTGGGTAAAATAGTAAGGCTAGGTAAAAGATGAATTATGCCAAGTATCAAATGAATTTGAACAAAACTCACTCTAACACTAGATCTAACCCAACCCTAAACTCATTCTAACCTGTTTAGAGTACTTATGATCATAGAAGTCCCAGACTTTTGGAGCCTAGCAATACAACTTAACAGATGAATCTTGTGCATTATCAAAGAAATTTCATGAAAAATTGGGGGAGATATTTCAGTACATTCATATTTCCCTGTTTTTTTTCCTAAAAGTGCTCATGGATAAATTGTTTTTCATGTTTCAGCGTAAGGTACTTTCACAAAAAAAAATCAAAGAGTGCCCACAGAGAGGTGATTGAGTGTGTGAAGTTTCATGCAGCTAGCACCAACCATGTTTGATTTCCAGCTCCATTGTCATTCAGAACTATAGGCCATAATGAAGTAAAACCTAAAAATTCAAACTGTTCCTGACACTGAACCATTGAACTTTTAAGGCCCAAACTTGGGGAGCCTACTAAGGCTAGGACAAGGATGAATCCTGTATAGTATCAAATTAATCCAACCAAAAAAATGTGAAGCTCTTTCAGTACATGTGTATTCTGCTTGCTCCTAAAGCACTCAGAGATAAAGCTGTTCCTTTCTACTTCAGCTTAGGGATACTTCCACGGGGGAAAAAATATTTTTCTCACTGAAAATTGATGGAGTGTGTGAAGTTTCAAGCAGCTAGCCCAAACACTCTTTGATTTCCAGATTCGTTTCCATTCACTCCTATAGGGCAAAAAGAAGAGGAACATGAAAATTGAAACTATTCCTGAAAGCAAACTCTTTATGTAGGAGGCCCAAACATTTGGAGTATACTCAAAATATGAAAAAGATGAATCCTGCACAGTATCATAGAAATTTGAAAACAAAACTAACTCTTACCTTAACACTATGTCTAATCATAGTCCTAACACTAATGCTAACACTAACCTTACCTTTTAGAGTCCCTTTGATCCTAGAAGTCCCACATTTGGCGAGCCAAGTTGGGTAGGCTAACAGATGAATCTTTCACAATATCAAAGAACTCTGACCAATAATTGAGTGAGGTATTTCAGTACGTGCATATTTCACTGTTTTCTCCTAATGTGCTCTTGGATAAATTATTTTTTTATGCTTCAGTTTAAGGTACTTTCACAAGGAACAACCAGAGAGTGCCCACTGAGAGCTGATTGAGTGTGTGAAGTTTCAAGCAGCTAGTACTAACTCTGTTTTATTTCCAGCTCCATTATCATTCACATCTATAGGAATAATAAAGTGAAACCTAAAATTTCAAACTGTTCCTGACAGTGAACTGGCAAACCTTGAAAACCCAAACTTGGGGATCCTACTAAGACTAGGAAAAGGATGAATTCTGTACAATATTAAAATAATCCATTCAAAAAATGAAGCTTGCGTCTAAAGTGCTCACAGAAAAAGCTATTTCTTTCTAGTTCAGCTTTGGGCTACTACCACAAGAAACAAATGAGAGAATGTGCACTGAGAACTGATTGAGTGTGTGAAGCTTCAAGCAGCTAGCACAAATCCTGTTTGAGTCCAGCTCCATTTTCATTCACCTGTATAGGGCAAAATGAAGTGAAAGATGAAAATTTAAACTGGTCCTGAGAGCAAATCCTTTTACCTAGGAATCCCAAACATGGGGAGTATGCTAAGATTAGGAAAAAGATAAATCCTGCCCAGTATCCAAAAAGTTTAAAAAAAACTAACTCTAACCCTAACACTAGTTCTAACATTGCCCTAACTCTAACTAACACTAAGCCTAACCTGTTAAGAGAACCTTTGATCATAAAAGTTTTAAACTTGGGGAGACTAGTGGGCCAAGCTTACAGAAGAATCGTGCACAGTATCAATAAAATCTGACAAAATAATTGGGGGAGGTATTTCAGTACATGCATATTGCACTGTTTTCTCCTAAAGTGCTTTTGGATAAAGTTATTTTGCATGCTTCAGCTTATGGCTACTTTTACAAGGAAGAAACCAGAGAGTGCCCACAGACAACTGATTGAGTATGTGATGTTTTTTCAACAAGCTAGAACCAACCCTCTGATTCACAGCTCCATTTGCATTTATCCATATAAGTCAGAATGAAGTGAGACATTAAAAACAAACTATTCCCAACAGTGAACCATTGAACGGAGAAGGCCCCAAACTGGGGCACATAGTAAGGCTAGGTAAAAGATAAATATTCCCTGTATCAAAGAATTTTGAACAAAACAAACTCAAACCCTAACACTAGCTCTAAAGCTTGCCCTAACTCTAACCGTAACCCTAACCCTTACCTGTTTAGAGAACCATTGATACTAGAATTGACAACATTGGGGAGCCTAGTGGAGCAACCTAAAAGATGAATACAGTACAGTATCAAAGAAATATGATCAAATTGTTGAGAGACTTATTTCAGTACATACATGTTTCTCTGTTTTCTCCTTAAGGACACTCAGATACAGTTGCTTTTGCATGCTTCATCTTTGGCATACCTTCAAAAGAAAGAATCCAGAGAGGGCCCACTGAGAACTGATTGTGTGAAAATTCAAGTACCTCCTGCCAACCCTGTTTGATTTCCAGCTCAATTTTCATTCACATCAATAAGCCATGATGAAGGGAAACCTTAAAATACAAACTGTTTCTGACAGTGAACAATTGAACCGACAAGGCTCAAACCTGTGGAGCATAGTAAGGCTAAGTAAAAGATGAGTCCTGCCCAGTATCATAGAAATTTGAAAAAAAAAAAAAAAAAAAAAAAAAAACAAGAACAGGGAGCTATGGGTGCTCTGGTCACAGATGGAAGGCTCAGCTGCGCAGTTTCTCTGGGCACAGACAGAAATCTCAGCCACACGTGTGCTCTCTGTGCAGATGCCAGGCAGCACAGAACACAGAGGCTTTGCTTGTGGGTCACCAGACTGACCTCTGGACACAGTACAAGGTCACTCCAGAACCACTCACCTCACCAAACACCATACCTAATTCGCCATCTATTGGTGGGCATGGCTCCCAGCTGGGGTCTGCAGCTTATCAGGTAACCGGTTTACAACTCCCCTACCTCCAGCTGTGATAACTCAAGATTTTTCTCACAAGCTTTTGGGAGGTGTAGCTATCAATGTGGACCAGCAACTCTACAGGCACCTGGTTTCTAATTCAGACTAAGAGTAGGGAGGCTCTGGTAGAAACTCAAGCCCTCTCACCCTGACTACCTCCACCACCCTGAGCACAGAGACTCAATCTAGGAATCGATGACTCCACCTACTGCAGAAAAGAAAACAGAGTTCTGAGAGTCTTTTTTTCTTTCTTACTTTTCTTTTCTTGCTCTTCTCATCCATTCTCCTCTACCCTTCCCCCTCTGTTCCTCACAACCACAACATATGTGAAACCAAGAACTTTCCATGAAATTGTACTTTAAGCACTGAATCACTAGAATACTATAATATAGAAGAATTGCATAGGCCCAACTCACTACCCATTTATTTGCTCTTATTTTCTTTCTCCCTCTCTTTCTTTCTTTCCTTGTTATTTTTTTCTTTTTTTTCTTTCTCCCTCTATCCCACTTTTAGCCTCCTAACTTTTACTATTTATACATAGGGTAATTATATGAATACAGATAAAGAGTTTGAATTTATACCTTCTTCCATAAATTCCTCTTGTCTATTCATTAGAGTTCTCCTCCAAAGTTGCTAAGTTTGAGTAATTATATACCCTCACTCCTTTCATTCTTAACATACCATCCTACCCCTGACCCTCAGTTCTCTATACACCACCAGAAATGGTATGCCTTTTATGAAACTAATGACTATATTCTAAATAAAAATTGAAGCCAACATCTGTAGACACAGAGTCTAAATATAAATGTATTTATAATGGTTAGGCTTAGGCTTTGGGTTAGGGTTAGATTTAGAGTTAGGTATTTATCTATGGTTAGGGCTAAGGCTAAGGATAGGGAAAGGGTTAGGACTAGGATTTGGGTTAGATTTAGGATTATGGTAAGGGATAGGGTTAAAACTAGTGATAGGGCTAGTATGAGAGTTAGAGTTAGTCTTAGTGCTAGTGTTAGGGTTAGGATTAGGCCTTGGGTTAGGGTTAGAGTTAGGGTTATGTTTAGGTTAAGGTATTGGGTTATAGCTAGGTTGAGGGCTAGGGCAAGGGTTAGTGTTATGGTTAGGGATAGGGTTAAGTTTAGGGTTATGCTTAAAGCTAGGATGAGGGCTAATGTTTGTGTTAGGTTTAGGGCCAGTATTAGGGCTAGGACTAATGTCAGGTCTAGGGTTAAAGTTAGGGATAGATTTAGTGTTAGTTTATGGCTTAGTCCAGTGTAGGGGTTAGGTTTATACTAAGGATCAATTTAGAGCTAGGGTTATTATTAGGGTCAGGATCAAGGTGAGGGTTTGAGTTAGTTTAGAGTTTAGGTTCAGGGCTTGAATTATCATTAGGTATAGGGTTAAGGTAATGACAGGCTTAGGTTTAGGATTTGGGTGTGGTTTAGTGTAATGTATAGGAGTATGGTTAGGCCTAGGGTTAGCATAAGTTTTGGGTTATCATTAGGGTAATGGATAGGGTTAGACCTAAGACTAGGGATAGGGTTATGTATAGGATTAGGGCTTTTGTTTGGGTTAGGGTTAGGTTTACATTTAGGTTTAAAGGTAGGTTTAGGGGCTGGGGATGTGGCTCAAGAAGTAGTGTGCACACCTGGCATGCACAGGGCGCTGGGTTTGGTCCTCAGCACCACATATCAATAAAATAAAGATGTTGTGTCCACCGAAAATTAAAAAAAAATAAATATATAAAAATAACTAGGTTTAGGACTCGGATTCAGAGTAGGTTTTTGGTTATTTAGGGCTAGGGTTAAGGCTATGTCTAATGTAGGAAGTAGTGTTATGATTAGAGCTAGTGTTAGGGTCAGTGTTAGGGCTACGTCTAGTGTTAGGGTTAAGTTTACGGTTATGATGCTGTTTAGAGCTAGGTTTAATGTTAGGGTCAGAGTCAGGGTCCAGATTAGTTTTCAGATTAGTGTTAGGACTAGAATTAGAGATAGGATTAGGGTAGGTGTAGGTTGAGGGTTTGGTTTAGGTTAAGTGTTAGGGTTAGGGTTATGATTCGGATTTGTTTTAGGGCTAAGGGTAGAGTTAGGGCTAGTTTTAGGATTAATGTTAGGATTAGGGCTAGTGTTAGTGTGAGGTTTAGGCTTAGGTTTAGGGTAGATTTAGAGTTAGGTTTAGATCTAGGCTTTGAGCTATGGATAAGGATAGGGCTAGGATTAGGGGCTAAGTTTAGGGCTATGTTTATGGTGATGGTAAGGGATAGGTTTAGAATTAGTTATAAGGCTAGGGTGAGATTTTGAGTTAGTCTTAGGGCTAGGGTTAGGGTTGGGTTAGGGATAGGGCTAAATTAGGGCTGAGATTAGGACTAGGGTTAGTGTTACTGTTAGGCCTAGGTTTAGGGCTAGGGTTAGTGTTAGGGTTACGGTTAGGTTTAGGTTAACGGATGGGATTATAGCTACTTTTAGGACTAGGGTAGGATTATAATTAGGGTTATGGTTAGGGACAGGTTTATGATTAAGGTGAGGTTTATGGCTAGGATGTGGGCTAAGGTTTGTGTTAGGATTAGAGCTAGGGCTAATGTCAGGTCTAGGGTTACAGTTAGAGACAGTTTTAAGGTTAGGTTTATACCTAGGTCTTTTTTAAGGGTCAGTTTTCTTGTTAGGGACAGGTTTAGAACTATGGGTATTATTAGGGTCAGGGTCAGAGTTAGAATTTTTATTAGATTAAGGTTTAGGTTTAAGGCTCGAGTTATCATTATGGTTAGGATTAGATTAATGATAGTTTTAGGTTAAGAGTTCAGGTTAAGTGTAGGGTAATGGATAGTGTTAGGGTTAGGGAAGGAATTAGGGTTCGGCCTAGGGTTAGCAGAAGCATTAGTGTTATCATTAGGGTAATGGATAGGGTTAGAGCCTGTGATAGGGCTAGTGTTATGCTTAGGATTAGGTCTAGGGTTAGGGTTATGTTTAGGGTTAGGGCTAAGGCTAGGGTTATGGTTAGCTTTAGGGTTAAAACTAGGGTAGGGCTTGGTATAGGGCTAGGTTTTGCAATGGGTTAGGGCTATGGCAAATGTAAGAATTTTGCTATGATTAGGGCTAGTTTTAGGTTTAGTGTTAGAGCTAAGTATAGTTTTAGGGTTAGGTTTAGGGTTACGGTGATGTTTAGAGCTAGTGTTACTGTTAGTGTCAGGGTCAGTGTTCAGTTTAGGATTAACCATAAGGTTAATGTGAAATCCAGGATCAGCACTAGGGTTAAGTCTAAGGGAAGGGTTAGTGTTTGGCTTTAGGCTAAGGATTATTGTTAGGGATTTGGATAGGTTTTTCTTTAAATCTAGGGCTAGAGTTATGGAGAGATTAAGATTAGTTTTAGGTCTAGGACTAGTGTTAGGGTTAGGTTTAGGTATAAGGTTACCAGTAGGGCTAGTGTTAGGGTTCAGTTTAAGGTTAGGTTCAGGTTTAGACCCATGATTAGTGTTAGGGTCAGAATAAGTGTCAGGTTTAGGGTTAGGGTTTGGGATATGTTTAGAGCTAGAATGAAGACTAGGGTTAGGACTAGTAATAGGGTTATGGTTTGGGTTAGGTTAAGGATTAAGATTAGGATTAGGATTAGCATTAGGCTTAGGGTTTGGCATAGGGTAAGGGATAGCGTTAGAGCTAAGGTTAGGGCTAGGGTTAGGGTTAAAGCTTGGTTTAGGGCTCAGATTAGGGCCAGTTATTTTGTTAGGGTTATGGCTAGAGTTAGAGCAATGGCTAATGTAAGAACTAGGGTTTTTAGGTTAGTTTTAGGGTAATCGTTAGTGGTTAAACCTCTAGTGTTAGGGTTGGTTTTAGGGTTAGGGTGAAATTTTGAGCTAGTGCTAATGTTAGGTTTATAGTGAGGGTCAGGTTGAGTTTTAGGGTTAGGGTTAGGACCCGAATTAAGGCTATGGTTACTGTAGGGGTTCAATTTAAGGTTAGGGTGGTGTTTAGAGCTAGGGTGAGTGTTAGGATATGAGTAAGAGTTAGGGTTAGTATTAAGGTTAAGATTAGCACTCGAATTAGGGCTAGGATTAGGTCTAGAAGTAGTGTTAATGTTTGGTTTACATTAAGGTTTAAGTTTAGGGCTATTGCTCGGTTTAGTTTTACTGCATGGCTTATGTTTAGGGCTAGTTTTATGATTAGCATTATGACTAGGGCTAGTGTTAATGTTAGGCTTAGGCTTAGGGTTAGGGTTAGATTTAGAGTTAGGGTTAGATCTAGGGTAGGACTAGGAATAAGGATTAGGCAATGATTATGGCCAGGTTTAGGGCTAGAGTTAGGGCTAGTGTTAGAATTATGGTAATGTACAGGGTTAGAAGTAGGGATAGGGCTAGTGTGAGAGTTAGAGTTACTCTTAGGGCTAGGGTTAGGGTTAGGTTTATGGATAGGGTTAAATTAGGGCTAGGATTAGGGCTATGGTTACTGTTCTCCTTCAGCCTAGCTTTAGGGTTAGGGTTAAGTTTAGGGTAAGGAATGGTGTTATAGCTAGGTTTAGAGATAGGGTGACGGTTAGAATTAGGGTTACAGCTATGGTTAGGGTTAGGGTTATGATTAAGGCTAGGTTTGGGGCTAGGATGAGGGCTATGGTTCTTTTTAGGGTTGGGACTAGGATTAGGGCTAGGGCTAATATTAGATCTAGGGTTATGGTGAAAGATAGTTTTAAGATTAGGTTTATGGCTATAGGTAATGTAAGAGTTAGGTTTAGGGATAGGGTCAGGTTTAGAGCTAGGGCTATTATTAGGGTCATGTCCTGGGTTAGAAATTTGTGATAGGTTGAGGTTTAAAGTTTGGGCTCAAAATAGCATTATGGTTAGGATTAGTGTAATGATAGGTTGAGGTTTAGGGTCTAGGTTTGGTTTAAAATAGTGCATTGGCTTAAGAGTAGTGATAGGGTTAGGTTTAGGTCTAGGGTCATGGGTACGGCAATCGATAGGTTTAGAGGTAGGGTTTGGGCTAGGGTTATGGTTTTGATTAGCACGACAGTTAGGATTAAGCTTAGGGTTAAAATCGAGTTAGGGCTTGGATTAGGGCTAGGTTTTGGGTTAAGTTAGTGCTAGGGTTAGGAGTAAGGCTTATGTAAGTACTAGGGTTAAAATTAGTGTTAAATTTAGGGTTAGGGTTAGTGGTAGTTCTAGTGTTAGTTTTAGGGTTAGGGTTAGATTTATGGTCAGAGTCAGGGTCAGTGTTAATTCTAGTTTTCATCTTAAAACTATAATTAGAGCTAAGGTTAGGATTAGGGTTAGGGTTTGGTTTAAGTTTAGGATTAGGGTTAGGGCTATGGCTCAGTTTTGTGTTAGGGCTAGGGTTAAAGTTAGATTTAGAGTTAGGGTTAGAGTTAGGGTTAGGGTTTGATTTAGAGTTAAAATTAGATCTAGGTTAGGGCTAGAGCTAATGATAGGGATAGGGTTAGGGCTAGGGTTAGGGCTTGGATTAGGATTTTGATAAGGAATAGGGTTAGAATTAGGAATGGGGTAGGGTGAGAGTTAGAATTAGTCGTAGGGCTAGGGATAGGGCTAAGGTTAGAAATAGGACTAAATTAGGTCTAAGATTAGGGCTAGGGTTAGTTTTTGGGTTAGGCCTAAAGTTAGGTTTAGAGTTAGGATTAAGGCTAGGTTTAGGGCTAGGATAAGGGCTGGGGTTTGGGTTAGGTTTAGGGCTAGGATTAGGGCTATGTCTAATTTCATCTCTAAGCTTAGAGTTGGGGATAGTTTTAGGATTATGGTTATGGCTATGTCTAGTGTAAGGGTTAGGTTTAGTGTAAAAGTCACCTTTACAGCTAGGTGATTTATTAGGACCAGGGTCAGTGTTAGAGTTTGGTTGATGTTAGGGTTTAGGGTTAGGGCTTGAATTAGCATTAGGTGTGGGTTAGGGTAATGATAGGGTTTTGTTAAGAGTTTACATTAGGTTTAGGGTAATTGATAGGGTTAGGGTTAGCAATAGAGTTAAGGTTATGCCTAGGATTTGCATTAGGGTAAGGGTTATGGTTAGTATAATGGACAAGATTAGAGCTAAATTTAGGGCTAGGTTTATGGTTAAGAATATGTCTTGAATAAGGGTTAGAGTTAAGGTTAAAACTCAGGTTAGGCTTACGTTTATGTTTAGCATAAGGGTTAGGTTTTGAGCTAGGTTTAGGGCTAGGGTGAGGGTTAGGTTTAGGGTTACTTCTAGGGATAATATTATAGTACTCGTAGGGTTAGGGTTAGGGTTAGGGTTAGGATTAGGGCTAGGGACATGATTAGGAAAAGGTTTTGGGTTAGGGTAATGTATATGATTAGATGTAGATTTAGGGCTATGTTTAATGTTAGATTGTGGCTTAGGCTGAGAGTTAGGGCTATGGTTATGTTTAGGTTTATAATAAGTGTTAGGGTTTGAGCTAAGTTTAGGTCTATGGCAAGTGTGAGGTTTAAGGTTAGGTCTAGGGTTAGTTTTCCATTAGGTTTAAGTTTAGCATTAAGCCTAGTATTATCAATAAGGTTATGTTTAGGTTTAGAGTAATGGGTAGGTTTACAGCTAGGTTTAGGGCTAGGGTTAAGTTTAGGATTAGGGCTAAGGTTAGGGTAAGATTGATGGATAGGTGTAGGTTTATGTTTAGAGTAATGTTTAGGCTTTGAACTAGGATTGGGACTAAGGCAAGGGTTAGGTTAGGGTTAGGGCTAGGATTAGGGTTAGGGTTATGCTTAAGGCTTAATTTAGGCCTAGGATTAGCTCAAGGTTTTGTGTTAGGTTTAGACCTAGAGTTAGGGCTGTGGGTAATGTAAGAACTAGGATTATGTTGAGGGCTAGTTGTAGGGTTAGGGTTATGGCTAGGTCTAGTGTTAGGTTTAGATTTTCAGATCGGGTCATATTTAGAGATAGGTTTACTCTAAGGCAGGGTCAGTTTTTGGGTTAGAAATAGGGTTACAGCCAGAATTAGGACTAGGTTTAGGTCTAGGGGTAGGGTTAATGTTTGAATTAGGTTAAGGATTATTGTTAGGGCTAGGGCTAGGTTTATGTTTAGGTCTAGGGCTAGAGTTAAGGCTAGATTTATGGTTTGGTTTAGATCTAGGGCTAGTGTTAGGGTTTGGTCTAGGTTTAGTGTCAGTTTTAGACCTAGGGTTAATGTTAGGGTCAGAATAAGGGTCAGGGTTATCATTAGGGTTTGGGATAGGTTTAGAGCTAGAATGAGGGCTAGGGTTAGGACTATTAATAGGGTTAGGGTTTTGGTTAGCTTAAGGATTAGAGATAGCTCTAGAGTTACCATTAGATTTAGGGTTTTTCTTAGGTTAAGGGATAGCATTAGAGCTAGTGTTAATGCTAGAGTTAGGGATATGGTAAGGGTTAAATATAGGTTAAGAGATCGGATTAGGGCTGGTTTTTGTGTTAGGGTTAGGGCTAGATTGCTAGATTGGGAATTGGCTAACGTAAGAGCCAGAGTTACAATTAGGGTTATTTTTGGATTAGGGTTAGGGGTAGGTCTAATGTGGGGTTTAGGTTTAAAGTTAGGGTAATATTTAGAGGTAGGGTTATTGTTAGGATATGTGTCAGCATCAGGGTTAGTTTTAGGGTTAGGGTTAGGTCTCAAATAAAGGCTAGAGTTACCGTTATTGTTCGGTTTATGTGAGGGCTGTGTTTAGAGCTAAGTTGACTGTTAGGATATCAGTCCGGGTAAGGGTTAGATTTAAAGGTAGGGTTATGACTTGAATTAGGGCTAGGGTTACTGTTAGGGGTTGGTTTAAGTTTAGGGTAGTCTTTAGAGCTATGGTTATTGTTAGAATATGAGTCAGGGTCAGGGTAAGTTTTAAGGTTAGGGTTAGGACTTGAATTAGGGCTAGGGTTACTTCTACGTATAGTGTTAGGGTTTGGTTTAAGTTAAGGTTTAGTGTTAGGGCTGTTGCTCAGTTTTGTTTTAGTCCTAGGTTTAGTATTTGGGCTAGTTATAAGATTAGCATGAGGGTTAGGGCTAGTGTTAGTGTTAGGCTTAGGCTTTGGGTTAGGGTTTGATTTGTATTTAGTGTTAGATCTAGTATTAAGACTAGGTCTAACTATTGGGCAAGCCTTATGCAGAGGGTTATGGTTATGGTAATGAATAGGGTTAGAACTAGGGCTAGGGCTAGGGTGAGAATTAGAGATAGTCTTAGGCCTAGTGTTTTGGTTAGTTTTAGGGATAGAGCTAAGTTAGACCTAGGATTAATCTTCAGCTTAGGCCTAGTGTCCGGCCTAGGGTTATAGTTAATTTTAGGGTAAGGTATGGTGTTATAGGTAGGTTTAGAGGTAGGATGAGGGTTAGAATTAGGATTAGGGCTAGGGTTAGGTTTAGGGTTATGATTAAGGATAGATTTAGGGCTAGGATGAGGGCTAGGGCTTGTTGTAGGGTTAGGTCTAATATCAGGTCTAGTGTTAAAGTTTGAGGTAGATTTAGGGTTAGGTTTGTGTCTACTTCTAGTGTAAGTGTTAGGCTTAGGGTAAGGGTCAGGTTTAGAGCTAGGTGTATTTTTAGGGTCAGGATCAGGGTTAGGGTTTGTTTTAGGTTAAGGTTGAGTGATAGGGCTCAAATAAGTATTAGGGTTAGATTTAGGGTAAGGGTAATTAATTGGCTTAGGTTTAGGTTTCAGGGTAGGTTTAGGGCAATGGAGAGCTTTAGGGTTAGCAAAAGGGTTAGGGTTATGCCTAGGGTTAGCATCAGGATTCGGGTTATTATCATAAGGATATATATAGGGTTAGAGCTATGGTTAGGGCTAGGGTTAGGTTAGGATTAGGGATAGAGTTAGGTTAGGATTGTGTTAGGGATATTACCCTAGCTTAGTGTAGTGTTATCGTTAGATTTAGGGTAAAGGTTAGATTTTGAGTTAGAGTTAGTTCTAGGACGAGGGTTAGGTTTAGTGTTATGGTCAGGGATAAGTTTAGAGTTAGTGCTTGGGGTTTAATTAGGGTTAGAATTAGGTTTAGGGTAATAGATTGGGTTAGATGTAAGGTTAGCTTTATGGTTAAGGTTAGGTTTAGGTTTAAGTTTAGTTTTAGGGCGAGGTTTACTGTTGGTTTTAGGGTAAGGGTTAGAGTTTGAGTTAGGTTTAAGGCTATGTCAAGGTTTAGGTTTAGGGTTAGGTGTAAGGTTAGGTTTTTGGTTTGGATTAGGGTTTCGGTTAGGGTTAGGGATAGGGTTATCATTAAGTTTAGGGTTAGAGTTAGGGAAATGGCTAGGGTTAGAGCTAGTATTAAGTCTAGGTTTAAGGTTCAGATTAGTGCTACGGTTAGGGTTATGGTTACGGATAGTGCCAGGGTTATGTTTAGGCTAAGGGTTAGGCATTGAGCTAGGGTTAGAACTAAGGTGGGGGTTAGGGTTAGGGTTATGACTAAGGTTAGGGTTAGGGTAAGGGTTATGCTTAGGGTAGGGTTAGGCCTCAAGTAGGGTTAAGATTTTTGTTAAGTATAGGCCTAGGTTTAGTGCTTGTGTAATGTAAGATCTAGGATTCTGATTAGAGATAGTTTTAGTGTTAGGGTTATTGCTAGGTCTAGTGTTAGGTTTAGGTTTTGGGTTAGGGTCAGGTTTAGAGTTAGCTTAGTGTTAAATGCAGGGTCCGTGTTCAGGTTAGCGTTAGGGTTAAGGTTAAAACCAGAATTAGGACTAGGTTTATTTCAAGGGGTAGGGTTAGTCTTTGTGTTAGGTTAAGGGTTATTGTTAGGGCTCGGGCTAGGTTTTGTTAGGTCTAGGACTAGAGTTAAGAATAGTTTTAGTATTAGGCTTAGGTCTAGGGCTAGTGGTAGAGTCCGGTTTAGTATAAGTTTACTGGTAGGGCTAGTGTTAAGTTTTGTCCTAAGGTTAGAGTCAGGTTTAGAACTAGGTTTATTTTTATGGTCAGAATAAGGATCAGTGTTAGGATTAGGGTTAGGGATAGGTTAGAACTAAAATGAAGACAACGTTTAGGACTATTAATAGGGTTAGGGTTTTGATTAGCCTAAGGATTAGGAATATGTCTAAGGTTTCGATTTAGGTTAGGGTTTTGCTTAGGTTTAGCGATAGAGTTAGAGCTGGTGTTAGGGTGTAGTGTTAGGATTAGGGTTAGTGTTAAAGCTAGGTTTAGGGTGCAGATTATGGCTGGATTTTGTGTTAGCATCAGGGCTAGGTTTAGGGCAACAAATAATGTAAGAATCAGGATTACAAATAGAGTTATATTTAAGGTTAGTGTTTAAGATTAGTGTTTATGTTTAAGTTTAAGGTTAGGATAAATTTGGAGCTAGGGTTATTGTTGGGATAGGAGCCAGGAACAGGGTTATTTTTAGGGTTAGGACTCAAATAAGTGCTAGGTTTACTGTTAGGGTTTGGTTTAAGGTTAGAGTGGTGTTTTAGAGCTAGGGTGAGTGTTAGGGTATATGTCAGGGTCAGGGTTAGTTTTTAAGGTTAGGGTTAGGATTCAAATTAGGCCTAGGATTTGTTCCAGGTGTACTTTAGGGTTTGTTTTAAGTTAAGGTTTAGAGTTAGGTCTATTGCTCGTTTTGTTTTAGTCCCAGGTTAGGGTTAGCACTAGTTTTATGATGAGTATTAGGGTTAGGTCTAGTGTTAGTGTTAGGCTTGGGCTTATGGTTAGGGTTATATTTAGAGTTAGGCTTGGATCTAGGGTTAGGCTAGGACTAAGGATAGGGCAAGGGTTAGAACTAGGGTTAGGGCTAGGTTTAGAGTTACGGTAAGGAATAGGGTTAGAACTAGGCCTAGGGCTAATGAGAGAGTTAGAATTTGTCTTAGGGCTAGGATTAGGGTTAGGGTTTGGATAAAGGGTTAAATTAAGGCAGGATTAGGGCTAGGGTTAGTGTCAGTTTAGGCCTAGTGATAGGGTTATGGTTAGGGTTATGTTTCAGATAGGGCATGGCGTTATACCTAGTTTTAGAGGTAGGGTGAGGGTTAGAGTATGATTAGGGCTAGGCATAGAGTTAGGGTTATGATTAATGCTAGATTTAAGGCTAGGATGAGGGCTAATTTTTTTTTTAGGTTTAGGCTAGGTTTAGGGCTAGGGCTAATATCAGGTCTAGGGTTATGGTTAAAGATAGTTTTAGGGCTAGATTTAGGCCTACATGTAGTGTAAAGGTTAGGCTTAGGGTAAGGTTCAGGTTCAGAGCTAGGGGAATTTTTAAGGTTAGGGTCAAGTTTAAGCTTTGGTTTAAGTTAGGAATTAGGTTTAGGGCTCGAATTAGCAGTAGGGTTAGATTTAGGGTAATGATAGGGTTTGGTTTAGGGTTCAGGTTAGGTTTAGGGTAATTTATAGGGTAAGTATTAGCAATAGGGTTAGGGTTAGGCTTGGGGTTAGCATTAGGGTAAGGTTTAGGGTTATGGTAGTGGGTCGGATTTGATCTTAGTTTAGAACTAGCGTTAAGGTTAGGAATAAGTCTTGAGATATGGTTGGGGTTAAGTTTAGAACTAGGGTTAGTTTTAGGTTTATGTTTAGTGTAAGGGTTAGGTTTTGAGCTTCATGGCTAGAGAAAGATTTAGTTTTAGTGTTAGGTCTAGGGATAAGATTATGCTATTGTTAGTATTAGGGTTAGGGTTATGGCTAGGGTTATCATTAAGGTTAGTTTTAGGGTTAGGGTAATGTATAGGGTTAGATATAGGGTTAGGTTAGGGTTAGATTTTGGTTTAGGTTTAGGATTAGGGCTATGGTTATGTTTAGGTTTCTGGTTAGGTTATGGCTTGAGTTACATTTAGTGCTATGGCAAGTGTTAAATTTAGGATTATGTCTAGGGTCAGTTTTCTGGTTAGTGTTAGCTTTAGAGTTAGGGTTTAGGCTAGGATTATCAATAAGTTTAGGGTTGGGGTAATGGGTAGGTTTAGAGCTAGGTTTAGGGCGAAGTTTGAGTTTAGGATTAGGGCTAGGGTTAGGGTTAGAGTTTGTGATAAGTCTAGGTTTATGTTTAGGGTAAGTTTTAAGCTTTGAGCTAGGGTTAGGACTAAGGTGAGGACTAGATTTATGTTAGGGCTAGGGTTAGGTGAGGGCTAGGTTTATGGTTAGTGTTATGCTTAGGGCTAGATTTAGTCCTTGGATTAGTTCTGTGTTTAGGGTTAGGTTTAGGCCTAGGGTTAGGGCTATGGGTAATGTAAGAGACAGAGTTATGATGAGGTCTTGTTATACTGTTATGCATGTGTCTAGAATTAGGTTTCGGTTTTGATAAGGGTCAGTATAAGAGGTACGTTTAGTGTTAAAGGCAGGGTCAGTGTTCTGGTTACAGTTAAAGTTCAGGTTAAAGCCAGAATTAGGAGTAGGTTTTGGTCTAGGGTTCAGATTAGTGTTTGGGTTAGGTTAAGGGTTATTGTTAGGGCTATGGCTAGATTTTTCTTTATGTCTAGAGCTAGAGTTAAGGCTAGATTTAGAATTAGGTTGAGATCTAGGGCTAATGGTAGGGTTTGGTTTAGGAATAAGTTTACCAGTAAGGCTAGTGTTAGAGTTAGGTTTAGCGTGAGGGTCAGGTTTAGACCTCGGGTTTGTGTTATGGTCAGAATGAGGGTCAGGGTTAGGGTTAGGGTTTGGGATAGGGTTAGAGCCAGAATGAGATCTAGGGTTAGAACTATTAATGGGGTTATTATTTGGTTAGCCTAAGGATTAGGGATAGGTCCAGGGGTACCATTAGGGTTAGGGTTTTGCTTAGGGTAAGGGATACTGTTAGAGATAGGTTTAGGGCTAGGGTTAGGGTTATGTTTAGGGTTTAAAGCTAGGTTTAGGGCTCAGATTAGGGCTAGTATTTGTTTGAGGTTTTAAGGCTAGGATTAGGGCAATGACTAATATAAGAATCAGGGTTACAATTAGGGTTAGATTTAGGGTTAGGGGTAGGGGTAGGTCAAGTGTTAGGGTTAGGTTTAATGTTAGATTGATATTTATAGCTAGAGTTAGTGTTAGAATATGAGTCAGGTCAGGATTAGTTTTAGGGTTAGGGTTAGGACTCGAATTAGGGCTAGGGTTACTGTTAGGGTTTGGTTTAAGTTTAGGGTACTGTTTAGAGCTAGGGTTAGTGTTAGGATGTGAGACAGGGTCACAGTTATTTAGAAGGTTAGGATTAGGTCTTGAATTAGGGCTAGGGTTAGTTCTAGGTGTAGTGCTAGTGTTTGGTTTAAGTTAAGGTTTAGTGTTAGGCCTGTTGTTCTGTTTTGTTTTAGTGCTATCTTTAGGGTTAGGACTACTTTTACAATTAGCTTTATGGTTAGGGCTAGGGTTAAGGTTTGTGTTAGGATTAATGCTAGGTTTAACGCTAGGATTAGGTCTGGGTTTTGTGTTAGGCTTAGGGCAAAAATTAGGGCTAGGGCTAATATCAGGTCTAAGTTTTCACTTAGGGATAGTCCTAGGTTTATGGCTAGGTCAAATTTAAGTGTTACGTTTAGGGAAAGGGTCAGGTTTAGAGCTAGGGGTATTATTAGGGTCAGGGTCAGGCTTTGGGTTTGGGTTAGGTTACGGTTTAGGTTTAGGCTCGAATTAGCATTAAGGTTAGAATTAGGGTATAGGTAATGGATAGGGTTAGGTTTAGGTTTCAGGTTAGGTTTAGGGTAATAGATATGGTTTTGGTTTGTGATAGGTTTAGGGTTAGGCCTAGGGTTAGCATTAGCATTATGGTTATTTTTAGGGTAATTTATACCGTTAGACCTAGGGTTAGGGCTAGGGTTAAGTTAGGATTAGGGCTAGAGTTAGGTTTAGGTCAGGGTGAGGGTGAAGGTTAGAGTCAGTATTAGGTTTCCAGTATGGTTTAGGGTTTGAGCTAGGTTTAGTGCTAGGGCTAAGGTTTATTTGGGGTTTGGTCTAGGGTTATGGTCATGGTTATGCTAAGGTTAGTGTTAGGGTTAGTTCTATGGTTATCATTAGCGTTAGGGTTATAGGTTTAGATGTCAGGTTAGAGTTAGGGATAGGTTTAGGTTAGCATTAGTGTTACGTTTAGGGTTAGGGTTAGGGTTTGAGCTAGCTTGGGTTAGGATTAGGGTTAGGTTCATTGTTAGTTCTAGGGTTAGGTTTATTTATAGGGTTAGGGTAGCTTTATTTTTAGATCTAGTGTTATCATTAGGGTTAAGTTTAGGGCTAGGTAATGGGTAGGGTTATAGCTAGGGTTAGGGATAGGGTTAAGGTTAGCATTAGGGCTAGGGTTAGCATTAGGGTTAGGCCTTCGGTTAGTTTTGGGGTTAGGTTATGTTTAAGGGTTATGGATTGAGCTAGTATTAGGGCTAGGGCAAGGGTTAGGGTTACAGTCAAGGCTCTAGTGTTAGTGTTAGGATTAGGGCTAGGGTTAGCATTAGGTTTTGGGTTATGGTTAGGGTAATTGCTAGAGTTAGAGCGAGGGTTTGGGCTATGTCTATGGTTAGGATTATGGCTAGGATTAGGGTGAGGTTTTCAGTTTGGTTTAGGGTTATGTTTAGGGTAATGATAATGGCTAGGACAGGGTTAGGGTTAGGGTTAGGGCTAGGTACAGGGTTAGTGTTATGCTTAGTGTTAAATTTAGGGCTACAATTAAAACTAGGTTTTGTGTGAAGTTTAGGGCTTGTGTTTAGTGTATTAGGGTTCAGATTAGGTGTAGGTTAATTGATAGGGTTAGAGTTACTGGAAGATTTAGGTTTAGGCCTAGGATGAGCATTAGAATAAGGGTTATGTTTAGGGTAATGGATAGGGTTAGAACTAGGGTTAGGGCTATGGTTATGGTTAGTATTAGGACTACAATTAGGTTTAGGGTTAGGGTTTGGCCTAGGGATAGCCTTAGGTTTAGGTTTAGTGTACGGTTTAGGGTTTGAGCTAGGGTTAGCAATAGGGCAAATGTTAGGTTTAGGGATATGTCAAGGTTATAGTTACGGGTAGGGTCAAGGTTAGTGTTCGAATTAGGGCTAGGGTTATAATTAGGTTTAGGGTATTGGATAGGGTTTGATGTCTGGTTAGGGTTAAGGTTATGATTAGGTTTTGGCTTAAGTTTAGTGTTAGGGATAGCTGTAGGGTTAGGTTTAGGGTAGTGATTAGAGTTTGAGCTAGGGTTATGTCCATGGCAAATTTTAGGTTTATGGCTATGTCTAGGGTTAGAGTTAGGGTAGATTTAGGTGTAGGGCTAGGATTATCATCAGTATTAGGGTTAGGGTTAGGGTAATGGGTATGGTTAGAGCTAGGGTTATGAAAGGTTTAAGGTTAGGATTAGGGCTAGGGTTAATGTTAGGGTTAGATTTAGGCAAAGGGTTAGTCTTAGGGTTATGTTAGGTTTAAGATTTAGGGATTGAGGTAGGATTTGCACTAGGATGAGTTTTAGGGTTAGAGTCAGGATAAGGGTTAGGGCTGCATTTAGCATTAGGGTGAGGATTATGGTTAGGGTAATGGATAGAGTTAGAAGTAGGGTTTGGCTTATGGTTATGGCTACTTTTAGTGTTAGTGATATGGATAAGTCTAGTTTAGGGTTAGGTTTTTGGTTAGGAAAAAGGTTTCGAGCTAGAGATTGTGTTAGGCTTAGGGTTGGGTTTATGATTAGTTCCAGCATTAGGACTAGGGTTAAGTCTAGGTGTAGGGTTAGTGTTTGTGTTAGGTTAAGGGTTATTGTTAGCATTAGGGCTAGGTTTTTGTTTAGGGCTAGGGCTAGATTTATTGCTAGTTGAAGGATTAGGTGTAGGTCTAGGTCTAATGTTAGGGTTAGGTATAGGTATAGGGTTACAGGTAGCATCAATGTTATGGGTCGGTTTAGGTATAGGGTCAGGTCTAAACATACAGTTAGTGTTAGGGTCAGAATAAGGGTCAGGGTTAGTGTTAGAGTTTGGGATAGGGATAGGGCTAGATTGAGGGCTAGTGTTAGGACTAGTAATAGAATTAGGGTTTGAGCTAGGCTAAGGATTATGTTTAGGACTAGGGTAGCTTTAGGGTTAGAGTTTGGCTTAGGGTAAAGGAAAGGTTTAGCGCTAGGGTGAGGGCTAGGGTAAGGGCTAGGCTTAGGGTAAGGGTTAGGGTTAGGGCTAGATTTAGAGTTAAAACTAGCATTAGGGCTTGTATTAGGACTAGATTTTGTGTTAGCTTTAGGTCTAGAGCTAATGTAAGAACTAGGGTTACAACTAGGGCTAGTTTTAGGGTTATTGTTATGTCTATATTTAGTATTAGGTTAGGTTTATGGTTAGGGTTATGTTTAGGGTAATGGATAGGTTAGGGTTAAGGAATGTGTTAGGGTTAGGCCGAGGGTTAGCATTAGGGTTAGTGTTCAGGCTAGTGTAATGAATAAGGTTAGAGCTAGGGCTAGGTTTAGGTTTAGATTTAGGGTTAGTTAAGGATTAAAGTTAGGGTTAGGTTTAGGGTAAGTGTTAGAGATGCATTTAGGGTTAGAGATAGGGTAAAAGCCTGGGTTTGGGCTCAGATTAGAGCTAGGTTTTGGGTTTCCTTAGGGCTAGTGTTAGGGATATGGATAATGTAAGAACTACGCTTATGATTAGGGATAATTTTAGGGTTACATTAGGGCTAAGTCTAGTTTTAGGGTTAGGTTTAATTTTAGAGAGATGTTTTGAGGTAGGGTTTGTGTTATGTTTTGAGTCAGGGTTTAGTATAAGGTTACTGGTAGGGCTAGTGTTAGGTTTTGGTCTAGGGCTAGGGTCAGGTTTAGACCTAGGGTTAGTGTTATTATCAGAATAAGGTTCAGGGTTATGGTTAGGGTTTGGGATAGGTTTAGAGCTAGAATGAGGGCTAGGGTTAGGACTATTAATAGGGTTAGGGTTTTGATTGGGATAAGAATTAGTGACAGGTCCAGGGTTACCACTAAGATTACTGTTTTGCTTATGATTTGTGATAGGGTTAGAACTTGTGTTAGGGGTAGGGTTATGGTTAGGGTAAGGTATGATGTTGCAGCTAGGTTTAGAGCTAGGATGAGGTTAAAATTAGGGTTAGGAATAGGGTAAAATGTGGGGCTTAGAATTAAAGCTAGTGTTAGGCCTAGGGTGAGAGCTAGGGATTGTGTTAGGGTTAGGGCTACCATTAGGGCTAGGGGTAATGTCAGGAAGAGGGTTATGGTTAGGGATAGTTTTGGGGGTAGATTTATGGTTAGGTATAGTGTAAGGGTTAGGTTGAGGGTTAGGGTCACATTTAGAATTAGGGGTATTATTATGGTCAGGGTCAAAATTAGGGTTTGGTTTAGGTTAAGGTTTAGGATTAGAGCTCAAGTTAGCATTAGGGTTAAGGTTAGAGTTAGAGTAATGATATGGTTAGAGTTAGGGTTCAGGTTATGTTTATGGTAATGTATAGGTTAGGGTTATAGATAGTTCTAGGGTCAGGTTGAGGGTTAGCATTATGTTTAGGGTTAAGGTTAGGGTAATGGATAGTGTTAGAGCTATGGGTTAGGGCTAGGTTTATGGTTATGCTTATGGCTAGTTTTAGGGTTAGGTGTAGGGTTATTGGAAGGATTAAAAGTAGGCTTAGGATTAGGGTAAGGGTTAGGGCTACGTTTAGGGTTAGATTTAGGGTTAAAGCTAGGGTTGTGTCTCAGATTAGGGCTAGGTTTTGGGTTACCTTAGGGCTCTTGTTAGGGATACAGCTAATGTAAGATCTAGGGTTTCAATTAGGTATACGTTTAGGGTTATTTTGGGCTAAGTCTAGTTTTATAATTAGGTTCAGATTTAGGGTGATGTTTGAATTAGAGTTAATGGTAATATCAGAGTCAGAGTCAGGTTTAGTTTTAGGGTTAGGGATAGGACTAAAATTTGGGTCAGTTTAGGGCTAAATGTAGGGTTAGGATGTGGTTTAGGTTAAGGGTTAGGGTTAGGACTATGGATCGGTTTTGTTTTAGGGCTAAGGCTAAATTTAAGGGTAGTTTTACGATTAGCGTTAGTGTTATTGCTAGTGTTAGGGCTTAGGGGTACATTTAGAGTTATGGTTAATTCTAGAATTAGGGCTATGGCTAGTGTTAGAGCTAAGGTTAGGGCGAGTGTTTGGGTTATGATAAGGGATAGGGTTATATGAGGAGTAGGGCTAGGGCAAGAATTAGAGTTAGAATTAGGGCTAGAGTTAGGGTTAGGTTTAGGGCTAAATTAAGGCTAGGAAAAAGTCTAGGATTAGTGTTAGCCTTAGGCCTAGGATTAGGGCTACATTTAATGTTAGGTTTAATGTTAAGTTTGGGGAAAGGATGCATTTTGTTTGATTTCCATCTCCATTTCCGTTTACCCATATAGGTTAAAATGAAGTGAAACCTTAAAATACAAAGTGTTCATGATAGCAAACCATTTAATTGAGAAGAGCATAACTTGGGAGCACACTAAGGCTAGATAAAAGATGAATCCTGCCCAGTATCAAAGAAATTTGAACAAAACTAACTCTCACCCTAACATTATCTCTAACCCTAGCCCTAGCCCTAATCCTAATCCTAACCCTAACCCTAAGTGATTAGAAAACCAGTGATCCTAGTATTCTCACACTTGTGGAGCCTTGTGTGGCAAGCTAAGTGATGAATCCTACGCACAATCAAACAAATCTTACCAAATATTAATGGGAGGTATTTCAGTACATGCATATTTCCCCGTTTTTTCCTAAAGGGCTCTCAGATAAAGTTGTTTTTGCATGTTTAAGCTTAGGCCTGCTTTCACAAGGAAAATACCAGAGTCCCTACAGAGAAGTGATGGAGTGTGTGAAGTTTCAAGCAGCTAGCACAAACCCTGTTTGATTTTTAACTTCATTAACTTACCCGTATAGGTCAAAATCAAGTGAAATTTTAAAATACAAACTGTTCCTGACAGCAAACATGTGAACCGAGAAGGCCTAAATCTGGGGAACAGAGTAAATATAGCTAAAAGATAAATACTGCCAAGTATCAAAGAATTTTGAATTAAACTAACTCTAACACTAAAACTAGCTATAACCCTCGCCCTTCCCTTAACCCTAACTTTTTTATGGGAACTTTGACCTTAGAAGTTCCAAACGTGGTCAGCCTAGTGGGGCAAGCTAAGGGATGAAAGTTGTGCACTATCAAAGAAATCTGACCAAATAGTTGATGGAGTATTTCAGTACATGCATATTTCCCTGTTTTCTCCTAAAGGACTCTCAGATTAAAGTTGTTTTTACATGCTTCTGCTTAGGCCTACTTTCACAAGAACAAACCAGAGATTTCCCACAGAAAATTGATGGAGTGTGAAGTTTCAAGCAGCTAGCACCAAAACTGTTTGATTTCCAGCTCCATTATCATTTACCTGTATAGGAAAAAATGAACTGAAACTTTAAAATATAAAATGATCCTTGCAGTGAACCATTGAACCTAGGAGGACCAAACATGGGTAATATATTAAGGATAGGAAAAAAGAATCCTGCCCAGTATCAAAGAAATTTGAACAAAACTAACTCTAACCCTAATACTAGCTCTAACACTAGCCCTAACACTAACCTTAACACAAACCCTAATCTGTCTAAAAAAACTGTGCATCCTAGAAGTCCCAAACTTTGGGGACCCTAGTGGGCTAAGCTATCAGATGAATCCTATGCAGTGTCAAAGAAATATGACCAAATAATTGAGGTGGTATTTCAGTTCATGAATATTTCACTGTTTTCTGCTAAAGTGCTCTTGGATAAAGTTGTTTTTGCAATCTTCATCTTAGGGCTACTTTCACAAGGAACAAATCAGAGAGTGCCCTCAGAGAACTGATTCAGTGTTTGAAGTTTTAAGTAGCTATCACCAACCCGGTTTGATTTCAACCTCCATTTTCATTTACCTATATAGATCAATGTAAAGTGAAACCTTAAAATACAGAGTGTTCCTGATAGTGAACCATTCAAATGAGAAGGCCCAAACGTAGGGAGCATATTAAGGCTAGGTACAAGTTGACTCCTTCCAATTATCAAAGAAATTTGAACAAAACTAAGTATCACTCTACCACTACAACTAACACTAGCCCTAACCCTAAACCTAACACTAACCCTAACTGGGTTAGAGAACCATTGATCCTAGAAGTCCCACACTTGGAGAGCTTTGTGGGGCAAGCTAAATGATGAATCCTATGCAGTATCAAACAAATCTGACCAAATAATTATGGGAGGAATTTCAGTGCATGTATATTTCCCTGCTTTCTCCTAAAGGGCTCTCGGATAAAGTTGTTTTTGCATGCTTCAGCCTAGGCCTACACTCACAAGGAACATACCAGAGTGTCCTCACAGAGAATTGAGGGTGTATGTGCAGTTTCAAACAGCTAGCATCAACCCTGTTTGATTTCCAGGTCTATTTCCATTTACTCATATAGGTCTGACTGAAGTAAAATGAAAATACTAAGTTTTTCTGAAACCAAACATTTGAAACAAAAGGCCTAAACCTGGGGAACCAGAGTAAGGTTATTTAAAGATGAATCCTGGATTGTATCAAAGAAATTTGAATAAAGTAACTCTAACCCTAACACTACCTCTAAACTTAGCCCTAATCCTAACCCTAAACATTAACATAGTCCTATCCCTAACTATAAATTTAACCCTAATTTTAACTGTAACCATTGCTCAAACCCTAGCTCTAACTGTATTCATTACCATAACCCTAGCCCTAACCCTAATTCTAACCATAGCCCTAACCTTAACCTTTACCCTAGACCTTCTCTAACCCTATCCCTCGCCCTAGCCTGAAACCTAGCTCAAACTTAACACTTACCCTAAATTTAACCCTCACCCTAACTCTAACTCTAGCCATAAACCTAACCATAAACCTAGCCCCAACCCTAGCTGTAATCCTATCCATTACCCTAAACATAAGCCTAACACAAATGCTAACAATAGGACTAATCCTAACCGTATAGCTATCCCTAACCCTATTCAAAACCCTAAACCTAACTTGAACCCTAAATCTAACCCAATCCATTGCCCAAAATCTAATGCTAATGTGAGCCTTAATTCTAAACCTTAACTGAAACCAATCCCTAATCCTGACCCTGACCCTCATAATACAACTAGCTCTTAACCAGACCTTTACCCTAATCCCAACCGTTACATTAGACCTAGCCATAATCTAACCCTAAAACTATCCTTAATCATAATGCTAGACCTGACATTAGCACTCGCCCTAATCCTATCCCTAGCCCTAATACAAACCCTCATCCTAGCCCTAATCATAGGCCAAAACCTAATACTAACCCTAGCACTAATCGTAGCCCTAATTTAGCCATAACCATAAACCCAACCTTAACACTAGTCCTAAGACTAACTCTAACTCTCGCCCTATCCCTATTTCTAGTTGTAACCCTTTCTGTTATCATAATCCTAACACTAGACCTAAACTTAACCCTAACCCTAGCCCTAAAGCTAGATCTAAACTTAACAATAAATCTAAGCCTAAACCTCACCCTACCACTAGCCGTAACATTATCACTAATCCTAAAACTAGCCTTAACCGTAGCCCTAGATCTAAAAAAAAAAAAAAAACTGAACCATCACACTAAACTTAACCCTCACCTAATTGTAACCCTAGACCTAATTCCTAATTTTATATATATATATATATATATATATATATATATATATATATATATATATATATATATATATATATATATATATTAGACTATCCCTATCCCTAATTTCTACCATAAGCCTAACACAGACCCTAACCCTATACCTAGCTTTAACACTAGCCCTAATTCGAGTCCTATCTCTAACCCTAAAATATCATTGACCCTGAATCTGACCCTAACACTAACCATATCTCTAATCATCACCCTAAACCTAAACCTGACAGTAACACTAGACCTAGACCTAATGCTAACCCTAAAACTAGTCCTAATCGTAACCCTAGATGTTACATTAGCCGTAGTCCTACCCTAGCCATAACCTAACCCAAAACCTAGCCCTAATCTGAGCCCTAACATAGCTTTAAACCTAACTATAACCCTAATCCTAGCTCTAACATATAACTTATCCTAATCCTAAACCTAAACCTTTTCCTAACCCCAAATATAGCCCTAACCCTAACCATATATTTAGCCCTAACCCTGACCCTATCCATTACCTAAACCTAACCTGAATCCTAAACCTAACCATATACATTACCCTAACCCTAAGGGTAATTTGAGCCCTAACCCAAAACCTGAACCTAACAAATACCCTAATTCTGACTCTGACTCTAATAATAATAATAATAACCCTGGCTGTAAAGCTGATCCCAATTCTCAACCTAACACTTACAATAGACCTGGCCATATACCTTACCCTAAAACTAACCCTAACCCTAACCCTAGACCTGTCATTAGCCCTAGCCCTAATCCTAGCCCTAACCCTATCACAAACCCTAGCCCTAATCCTAGCTCTAAGCCTAACCTTTATTCTAACACTAAACTTAATCCTAACTCTAACCCTAATTTTATCCCTTGCCCTAGACCTATACCTAGCTGTAACATAATACCTTACCCTAACCCTTATGCTAGCCCTAACACTAGCCCTAAACCTAGGCCTAAAACTAACACTAACCCTAGTGCTAATCCTAACCCTAATTTAGCCCAATCCTAAACTTATCCCTATCCCTATCCCTAACACTACCTCTAACTCTCACCTGAGCCCTATCCCTAGTTCTAAACCTATCCCTTACCATAACCCAAACCCTAGCCTATCCCGAATCCCAACCCTAGCTCTATCCTTCACCCTAGCCCTAAACCTGGATCTAACCTTAAATTTAAGCATAAACCTCATCCTAACACTAGCCCTAACCCTAATTCTAATTGGAACACTAGCCCTTACCCTCCCCTAGCCCTAAAACAAAACTGACCAATAACCATAACCCTTAATCTAAACCAAACACTAAAGTGACACCTAGCCCTAAATCTAGCCCTAATTTGGGTTTAGGTTTAGGGTTACAATAAGGATTTGGGCTAGGATAAGGGTTATGGTTATGGTTAGAGTTCGGGTAAGTTTAGATTTAGTGTTAGGTTTAGGGTTGTGTTAGGGTTAGATTTAAATTAGGTTTAGGGTTAGTGTTAAGGATGGTATTAAGGTTAAGGTTAGGATTAGGTTAGGGGAAGGATTTGTTTTAGGGTTAGATTTAGGTTTAGGTTTAGTGTTAGCTTTAGGGTTAGAGTTAGGGTTAAATTTAATTTTAGGGTTAGAGTTGGGTTAGGTTTAGGGTTAGGGATAGTTTAGGGTTACGGTGAGGTGAGGGTTAGGATTATGTTTCGGTATAAGGTTTGTGTTATGGTGAGAGTTAGTGTTAGGGTTGGGTTTCATGTTAGGGTTAGGGTTCAGGAAAGAGTTACAATTAGGATTAAGTTTAGGATTTGTGTTAGGGTTAGAGTTAGGGTTAGGTTTAGGGTTTGTGTTAGGGTTAGGGGTAGGGTTAGGTTTAGGGTTACATATAGGAAAAGAGTTGCATTTAGGGTTAGGGTTAGGGTTAGGGTTAGAGTTAGGGTTAGTGTTAGGATTTGGGTTAGTGTAAGTGTTAGTGTTAGGTTGAAGTTTAGAGTTAGGTTTAGGGTTAGTGCTAGGGTTAGTTGTACATTTAGGGTTAGGGTTAGGGTTTGTTTTACGGTTAGGGTTAATCCTAATTTAAACTCTAAAACTAACCCTAATAATAACCCTAACAATAACCATAGCACTAACCCTAACCTTAGCACTAGGCCTAGCCCTAACCCTAAACCTATCCCTAAATCTAACACTATCCCTAACCCTAACACTAAACCTAACCCTAGGCCTAAACATAACACAAAACCTAGAACTAATCCTAGGTCTTACCCTAGCCCTAAGTGTAACCCTAACCCTAACCCTAGCCCTAACCCAAACCTAATTCTCGCCTTAGTCCTAATCCTAACTCAAAGCCTAACACTTACCATAAACATAAACCTAGAACTGTCTGTAAATCTAATCCAAACCCAATCCCTAATCCTAATCATAAACTTAACCCTATCCCTAACCCTAACCCTGAACCTAGCCCTAAGACTAACTCAAACTCTCACACTAGCCCTATCAATAGTTCTAACCCTATACCTTACTGTAACCCTAAACCTAGCCCTAACCCTTGCCCTATCCTAATTCCTAGCCCTAATCCTAGATCTAAACCTAATTCTAAATCTACCCTAAACCTAAGCCTAACCCTAACACTAACACTAGCCCTAACCCTAATGCTAGTCATAAAACTAGCCCTAACCATAACCCTAACAGTAAAACAAAACCGAGAAATAGCCCTAACTCTAAACCTTAACTTAAACCAAACCCTAACACTACACCAAGACCTAACCATAGCCTTAATTCGAGTCCTAAACCTAACCTTAAAACTAACTCTTCCATTAACATTTAGGGTTACTATTGAGATATGGTTTGTATTTCCAGCCATATTTGATTTTGTATGTTACTTAACATGATTTGTTTTCCTCTATGCTTAGGTTTTCCTTTACTGTACTACCTTCTGCTGTTGGTTTTCATTGTTATTTTTCATTTCCTCTTCCTGTAATGTTTTGCCAAGGATGTTTTGAAGAACTGGTTTTCTAGCTGCAAATTCTTTTAACTTTTGTTTATCGGGGAAGATTTTTATTTCATCTTCAATCCTGAAGCTTAATTTCGCTGGATACATGATTCTTGGTTGGAACACTTTTTTCTTTCAGCATTTGAAATATGTTGTTCCAGGATCTTCTAGCTTTCAGAGTCTGTGTTGAAAGATTAGCAGTTATCCTGATTGGTTTACCCCTAAATGTAATCTGCTTCCTCTCTCTTGTGGCTTTTAAGATTCTCTCCTTATTCTGTATGTTGGGCATCTTCATTATTATGTGTCTTGGTGTGGATCTCTTATGATTTTGTACATTCGGTGTCCTGTAGGCTTCTAGTATTTGGATTTCTTTTTCATTCATTAAGTCTGGGAAGTTTTCTAGTATTATTTCATTGAATAGATTGCTCATGCCCTTGGTTTGGACCTCTATGCCCTCTTGTATCCCAATAACTCTTAGGTTTGGTTTCTTGGTGTTATCCCATAATTCTTGGATGTTCTACTCATGATTTCTTAACATTCTCGCTGAGCTGTCTATGATCTTTTCAAGTTGAAAAAATTTGTCTTCGCTGTCTGAAGTTCTATCTTCTAAGTGTTCTACTCTGCTGGTAATACTTTCATTTGAGTTTTTAATTTGGTTTACTGTTTCCTGCATTTCCAAGATTTCTGTGTTTGTTTCTTATATCCTCTATCTCCCTATAGAGTTGATCTTTAGCTTCTTGGATTTGTTTATGTAATTCATTGTCAAAGTGATTTTTCATTGTCTGAATTTGCTGTATAATGTCTTCCTTGACCTTTGTAATGTTTTGAACAACCAATAAAAATAAATAAACAAAATTAATAAATAAATAAACAAATAAATAAAAACTAACTCTGACCCTGACTCATATCCTAACACTCACCCTAGCTCTAAACACCCTCCTAAGCATAAACGGAAATCTAACATTAACCCTATCCCTAATTCGAGTCCTAACCCTATATCTCACCCTGACTCATATCCTAACACTAACCCTTGCTCTAAATATTACCCTGTGTTAAACCAAATACTAACACTAGACCTACCCCTAACTCTTACCCTAAAAGTGAACCTAATTGTAACCCTAGTTCTTACATTAGCCATTGACCTCACCCTACCCCGAGCCCTAACACAAAAACTAGCCCTAATCTGAGCTCTAAACCTAGCTTTAACCCTAACCCTAACTCTAGCCCTAAACCTAGCTCTAACACTATCCCTTACCCTAAGCGAAACCCTAACCCTAATGGTAACCCTAGACCTATCCCTAATCCTTAGGCTAACCATAATCCTAATCCCATTAGTACTCCTGTCCCTAGACCTCATTCTAGCTATAATTCCATCTCAAACCCTAACACTAAACCTGACACTATTCTGACCCTAACACTAACCGTAGATCTAAAACAAAACCTCACCCTAGACCAAATCCTAACACTGGCCCTACTGGTAACCTTATACCTAAACTTAACCCTAAAATTAGTTCTGGAACTAAAACTAATCCTAAATCTAGCTTTCACTCTACCCCTAGCCCTAAACAAAAACCTAGTCCTAGCCCTAACAATAATCCTTACCCTAAACCAAACACTAACCCTACCCCAGGACCTAATCCTAGTACTAATTCTGGTTGTAACTCTAATTCTAACTCTAATCTGAACAATGACCCTGCCTTTAACAGTAAACCTACCTCTAAACCTGACGCTAACCAAAAAATCTAAACCTAACACTAGACCTAGGCATAACCCTAACCCTAAAACTAGCCCTAATCATAATCCTAGCTCTTACATTACCCACAGTCCTAACCCTAGGCCTAAACCTAACACAAAATCTAGAGCTAATCCTAGGCCTTAACCTAGCCCTAAGTGTAACCCTATCCCTAACCCTAGCCCTAACACAAATTTAACCCTCACCTTAGTCCTAACCCTAGCTCAAAGCCAAAACCATACCGTAAACATAAACCTAGAACTATCCCTAACTCTAAGCCTAACCCTAGCCCTAATCCTAAACTTAATCCTAGCCATAACCCCAGCTCTAAAGTTAGCCATTACACTAACCCTAACCCTAACTCTAAAACTACTGTAATCTTATCCCTGGACCTAAACCTGAACCTAACCCTTGCTCTAGCCCTAACCACATCTCATAACCTAACCCTTACGCTAAACATAATCCTAACCATAACCCTAGTTCTAACCCTCACCTTAACCCTAACTCAAGGCCTAATCCTAACCATAGACTATCTCTAGTCTTAGCTCTAACTGTGTCCATTACCCTAATGATAACCCTTACCCTAATGCTAACCCTAGGCCTAAACCTAACTCAAGACCTAATCCTAACCCTAAACCTAGCCCTAAATTAAATCTAACTGTATCCATTACTCTAAACTTAAACCTTACCCTAATGCTAACCCGAGGCCTACCCCTAACCCTATCACTAACCCCAACCCTATCAATTACACTAAACCAAACCTGAACCCTGAATCTTACCCTAACATTACTGTAACCCTAACCCTTATGCTAATTCGAGCCCTAACCCTAAACTCAAACCTAAACAAAACCCTAACACTGACCCTGACCCTAGTAACTCCCCCAGCTCTAAAACTGACCCTACCTTAAACCTTACCCTTACACTAGACTTAGCCAATAACCTAACCCTAAAACTATCCCTAAACATAACCCTAGGCCTGACATTAGCCCCAGACAAAATCCTAGCCCTAACCCTAACACAAATCCTAGCCCTTATCCTAGCCGTAAACAAAGCCTTAGTCATAACCCTAACCCTAACCCTAGGCCAAACTTAACACTAACCCTAGACCTAATCTTAGGCCTAACTTAGCCCTATCCTTAACCCTAACCCTAACCCTAGCCTTAAGACTAAGTCTAACTCTCACCCTAGCCATGAAACTAGTTCTAACCCTATCCCTTACTGGAACCCTAAACCTGGGCCTAAACCTAGCCCTTTCCTTAGCCTTAGCCCTAACCCTAACTCTAAATCTAACCCTAATGCTAAGTCTAAACCTAAACCTAACACTAGCCCTACACCAAACCTAATGCTACTCCTAAAACTAGCCCTTACTCTAGCCCTAGCCCTAATACAAAACAGCCATAGCCCCAACCCTAAACCTTAACCTAAACCAAACCCTAACCCTACACCTAGCCATAAACCTAGGCCTAATTCGAGTTTTAAGTCTAGCCCTAATATGAATTCTGACCCTAAAACTAACCCTAGCTTTAAACATCACCCTAACTCTAAACATAAACCTAACACTAAACCTAGCCCTAACCCTAACCCTAAAACTAGCCCTAATTGTAACCCTAGTATTTACATTAGCCATAACCCTAACCCTAGCTCTAACTTAACTCAAAACCTAGCCCTAAAACAAGCCCTAACCCGAGATTTAACACTAAACATAATCTTGACCCTATCTCTAGCACTAATAGTAACCATATCCCTAGTCCTAACCCTAGATCTAACCCTATCCATTACCCTAATCATCACCCTAACCCTAATGCTAACCCTAGCCCTAAACTTAACCTTATCCCTAATCCAACCCTATCCATTACCCTAAATCTATCCTGAAACCTAAACCTAACCCTATCACTACCCTAATTCTAAACTTATGCTAATTTGAGGTCTCAATTTAAAACTTAACCTATCCCAAACACTAATCGCAACCCTGACTCTAATAATACCTTTAGCTCTAAACCTGAACCTAACAGTAAATCTAACCCTTACACTAGACATAGCCATAAACCTAACCCATAACTATCTTTAACATTAACGTTGAACCTGAAATTAACTCTAGCCATAATCCTAGCCCTAAACCTAGCGTTAATGCTAACCCAAACCATAGCCTGAGCTTTAACCATAATGCTAACACTCGCCCTAGACCTAAACCTAGCTAAAACCCCATCCCTTACCCTAAACCTAAGAATAACCCTAAACCTAACCATAACCTTAAACCTAAGCCTAACCCTAAACCTAAACCTAACGCTAGCCCTAACCCTAGGCCTAACACTAACACTAAGCCTAATGCTAACCCTAGCCCTAATTTAATCCTATTGTAACCCTAACCCTAGCCCTAAGACTAAATCTAATCTTTCCCTATCCCTATCCCTAGTTCTATCCGTAGCTCTAGCCCTAACCCTAGATATAAACCTAACTCTAAATCTAAACCTAACTCTCAATTTAACCATAACGATAATCCTAAACCAAACCCTAACACTAGCCCTAACATTTTTACTAATATTAAAACTTGCCCTACCCCTAGTCCTAGCCATAAAAGTAAACCAAGCCATATCCATGACCCTAACCCATAACCTAAACCAAACCTTAACCCTAATCCTAACTCTAAAACTAATCCTGACCCTGACACTGACCCTAACATTAATCCTAGCTCTAAACATCATCCTAACCTTAAATTAACCCTAACTGGAGACCTAGCCTTAACCCTAACCCTAAAAGTAGCCATAATTGTAACCCTAGTTCATACATCAGTCATTTTCATAACACTAGCTTTAACCCTAACACAAATCCTACCCTAATCTGAGCCCTAACCCTAGCTTTAACCCTAATCTTAACCCTAACACTAGCCCTAAACCTAACCCTAACACTAGCCCTACTCTAGCTCTAACCCTTTCCCTTACCCTAAGCCAAACCCTAACCCAAATGCTAACCCTAGTCCTAACCCTAAAATTTAGCCTAACTTAAACTCTAAACATTTTACTAGTCCTAACCCTAGCCCTCATTCTAGTTCTAACTCTAACCCTGACTCTTATTTGACCCTAACCATAACCCTAGATCTAAACCTGACCCTAACCCTAAAGCAAACCCTAATACTAGACCTACTGGTAACCCTATATATATATACCTATCCCTAATATTATACCTAGACAAAAAGCTATATAAATATAGCTATAATTCTAGCCCTAGACTTAAAAAAAAACTAGCTCTAGCCCTAACAAAATCACTTAACCTAAACCAAACACTTATCCTACCCCTAGACCTAACACTAGTCCTAATTCTGGCTCTATTTCTGACCCTAACCCTATCCTGAACACTGACCCTGACCCTAAAACTAAACCTAGCTCTAAACTTGACCTTATCCCAAAACCTAGTCCTAACAATAGACCTATCCATAACCCTAACCCTAACCCTAAAACTAGCCGTAACCATAACCCTAGCTCTTACATTATCCATAGTCCTAACACTAGCACTCAACCTAACACAAAACCTAGCCTAATCCTAGGCCTAAACTTAGCCCTAAGCATAACCATAACCCTAACCCTAGTCCTAACACTAACCCTTGCCTTAGACCTAACCCTAGCTCAAAGTCAAACCCTTACCCTAAACATAAAACTAGCCTTAACCTAAACCATATCCCTAACCCTAGCTCTAATTCTAACCTTAATCCTAGCCCGAACTTTAGCTCTAAACCTATCAATTACCCTTACCCTAAGCCTAGCCTTAATTATAACACTATCCCCAACACTAAACCTAACTCTCAACAAAAATGTAAACCTAGACCTAACCTTACACCTAACCATCACCATAGCCCTAAATCTGGCTGAAACATTAAGCCTTACACTAAACCTAATCCTAACACTAGCCCTAACCCATATCCTAACCCTAACCCTAACCCTAAATCTAACATTATCCATTACCCTAAACCTAATGCTACACCTAATGAAACTCTAGCCATAACCCGAACCCTAAACCAAACCGTAACCATAAACATAACCCTAGACCTAAACTTAAACCTAACCCTTACCCAAGCCCTAACCCTAGCTCAAACACTAACCCTTACCCTAACCTAACCATAACTGTAGCCCTAAACTTAACACTTACCCTAAACCAAACCCTAGCCCTATCCATAAACCTAATCCTAAACCTAGACTTAATCCAAACCATAACTTAGCCCTAACTCTAGCTCTAAATCTATCCATTACACTAAACATAACGTTAAACCTAATGCTGACCCTAACCCTATCGCTAAACCTAACCCACTCATTACCCTTAACTGAAACCTGAAATTAACCATATCCATTACCTAACCCAAAGCCTAACCTTAACACTAATTCAAGCCCTAAACCTAAACTTTAACCTAAACCAAACACTAACCCTGACCCTAACCATAATAATACCCCCCAGCTCTAAACCTCACCCTTACCGTAAAAGTAACCCTTACACTAGACCTACCATAAGCTAACCCTAAAACTATCCCTAACCATAACCCTAGACCAGACATTAGCCCTAGCGCTATCCCTAGCCCTAACACTAACAGAAATCCTAGCCCTAAATCTAGACTTAATCCTAACACAAACATTAATCCTAGCCTTAATCTTAATTCTAACCCTCACCCTAGCCCTAAAGCTAGCTATACCCCACCCATTCCTCTAAAATTAACCCTAACCCCAATGCTAAACCTAGCCCTAGCCATACCCCTAGGCCTAAACCTAACACTAACCCTAGCCCTAATCCTAGCCTTAATTTAGCTGTAACCATGACCCTAACACTAAGCCTAGTCCTACGTCTAACTCTAAGTCTCGCCCTAGTCGTATCCCTAGTTCTAACCCTATCCCTTATCATAAACCTAGCCCTAGCCCTAACCCTAGCCCTAGATCTAACCCTAACTCTAAATATAACCCTAAACCTAATCCTAAACTTCACCCTAACACTAGCCCTAAACCTAACACTAATCCAAAATCCAGCCCTAACACTAGCCCTAGCCATAAAACAAAACCTAGCCATAGCCCGAACCCTAACCCTTAACTTAAACCAAACCCTAACACTACACCTAGACCTAACTTAAGCCCTAATTTGAGTCCTAACCCTAACCCTAAAACTAACCCTGACCCTGACTCTGACCCTAACACTAAAGCTAGCTCTAAACATCACCCTAACACTAAACATATGATTTGCATGCTTCAGCATAGGCCTATAGTAACAGGGAACAAAGCAGAGTGTGCCCACAGAGAACTGATGGAGTATGTGAAGTTTCAAGCAGCTAACACCAACTCTGTTTGTTATCCAGCTCCATTTCCAACTACTCATATAAGTCAAGATAAAGAGAAACCTTAAAACACAAACTATTCCTGACAACGAACCTTGAACAGAGAAGGCCCAAACCTGAGGAACATAGTAAGGCTAGGTAAAAAATGAATCCTGCCTGGTATCAAAGAAATTTGAACAAAACTAACTCTAACCCTTACACTGTTTCTAACCCTTGCCCTAAACCTAACTCTAACCCTAAGCTGTTTAGAGAACCTTTGATCATAGAAGTACCAAATTTGGGGTGCCTAGTAGGGCAAGATAACAGATGAATCCTGCCCAGTATTAATAATAATCTGACAAAATAATTGGGGGAGGTGTTTCAGTACATGCCTATTTACCCTGTTTTTTCCTAAAGTTCTCTTGGATAATGTTCTTTTGCATCCCATAGCTTTGGAAAACCTTCACTAGGAAGAAACCAGAGAGTGCCCTCAGAGAACTGATTGAGTGTGTGAAATTTCAAGCAGCTAGCACCAACCCTGTTTGATTACCAGCTCCATTTTCATTTACCCATATAGGACAACTTGAAGTGAAACTTTAAAATGCAAACTGTTCCTGACAGTGAACAATTGAAATTAGAAGGCCCAAACCTGGGGATATAATAAGGCTAGCTAAAGAGAAATCCTGCACAGTATCAAAGAAATTTGAACAAAAATAACTCTAACCCTAACATTGGTTCTAACTCTAGTCCTAACTCTAAGACTAACCCTAAACCTATTCTGTTTATAGATCTTTGATCATACAAGTTCCAAACTTGGGGAACCCAGTGCAACAAGCTAGCAGATGAATCCTGTACAGTATCAAACAAATCTGACCAAATAATTGAGGGAGATAGTTCAGGACATTCATATTTCCCTGATTTCTCCTAAAGTGCTTGTGAATAAAGTGGTTTTTGTATGCTTGTGCTAAGGGCTACATTTACAGGGAAGAAACCACAGAGTGCCCACAGAGTACAGATTGAGTGTGTGAAGTTTCAAGCAGCTAGCACCAACCCTATTTGATTTCCAGCTCCATTTCCATTTACCTGTATAGGTTCAAATGAAGAGAAAACTTAAAACGCAAACTGTTTCTGACATTGAACCTTGAACTAAGAAGGCCCCAAACTGGTAAATATATTAAGGCTAGTTAAAAGATGAATTCTACCCAGTATTGATGATATTTGACCAAAACTAATTCTAACCCTAACACTCAGTCTAACTCTTGCCCAAACCCTAACCCTAATACTAACCCTAACCTGTTTAGAGAACTTTTCATCATAGAAGTTCCAAACTTGTGGAGATTAGTGGAGCAAGCTAACAAATGAATCCTGTGCAGTATCAAAGAAATCTGACCAAATGATTCAAGGAGGTAGTTCAGTACATGTATATTTTCCTGTTGTCTCCTAAAGTGCAGTTGGATAAAGTTGTTTTTGCATGCTTCAGCTTTGGGATAATTTTACAAGGAAGAAATCAGAGAGTAACTACAGAGAATTGATGGAGTATGTGAAGTTTCAAACAGCTAGCACCAACGCTGTTTGATTTCGAGCTCCATTTCCATTTATCCATAGAGGTCAAAATGAAGTGAACCCTTAAACTATACACTGTTCCTGACAGTGAACAATTGAATTGAGAAGGTCCAAATATGGTGTACATAAGAAGGGTAAGGAAAAGATGAATACTGCCCACTATCAAAAAATTTGAACAAACCTAACCTTATCTCTAATGCTAGATCTGACTCTATCCCTAACCCTAACTCTAAGCTCTTTAGAGAACCTATGATCATAGAAGTCCCAAAATTGGGGATCATAGTGGGGAAAGCTAGCAGATGAATCCTGCACAGTATCAAAGAAATATGACCAAATAATTGGAGGAAGTATTTCAGTATATTCATGTTTCCCCAATTTTCTCCTAAAGTGCTCTCAGATAAACTTGCTTTGCATGCTTCAGCTTAAGGCTACATTTATAAGGAACAAACCAGAGATTGCCCACAGAGAACTGATTGAGTGTGTGAAGTTTGAAGCAACTAGCACCAGCCCTGTTTGATTTCTAGCTCCAATTCCATTTACCCATATAGGTCAAAATGAAGTGAAACCTTAAAATAGAAGCCATTGAACTGAACATAGTAATGGTAGTTAAAGATGAATTCTGCCAAGTATCAAAGAAATTTGAACAAAAATAACTCTAATCCTAACACTAGCTCTAACCATAGAGCTAACCCTAACCCTAACCCTAATCTGTATAGAGAACATTTGATCATAGAATTCCTAAACTTGGGAGAGCCTAGTAGGGCAAGCTAACAGATAAATCCTGCCCAGTATAAAAAATCTTACCAAATGATTGGGGGCAGTAGTTCAGTACATGCATATTTCCCTGTTTTCTCACAAAGTGCTCTTGGATAATGTCTTTTGCATGTCTCAGCTTTGGAAAACTTTCACTAGGAAGAAACCACAGAGTGCCCACAGAGAACAGATTGTGTGAAATTTTAAGCAGCTAGCACTAACCCTGTTTGATTTTCAGCTCCATTTCCATTCACACCTATAGGCAATAATGAAGTGAAAACTAAAAATTCCAATTGTACCTGAAAGTGAACCATTGAACCTTGAAGGCCCAAACTTGGATACATACTAAGGCTAGGTCAAGGACGAATCCTGTACAGTATCAAAGTAATCCGACCAAAAAAATCTGAAGCTCTTTCAGTACAAGGGAAATCTGCTTGCTCCTAAAGTGCTCAGAGAAAAATCTGTTTCTTTCTACTTCAGCCTAAGGCTATTTCCACAGGAAACTAGCTTTAGGGTTCGTGTTAGGTTTGGGGTTAGGGTTAGTTTTAAGTTAAGGGTTTGGGATAGGGTTAGGGTTAGTGTTAGGGTTAGGGATAGATCAAGGGTTAGAATTAGTATTTGAGTTAGGGTAATAGTTAGGTTTAGGGTTAGTGTTAGTGTTAGTATTAGGTTTGGGTTAGGGTTAGGGTGTGGGTTAGGTTTAGGTTTAGGGTTAGGGTTATTGTTAGTGTTAGGATTAGGGTTAGGGTTAGTGTTAGGGTTAGGGTTTCTGTTAGGGTTAGGTTTAGTTTTAGCATAAGTTTTAGATTTGGGGTTAGGATTTGGGTGAGGGTTAGGCTTAGTGGTATGCTTAGGTTTAGGGTTCATGTTAGGGTTAATTTTAGGGTTAGTGTTAGGGTTAGGATTAGGTTTAGGGTTGGTAACCATTAGAGTTAGGGTTACGTTAGGGTGAGGGTTATGGTTTGGGTTAGGGTTTGTGTTAGGTTTAGGGTTAGGGTTACGGTTAGGATTAGGGAAGTGTTAGGGTTAGGGTTAGGTTTTGTGTTAGGGTTACGTATAAGGTTATGGATAGGGTTACTGTTACAGTTAGTGTTAGGGTTCAGTTTAGTGTTACAGATAGGTTTAGGTTATGATTATTGTTAGGGTTAAGATTAGGGTTAGGTTACGGTTAGGGTTAGGGTTAGAGTTAGTGTTAGGTTTAGGGTTAATGTTAAGGTTAGTGTTAGGGATAGGTTTAGGGTTAGTGTTATGATTGGGGTTAGGTTAGTGTTAGTGCTTGTTCTAGGATTAGGTTTAGGGTTAAGTAAGGGAGAGGTTAAAGGATAGATTAGGGTTGGGTTGTGAATTGGGGTAGAGTTTTTGTTAGGGTTAGAATTAGACTTAGTGTTAGTGTTAGGGATAGGGTTAGGGTGAGTTTTGGAGTTAAACTTATGGTTTGGTTTAGGGTTAGTGTTAGGGTTAGGGTTAGGGTTTGTGATAGGGTTGGGCTTAGTGGAATGGTTAGGGTTACTGTTTGTGTTAGGTTAGGGTTAGTATCAGGGTGATTGTTAGGTTTAAGTTTAGGGTGAGGATTAGGTAACAGTGAACATTAGGGTTAGGTTTATGTTTAGGGTGAGGTTTAAGTTTAGGATTAGGGTTAGGTTTAGGGTTTGGTAGAGTGTTAGGTTTAGGATTAGTGCTAGGTTTGGGTTTAGGTTTAGGATTAGTGTTAGGGTTAAATTTAGGGTTATGTTTATGGTTAGTGTTACGGTTAGTGTTAGGGTGTGGGTTACGGTTAGTGGTAGGTTGGTGTTGGATTATATATATGGTTAGGGTTAGTATTAGGTTTAGTGTTAGAGTTAAGTTTAGGGTTGGGTTAGGGTTGGGTTTATTGGTAGGGTTAGGGTTAGAGTTTGCATTAGGGTTATGTTTAGGTTTAGGGTTAGTTTTAGTGTTAGTGATAGGGTTAGTGATAGTGTAAGGTTTAGGGTTAGCTGTTAAGGTTAGTAATAGGTTTAGGATTAGGATTAATGTTGGAGTTAGGTTAGGTTTACTGTTAGTGTTCTGCTTAAGTTTGGAATTAGGTTTTGGTTTAGAGTTAGGGTTAAGTTTAGGGTTAGGTTTAGTGTTATTAAGAGTTAGAGTTAGGGTTAGGTTTCTTGTTAGGGTTAGGGTTAGTTTTCAATTTAGTGTTAGGGTTAGTGTTAGGTTTAGGGTTAGGGTTTGTGTTAGGGTTAGGGTTAGGGTTACTGTTAGGGTTAGTGTTCATTTTTGTTAGTTAGGTTAATGTTAGTGTTAGTGTTAGGGTTAGGATTAGGGTTAGGATTAGTGTTAGGTTTAGTTAGGTTTTGTGTTAGGTTTACAGATAGGGTTATGTTTAGGGTGATGGTTACGGTTAGTGTTAGGGTTTAGCTTAGCGTTAGGGTTAGGGTTTAGGTTAGGGTTAGGGTTAGGTTTGGGGTTAGGGTTAGTTTAGAGTTAGTGTTAGGTTTAGGGTACATGTTATTGTTAGGGTTAGGGTTAGTGTAAGTTTTAGGCTTAGGGTTAGGGTAAGTTTTAGTGTTAGTTTTATGGTTAGTTTTAGTTTTAGAGTTAGGGTTAGGGTTAGGATTTGTGTTAGGTTTAGGGTTAGGGTTAGGGTTAAGTTAAGTGTTAGTGTTAATGTTAGGGTTATGGTTAGAGTTAGTGTTGGGCAGGTTAGGGTTATGGTTAGTGTCAGGGTTAGTGATAAGTATAGTGTTATTGTTAGAGTGAGGGTTAGTGTTAGGGTTTGCATTAAGGTTCGGGTTAGTGTTTGTGTTAGGGTTAGGGTTAGGGTTAGGTAAGTGTGAGGGTTAGTTTTCGATAAGGGTCCGGGTTATTGTTTCTGGTTAGGGTTTTTGTTAGGATTAGGTTTAGGGTTAGGGTTAGAGTTAGTGTTAGGATTTGGTTTAGGGTTAGGTATATATTAGGGTTAAGATTAGGGTTCTGTTTAGTGTTAGTGTTAATGTTAGCATTAGTGTTAGGGTTAGGGTTCAGGTTAGGGTTTGTGTTAGGGTTACGTTTTGGGTTAGGGTTAGGTTTCATTTTAAGGTTATTTTAGGGTTATAGTTAGTTTTAGGTTTAGGGTTAGGGTTAGGGTTAGTGTTACGGTTAGTGTTAGGTTTTGTGTTAGGATTAATGTTTGGGTTAGGGTTAGTGTTATGTTTAGGGGTAGTGTTAGGGATAGGATTAGGGTTATGATGAGGTTTAGAGTTAGTATTAGCATTCAGGTTAGGGTTAGATTTGGGTTAGGGTTAGAGTTAGGGTTAGTACTAGTGTTAAGGTTAGTTATAGGTTTAGGGTTAGTATTAGTGTTAGGGTTAGGGTTTTGGTTAGGCTTAGGCTTACTTGTATATTTAGGGTTAGGGTTTGTTTTAGGTTAGGGTTAGGATTAGTGTTAGGGTTCGTGTTTGTGTCAGTATTATGGTTAATGTTAGGTAAGGAGTAGGGTTAGGTTGGTGTTAGGGTTATGGATTGGTTATTGTTTGTGTTAGGGTTAAGGTTAGTGTTAAGGTTTGATTTAAGGTTAGGTTTATGATTAGGGTTAGGGTTAGTGTTAGGATTAGGGTTATAGTTAGGGTTATTGTAATGCTAAGGTATAGGTTTAGGGTTAGTGTTATGGTTAGTGTTAGATTAAAGTTAGGATAAAGTTTAGGGTTAGTATTAGGGTTAGAGTTACTTTTAGGATTAATGTTAAGATTCATGTTAGGGTTAGGTTTAGAGTTAGGGTTAAGGTTAGGTATAGGGTAAGTGTTATGTTTAGGGTTAGAGTTACAGTTAGTGTTAATGTTAAGGTTAAGTTTAGGGTTAGGTTTAGTTTTAAAGTTAGGTTTAGTTTTAGGGTTAGTGTTAGAATTCAGTAAGTGTTAAAGTTAGTATTTGGGTTTGGGTTAGTGGTTACGGTTGGATAAGGGTGATGGTCAGGCTTAGATTAGCGTCAGGGATATGATTTGGGTTAGGGTTTTTATTAAGGTTACAGATAAAGTTAGTGTTATTTTTAGTGTTAGTTTTAGGGTTAGTGTTAATGTTAAGATTAGGTTTATTGATAGTCTTAGAGTTAGGGTAAATGTTCGGTTGAGGGCTGGGCTTAGTGGAATTATTAGGTTTAGGGTTCGTGTTAGTGTTATGATTAGGGCTAGATTTAGGTAAGGGTTAGTATTATGGTTAGGTTAGGGTTAGGGTTAGGGTTTGGGTGAGGGATTAATTGGATTAGGTTTAAGGTTAGGGTTAGTGTTAGGGTGAGGGTTAGGGTTAGGGTTAGGGTTAGATTTATTGTTAGATTTAGGGTTAGAGATCATGATAGGGATAGGTTTAGGGTTAGTGTAAGGTTTAGGTTTAAGTATAAGTTTACTGGTAGGGCTAGTTTCGGGTTTTGGTTTCGGTTTAGGGTCAGGTTTAGACCTATAATTATTTTTACGGTCAGAATAAGCGTGAAGGTTAGGGTGAGGTTTTGGATTAGGGTTAAATGTAGAATGAGGGCTAGTGTTAGGATTAGTAATAGGGTTATTGTTTGGGTTTGGCTAAGGATTAGAATTAGGACTAGAGTTAGCATTACGTATAGCGTTTGGCTTAGGGTAATGGATAGGATTAGAGCTAGGTTTAGGGCTAGGATTAGGGTTAGGTTTAGCGCTAGTTTTAGGTTTAGGGTTAGTGTTAAATCTAGTGTTAGGGCTTAGATTAGGGCTATTTTTGTGTTAGAGTTAGGGCTAGGGTTTTGCTAAGGCCAATGTAAGAACTAGGGTTACGATTAGTGTTAGTTTTAGGGTTAGGGTTTCGGCTAGGTCTAGTGATAGCATTAGTTTTAGGGTTAGGGTCATATTTAGAGCTGGGTTTGTGTTTGGATATGAGTCAGGCTGAAGGTTAGTTTTAGGCCTAGAACTCGAGTAGAGCTCAGGTTATGGCTAGTTGTGGGTTAGGGTTTGGTTTAGGTTAAGGTTTCGGGTGAGAGCAATGGCTCGTTTTTTTTTTTTTTTTTTTGGGGGGGGGGCTAGGACTTGGATTAGGGCTAGTTTTGGAATTAATAATAGTGTTAGAGATAGTGGTAGAATGAGGTTAGGCTTAAGATTAGGATTAGATTTAGAGTTAATGTTAGATCTAGGGTTAGTGTTATGGCTAGGGTTAGGGCTAAGGTTAGGTCTATTGTGAGGGTTAGGGTAACAAATAGGGATATAAATCGAAATAGGGCTAGGGTATGAGTTAAGTTAGTTTTAGGGCTAGGGTTAGGGGTAGGATTAAGTTTAGGGTTCAAAGAGGGCTAGTATTAGTACTATGAAAAGTTTTAGAGTTAGGTCTATGGTTAGGGCTAAGGTTAGGGTTAGTTTTAGGGGAAGGGATGGGGTTATATAGCTAGGTTCAGTGCTAGGGCGAGGGCTATAATTAGGCCTAGGGCTAGGATGAGGGTTCGGGTTAGGATTAAGTCTAGGTTTAGGGCTAGGATGAGGGCTAGGTTTTGTGTTAGGGTTAGAGCTAGGTTTAAGGCTAGGGCAAGTGACAGGTCTAGGGTTATGGTTAGGGATAGTGTTAGGGATAGATTTATGGCTAGGTATAGTGTAAGGGTAGGGGTCAGGTATAGAGCTAGGTTATTATTAGGGTCAGTGTCTGGGTTAGGGTTTGGTTTGAGTTAAGTTTTAAGTTTAGGGCTCAAATATGCATTAGGATTAGGGTTAGGGTTAGAGTAATGGATAGAGTTAGGTTTACAGTTAAGGTTAGGTTTAGAGTAAAGTATAGGGTTAGTGTTAGGGATAGGGTTAGGGTTAGGCCTAGGGTTAGCATTGGGTTTAGGTTTATGTTCAGAGTAATGGTTAGGTTTAGTGCTAGTGTTAGGGCTTAGGTTAAGGTTAGGATTAGGGCTAGGGTTTGGTTTACTCCTAGGGTTAGTGTTAGGGTTAGGTTTAGGCTAAGTGTTAGGGTTTGAGCTAGGGTTAGGGCTAGGGCAAGTGTTAGGATTAGAATCAGGGCTATGGTTAGGGTTAGGGTTAGGGATAGGGTTATGGTTAGGGTTAGTGTTAGGGCTAGGGTTAGCATTAGGGTTAGGACTATGTTTAACGCAATGGATAAATTTAGAGCCAGGTCTGGGCTATGGTTACTGTTAGGATTAGGGATAGGGCTAGGATTAGGGTTAGAGCTAGGGTTATATTTAGGGTAAGGGTTAGAGTATGAGCTAGGGTTAGGGCTAGGGCAAGCATTAGGTTTAGGGTTTGGGCTGGGATTAGGGTTAGGGTTATTCTTAGTTCTAGGTTTAGGTCTTGAATTAGACTAGTTTTTTGTGAGGTTTATGGCTAGTGTTAGGGCTATGGGTAATGTAAGAGCTAGGGTTATGGTTATGGCTAGTTTTTTGGGGATTAGGGTTATAGATATGTCTAGTGTTTGGTTTATGTTTTGGGTTAGGATAAGGTTTAGAGATAGGGTTTGTGTTAGGGTAAGCATTAGTGTTCGGTTTTGCATTGGTTTTATGGTTAGGGCCAGAATTAGAATTAGGGTTAGGTCTAGGGGTAATTTAGTCTTTGAATAGGTTAATGGTTATTTTAGGGCTAGGGCTAGGTTTTTGTTTAGGGCTAGGGATAGAGTTATAGCTATATTTAGGATTAAGTTTAGGTCTAGTGCTAGTGTTATGGTTAAGTTTAAGTATAGGTTTACTGGTAGGGTTAGTGTTAGGGTTCGGTTTAGTGTTCAGGTCAGGCTTTGACCTAGGGTTAGTGTTAGGGTAAGAATAAGGGTAAGGATTAGGCTTAGGCTTTGGGTTAGGGTTAGAGATAGAAAGAGGGCTAGGGTTAGGACAAGTAATAGAGTTAGGGTTTGGGGTAAACTAAGGATTAGGGTTAGAACTAGGGTAGCATTCGGGTGAGAGTTTGGCTTAGGGTAAGGATTAGGTTTAGAGCTATGGTTTGGGTTAGTGTTAGTGTTAGGCTTAGGATTAGGGTTAAAGCTAGGGTTCAGGCTCAGTTTAGGGCTAGGTTTTGTGTTTTGGTTAGGGCTATGGCTAATGTAAGAACTAGCTTTATGTTTAGGGATAGTTTTAGTGTTAGGATTAGGGCTAGGTCTAGTGTTTGGGTTAAGTTTAGGGTTAGGGTGATGTTTAGAGGTATTTTTAGGGTCAGAGTCAGGGTCAGTATTAGTTGTAGGGTTATGGTTATTACTAAGTGTAGCATTAGGATTTGGTTTAGGTTAAGGGTTAGGATTAGGGCTATAGCTCAGTTTTGTCTGTGGGCTATGGGTAGGGTTAGGGCTAGATTTAAAATTAGAATTAATGTTAGGGCTAGTGTTAGGGTGAGGTTTAGGTTTAGAATTATGGTTAGATTTAGAGTTAGGGTTAGTTCTAGGTTTAGGACTAGGCCTAGGGTTAGGACTAAGGTTAGGGCTAGTGTTAGGGTCAGGCAATAGATAAGGTTGGTACTAGAAATATGTCTAGGGATAGAGTTAGGGTTAGTCTTAGGGCTAGGCTTAAAGTTAGAGTTACAGTTAGTAATAAATTAGGGCTAGGATTATAGCTATGGTTAATGTTAGGATTAGGCCTAGTGTTAGGGCTAGTGTCAGTATTAGGGTTAGTTAGGGTTAGGGGAAGCGATGTGGTTATACCTAGGTTCAGAACTAGGGCGAGGGTTGAAATTAGGGTTTGGGCTAGGGATAGGGTTCAGGTTAGGATTAAGGCTAGTTTTATGGCTAGGCTTAAGGCTCAGGTTTGTGTTAGGTTTAAGGCAAGAATTAGGTAGAGTGAAATGTCATGTCTAGAGTTACGGTTAAGGATACTGTTAGGGTTAGTTTTATGGCTAGGTCTAGTGTAAGGCTTATGTTTAGGGTAAGGTTCAGGTTTAGAGCTAGGTGTGTTATTAGAATCAGTGTCTTGTTCAGAGTTTGGGTTAGGTTTTGGTTTAGTTTTAGAGCTCGAATTAGCATTAGGGTTAGGGTTAGGGTTAGGGTTACAGTAATGGATAGGGATAGGTTTAGTGTTCAGGTTAGGTTTAGGTAAGGATAAGGTTAGTGTTAGTGATAGATTTATGGTTAGGCCTAAATGGATAGGGTTAGATTTAGGTTTAGGATTAGGGTTAGTGTTAGGTTTAGTGTAACTGTTAGGTTTTGAGCTAGGATTAGGACTATAGAAAGGGTTAGGTTTACACTTAGGTCTAGGGTTAGGTTTACAATTAGGGTTAGAGTACGTTTAGGGTTAGGACTAGGGTTAAGATTAGAGTTAAGGTTAGAGTATGTTTAGGGTTAGGGCTAGTGTTATCATGATGTTTATAGTTAGGGTTAGGGTAATGGGTGGGTTTAGAGCTATGTTTAGAGCTACGTTTGGGTTAGGCTTATGTTTAGAATAATCGATAGGTTTAGGGCTAGGGTTATGGTTAGGATTAGGGCTCGGGTTAGGGTTAGGGTTAGGCCTAGGCTTAGTGTTAGGGTTAGGTTTAGGGTAAGTATTAGAGTTTGAGCTATGTTTAGGGCTAGGGTGATGGTTAGGGTCGTGTCAGGTCTAGGTTTAGGATTAGGGTTAAGTTTAGTGCTAGAGTTACCATTAGGGTTTGGGTTATGTTTAGGGTAATGGATAGGGTTAGAGCTAGAGTTAGGGCTAGCATTATGTTTAGGATTAAGTCTAGGGTTAGGTTTAGGGTTAGGGCCAGTTTTAGGGTTAGTGTTTGATTTAGGGTAATGGTTAGGGCTAATGTTAGGTTTAGGGTTATAACGAGATGTAGGGTTCAGTTTAGGGCTAGGTTTTGGGTTGGTTAGGGCTATGATTAAGGCTATGGCTAATGTAAGAACTAGAGGTGTGATGAGGGCTACTATTAGGGTTATGGTTAGGGCTAGTCCTAGTTTTAGGGTTAGGTATACTTTTAGGGTGATGGTAGAGCTAGGGTTAGTGTAATGTCAGAGTCAGGCTCAAGGTTAGTTTTAGGATTAGGTTAGGACTAAAATTAGGGCTAAGGTTAGGGCTAGGTGTTGTTGAGAGCCACAGCTGAGTCAGAATGGCCCCTGGCATTTTGCCAATAGTATTGATTGACAGGCGAGGCATTAATATCCGCCTCCACGGCTACTTTGCAGTTCTCATGCTACTTTGGAGTTCTCGTGGGGATTCCCGGGGATTCCTGGAGAGTTCCCATTTGTTGGGGAAGTGCAGGAGGAGGGATTTTCTGGAGGATATTTCCGGCTGGTGGTTCCTGGACTAGCTGCTTGGCATTCGGGAGGAGTGCCTGGGAGCGTGTGTGAAGTGTTTTGGTGGAGTTCCAAAATGAAGTTTTTTCCTGCTTCAGTGGCTCGTGATTTGTGCCCAGCCAGACTGCGGCAAGGTGTAGGGTTAGGTTTTTGTTCAGGTTAAGGTTTAGGGTTAGGGCTATGGCTCGGTTTTGTTTTAGGTCTTGAACTAGATTCGGGCTAGTTTTAGGATTAGTGTTAGTGTTAGGACTAGTGTTAGTGTGAGGTTTAGGCTTAGGGTTAGTGTTGAACTTAGAGTTATGGTTAGTTCTAGGGTTAGGGCTAGGGCTAGTGTTAGGACTAAGGTTATGGCAAGTGTTAGGGTTATGGTAAGGGATAGGGTTAGATCTAGGAATAGGGCTAGGGTGAGAGTCAGAGTTAGTCTTAGTGCTAGTGATAGAGTTAGGGTTAAATTAGGGCTAGAATCAGGTCTAAGATTAGTGTAAGGGCTAAGTCTAGAGTTAGAGTTAGGGTTAGATTTGGGGGAAGGGATGGGGTTATAGCAAGTTTCAGAAATAGGGAGAGGGATAAATTTAGGGATAGGGCTAGAGTTAGGGTTCAAGTTAGGATCAAGACTAGGTTTATGTCTAGGATGAGGGCTAGCATTTGTGTTAGGGTTATGGCGAGAATTAGGGCTAGGACTAATATCAGGTCTAGGGTTATGGTTAAGGATATTTTGGGGGTAAGATTTATGGCTAGGTCTAGTGTCAGGTTAGGTTTAGGGTGAGGTTCAAGTTGAGAGCTAGGGGTATTATAATAGTCAGAGTCAGCTTTTGGGTTTGGATTAGGTTGAGGTTTAGGGTTATGGCTCATATTAGCATTAGGTTTGAGTTAGGGTTAGGGTAATGGATAAGGTTAGGTTTAGGCTTCAGGTTAGGTTTAGGGCTCAGGTTAGATTTACAGTAAGGGATAGGGTTAGGGTTAGGCCTAGGGTTAGCATTATGTTTATGTTTATCATTAGGGCAATGGATAGGGTTAGAGCTAGTGTTAGGGCTAGGGTTATGTTTAGGATTAGGGCTAGAGTTAGGGTTAGGGCTAGGTTTAGGGTATGGGTTAGGGTTTGAACTAGGGTTAGTGCTAAGGATAGGGTTAGGATTAGGATTAGGTGTAGGGTTAGGATTAGAATTATCATTAGGGTTAATGTAATGGACAGGTTTAGATGTCAGGTTAGGGTTAGGGTTAGGTTTAGGTTTAGGACTATGGTTAGTTTCAAGTTTAGCACAATTGTTATAATTTGAGCTAGGGTTAGGACTACGGCAAGGGTTAGGTTTATGCTTAGGTCTAGGATTAGGTTTACAGTTAGGGTTAGAGTAGGTTTAGGGTTACGGCTAACGTTATCATGACGTTTATGGTTTTGGTTAGGGTAATGGGTGGGGTTAGAGCTAAAGTTAATTCTAGGTTTAAGTTTAGGATTAGGGCTAGGGTTAGGGTTAGGGTTAAGCTTAGGGTTAAGCTTATCATTTTCATACATTTAGGTTAAGGGTATGGGTCAGGGATTGAGTAAATGTTAGGACTAGACTGAGGCTTCAAATTAGAATCAGGGCTAGGGATAGAGTTAGGGTTAGGGTTAAGGTTAGGTCTAGGTTTAACATTAGGTTTAGGGTTATGGTTAGGATAATGGATAGAGTTAGAACTAGGAATTGGGCTATGGTTACAGTTAGGATTAGGGCTAGGATTGAGGTTAGGTTTTGGTCTAGGGTTATGTTTAGTATAACGGCTCGGTTTTGAGCTAGTGTTAGTGCTAGGGCTAGGTCGAGGATTAGGTTCAACCTAAGGTCTAGGGACAGGATTATGGTAGGTTTAGGGTTAGGGTTAAGGTTAGGGCTAGGCTTATTGTTAGGGTTAGGATAAGGGGAGGTTAATGGATATGTTTACATGTAGCTTTAGGTTTAGGTTTAGGGTTAGATTTATTTTTAGGGTTAATGTTAAGGCTAGAGTTATGTTTAGGTTTATGGTACTGGTTAGGTTTTGAGCTAGGGTTAGGGCTATGGCGAGTGTTAGTTTTAGGGTTTGGTCTATTGTTAGTTTTCTGGTTACGATTAGGGTTATGGTTAGGGTTAAGGCTAGGGTTATCAATACAGTTAGGTGTAGGGTTAGGTAAGTTGTAAGTTTAGAGCTAGATTTAGGGATAAGTTCAAGTTTAGGGTTAGTGCTAGGGTTAGGGTTTAGAGTAAGGTATAGGTTTAAGTTTATATTTATGGTAAGGGTTAGGCTTTGAGTAAGGTTTAAGACTAAGTCTGGGGTTAGGTTCAGGGTTAGGGTTAGGGCTAGGGTTAGGTTTGGGTTATGCTTAGGGCTAGATTTAGGCCTAAAATTCGCTCTAGGTTTTGTGTTAGGTTAAAGCATAGAGTTAAGGCTATGGGTAATGTAGGATCTAGGATTGTGATTAGGGCTAGTTGTAGGATTAGGGTTATGGCTATGTCTAGTGTTAGGTTTAGGTTTTCGGTAGGGTCTGGTTTATAGATAGGTTAAGTGTTAAAGGCAGGGTCAGTGTAAACTTTAGAGTTAGAGTTAAGGTTAAAGCCAGAATTGGAACTAGGTTTATGTCTAGGGGTAGGGTTAGTCTTTGTGTTAAGTTAAGGGTTATTATTAGGGCTAAGGCTGGGTTTTTGTTTAGGTCTACAACTAGAGTTAAAGCTAGATTAAGGATTAGGTTTAGGTCTAGGGCTAGGGTCAGGTTTAGGTATAAGGTTACTGGTAGGGCTAGTGTTATGGTTTGGACTAGCATTAGGGTCAGGTTTAGACCTAGGTTAGTGTTATGGTCAGTATAAAGGTCAGGGTTAGGGTTAAGGTTTGGGATAGGGTTACAGCTAGAATGAGGGCTAGGGTTAGGACTATTAATTGGTGAGAGTTTTGATTAGCCTGAGGATTAGGGATAGGTCTAGGGTTACCATTAGGGTTAGGCTTTTGCTTAGGGTTAGAGATAGGGTTAGAGCTAGTGTTAGGGGTAGGGTTAGGGTTCAGGTTAGGGTTAAAGGTATGTGTAGGGCTCGGATTAGGGATAGTTTTTGTGTTAGTGTAAGGGTAGGGTTAGGGCAACAAGTAATGTAAGAACCAGGGTTACAATTAGGGTTAGCTTATGGTTAGGGTTAGTGGTAGTTCTAGTGCTAGTGTTAGATTTAAGGTTAGGGTGACATTTAGTGCTAGAGTTATTTTTAGGATAGGAGTCAGGGTCAGGGTTAGTTTTAGGGTTTGAGTTAGGATTCGAATTAGGGCTAGGTTTACTGTTAGGTTTTGGTTTAAGGTTAGCGTTATGTTTAGAGCTAGGGTGAATGTTAGGATATGAGACAGGGTCAGGGTTAGTTTTAAGGTTAGGGTTAGGACTCCATTAGGGCTAGGATTAGTTCTTGTAGTAGTTTAGGGTTTGGTTTAAGTTAAGGTTTAGGGTTAGGTCTATTGCTCAGTTTTGTTGTAGTCCTAGGGTTAGGGTTAGGGCTAGATTTACAATAATTATTAGGGTTAGGGCTAGTGTTAGTGTTAGGCTTAGACTTAGAGTTAGGGTTACATTTATAGTTAGGTTATATCTAGGATTAGGCTAGGATTAAGGATTGGGCAAGGGTTAGGGCCAGGGTTTGAGTTATGGTAAGGGATAGGTTTAGAACTAGGGATAGGGCTTGTGTGAGAGTTAGAGTATAGTGATAGGGCTAAAATTAGAGTTAGGGGTTTAATTAGGTTTAATTTAGGGCTAGGATTAGGGCTAGTATTAGTGTTCATCTTAGGCCTAGTGATAGGAATAGGGTTAGGTTTAAGTTTAGGATAAAGAATGGCGTTGTAGTAGTTTAGGGTTTGGTTTAAGTTAAGGTTTAGGGTTAGGTCTATTGCTCAGTTTTGTTGTAGTCCTAGGGTTAGGGTTAGGGCTAGATTTACAATAATTATTAGGGTTAGGGCTAGTGTCAGTGTTAGGCTTAGACTTAGATTTAGTGTTACATTTATAGTTAAGTTATATCTAGGATTAGTTATAGCTAGGTTTAGATGTAGGTTGAGCTTTAGAGTTAGGGTTAGGGTTAGAGTTGGGGTAAGGGTTATGATTAAGGCTAGGTTTAGGGCTAGGATGAGGGCTAGTGTTTGTATTAGATTCAGGGCTAGGATTAGTGCTAGGGCTAATATCAGGTCTAGGGTTGTGGTTAAAGATAGTTTTAGGGTTAGGCTTAAGGCTGCGTCTAGTGTAAGGGTTAGGTTTAGCATAAGGGTCAGGTTTAGAGCTCGGGGAATAATTAGGATTAAGATTTGGCTTAGGTAAGGATTTAGGTTTATGGCTGAAATTAGCATTAGGGTTAGGGTTAGGGGTATAGTTAGTGTTTCTTTTAAGGTTCAAGTTTGGTTTAGGGTAATTGGTACAGTTAGCATTAGTGATAGGGCTAGGGTTAGGCTTAGGTTTAGCATTAGGGTAAGAATTATGGTTAGGGTAATTGATAGGGTTAGAGCTTAGGTTAGAACTAGAGTTATGTTTAGGAATATGCCTTGAGTTATGGTTAGAGTTAGTGTTAGAACTAGGTTTAGGGTTAGGTTTAGCATAAAGGTTAGGTTTTCAGCTAGGGTTAGGGCTAGGTTTTCGGTTAGGTATGGGGATAGGATTACAGTAGGTTTAGGGTTAGGGTTAGAGTTAGGGCTAGGGTTATCATTAAAGTTAGGGTTAGGGTTAGGGTAATGGATAGGGTTAGGTAAGGTTTAGATTTAGTTTAGAGTTAGAATTAGTGATAGGGTTGGGATTAGAGGTATGGTTATGTTTAGGTTTATGGTTAGGTTTATGGTTTGATCTAGAGTTAGGGCTATGCTAAGTTTAATTTTAGGGTTATATCTATGGTTAGTTTTCCAATTAGGGTTAGAGTTAACGTTAGGTTCGGGCTAGGATTATCAATAAGTTTAGGTTTAGGGTTTTGGGTAGGTTTAGAGCTAGGTTTAGGGCTAGGTTAAGTTTAGTATATGGGCTAGGGTTGGCGTGAGACTTAGGGATAGGTTTAGTTTTATGTTTAGGGTAAGGGTTAGGCTTTGAGCTATCTTAGGACTAAGGTGATGGCTAGGATTACGTATAGGGCTAGTGTTACGGTTAGGGTTATGCTTAGGGCTATGTTTAGGCCTAAAATTGGCTCTATGTTTAGAGTTAGGTTTAGTCCTAAGGTTAGGGCTATGGGTAATGTAAGATCTAGGGTTATGATTAGGGCTAGTTTTAGGGTTAGGTTTATGGGTTGGTCTAGAATTAGGTTTAGGTTTGGGTTAGTTTCAGGTTTAGAGTTAGGTTTAGTTTTAAAGCCAGGATCAGTGTTTGGGTTAGAGTTAAAGTTAGGGTTTAAAGCCAGAATTAGGACTAAGTTTAGGTCTAGGGGTAGAGTTAGTGTTTGGGTTAAGTACAGGTTTTTGTTAGGGCTAGGGCTAGGATTTTGTTTAGGTCTAGAGCTAGAGTTCAGGCTAGATTTAGGATTAGGTTTAAGTCTAGAGCTAGTGGTAGGGTTAGGTTTAGGTATAAGTTGAGAATTAGGGCTAGTGTTATGTTTTGGTTTAGGTTTAGGGTCATGTTTAGACCTAGGGTTTATGTTATGGTCAAAATAAGAGTCAGAGTTGGGGTTAGGGTTTGGGATATTGTTAGAGCTAGAATGAGATCTAGTGTTAGGACTATTAATAGGGTTAGGATTTGGTTAGCCTAAGGATTAGGTATAGGTCTAGGGTTACCATCAGGGTTAAGGTTTTGCTCAGGCTAAGGAATAGGGTTAGGGCTAGGGTTAGATTTATGATTAGGGTTAAAGCTAGGATTAGGTCTCAGATTAGGGCTAGTTTTTGTGTGAGGTTTAAGGCTAGGGTTAGGGCAATGGCTAATATAAGAACTAGGCTTAAAATTAGGGTTAGGTAGATGGGTAGGTCAAGTGTTCTGGTTCGGTTTAAGGTTAGGGTGGTATTTATAGCTAGGGATAGTGTTAGGATATCAGTCAGGTCAGGGTTAGTTTTAAGTTTTGGGTTAGGACTCGAATTAAGGTAGGGTTAGATCTAGGTGTAGTGCTCTTGTTTGGTTTAAGTTAAGGTTAGTGTTAGGCCTGTTTTTTTTTTTTTGTTTTTTTTTTTTTTTTTTTTTTTTTTGTTTTTTTTTTTTTTTAGTGCTATGGTTAGAATTATGGCTAGTTTTATGATTAGCTTTAGGTTTAGGGCTAGGGTTATGGTAATGTTAGGATTAAGGCTAGATTTAAGGCTAGGATTAGGGCTAGGTTTTGTGTTAGGTTTAGGGCAAGAATTAGGCTAGGATTAATGTTAGTTCTAGGTTTATAGTTAGTGATATTTCTAGGGTTAGGTTTATGGCTAGGTGAAATTAAAATGTTACGTTTAGGGAAAGGGTAAGATTAAGAGCTGGGGTATTATGCGGGTCAGAGTCAGGCTTCAGATTTGGGTTAGGTTAAGGTTTAAGGTTAAGGCTCAAATTAGCATTAAGGTTATAATTAGGGCTAGGGTAATAAATAGTGTTAGGTTTAGAGTTCAGGGTAGCTTTAGGGTAATGGATATGGTTAGGGTTTGTGATAGGTTTAGGGTTAGGCCTATGGTTAGCATTAGGATCAAGGTTATTGCTATGGTAATTTACAGGGTTAGACGTAGGGTTAGGGCTAGAATAATGCTTAGGATTAAGGCTAGAGTTAGGGTTAGGGTCAGGTTTAGGGCGAGGGTTACACTTAGGATTAGGTTTAGGGTACAGTTTAGGGTTTGAGCTAGGATTTTTGCTATGTCTGACGTTAATTTAGGCTTTGGTCTAGGGTTAGGGTCATGGTTAGTGTTACGTTTAGGGCTAGGATTATCATTAGGTTTAGGGTAATAGGTTTAGATATCAGGTTAAAGATAGTGCTAGGGTTACGTTAGCGTTAGATTTAGGTTTAAGATTAGGGTAAGGGTTTGAGCGAGCTTAGATTTAGAGTTACAGTTTGGTTAACTGTTAGTTTTAGGGTTAGGTTTATGTTTAGGGTTAGGGTAGGTTTAGCTTTAGGTCTAGTGTTATCATTAGTGTTAAGTTTAGGGTTAGAGTAATGGGTAGGTTTTGAACTAGGATTAGGGCTAGGGTTAAGATTAGGATTAGGGCTGGGGTTAGGATTAGGGTTAGGCCTTGGGTTAGTGTTAAGGTTAGGTTAAGTGTAAGGGTTAGGGATTAGGTAGGTTTGGGGCTCGGGTGAGGGTTAGGTTTACAGTCTGGGCTAGGGTAGGTTTAGGGTTAGATTTAGGGCTAGAGTTAGCATTAGTTTTAGGGTTATGTTTAGTGAATGGATAGAGTTAGAGCTAGGGTTTGGGCTATGGTTACAGTTAGGATTAGGGCTAGAGTTAGGGTGAGGTTTAGCATTTGGGCTAGGTTTATGTTAAGTGTAAGGTTTAGGGTTTGAGCTAGGGTTAGAGCTAGAATGAGGGTTAGGGTTAGGGTTAGGGCTAGGTTTAGGGTTAGGGTTATGCTTAGGGTTCAGTTTAGGGCTGTAAGTAGGGCTAGGTTTTGTGTGAGGTTTATGGCTAGTGTTAGGTATAAGGGTAATGTAAGAGCTAGAGTTTTGGTTATGGCTAGATTTAGAGTTCCTCCAGTGTTAGGGTTAGTTTTGGGGTTAGGATAAGGTTGAGAGTTAAGGTTTGTGTTAGGGTAAGTGTCAGGTTTCAGGTTAGGATTAGGTTTAGGGTTAGGTCCAGAATGAGGACTAAGGTAAGGTCTAGGGGTAGAGTTAGTGTTTGGTTTACATTAAGGGTTATTGTTAGGCCTAAGGCTAGGGTTATGGCTATATTTAGGATTAGGTTTAGGTCTAGAGCTAGTGTTAGTGTTAGGTTTAGCGTTAGGGTTACTGGTAGGGCTAGTGTTAGGTTTTGGATAAGGGTTACGGTCAAGTTTAAACCTAGGTTTCGAGTTAGGGTCAGAATAAGTATCAGCATTAGGTTTAGGGTTTGGGTTAAGTTTAGAGCTAGAATGAGGGCTAGGTTAGGGACTAGTAATAGAGTTATGGTTTGGGGTAGGCATAGAATTAGGGTTAGGATTAGGGTAGCAATAGGGTGAGGGCTTGGCTAAGTGTAAGATATAGGGTTAGAGCTAGGATTAAGACAAGGGATAGGGCTAGGTTAGGGCCAGGGTTAGAGTTAGGGTTAAAGCTAGGGTTAGGCCTTGGATTAAGGGTAGGTTTTGTGTTAGGTTTAGGGATATGACTTATTTAAGAACTAGCATTATGATTAGGGCTAGTTTTAGGGTTAGGTTTAGGTTGAGGTCCAGTGTTAGGATATTTTTTAGGTTTAGGTATTGTGTAATGTGTAGATCTAGGGTTAGTGTTAAGGTCTATGGGTAGAGTTAGTGTTTGGTGTAGGTTAAGGGTTATTGTTAGGGCTAAGGCTAGGGTTATGGCTATATGTAGGATTAGGTTTAGGTCTAGGGCTAGTGTTAGTGTTAGGTTTAGTGTTTGGGTTACTGGTATGGCTACTCTTAGGTTTCAGATAATCGTTAGGGTCAGGTTTAAACCTAGGTTTAGAGTTAGGGTCAGAATAAGGATCAGCATTAGGTTTAGGGTTTGGGTTAATTTTAGAGCTAGAATGAAGGCTAGGTTTAGGACTAGTAATAGAGTTATGGTTTGGGGTATGCATAGAATTAGGGTTAGGTTTAGGGTAGCAATAGGGTGAAGTCTTGGCTAAGTGTAAGAAAAGGGTTAGAGCTAGGATTAGGACAAGGGATAGGGCTAGGTTAAGGTCAGGCTTAGGGTTAGGGTTAAAGCTAGGATGAGGCCTTGGATTAGAGCTAGGTTTTATGTTAGGTTTAGTGATATGACTTATTTAAGAACTGGCATTATGATTAGGGCTAGTTTTAGGGTTAGGTTTAGGTTGAGGTCTAGTGTGGGTTTTTTTTTTTTTTTTTTTTAGGTTTAGGGATAGTGTAATGTGTCGAGCTAGGGTTAGTGTTAATGTCAGAGTCATGGTATTAGTTCTAGGGCTAGAGTTAGGGCTCAAATTAGGGCTAGGGTTAGGGCTATGTGTAGGATTAGTGTTTGGCTTAGGTTAAGGTTTAGGGTCAGTGTTATGGCTCCATTTTGCTTGAGAGCTAGGGCTAGGGCTAGGGCTAGTTTTCAAATTAGCGTTAGGGTTAGAGCTAGTGTAAGGGTGTGGTTTAGGCTTAGGGTTAGGGTTAGATTTAGAGTTAGGGTTAGATCTAGGTTTGGGGCTAAAGTGAATGTTAGGGCTAGGTTTAGGGCTAGGGTTTGAGTTATCATAAGGGATAGAGTTAGAACTAGGGATACAGATAGGACGAGAGTTAGAGTTAGTGTTAATGTTAGGGTTAGATTTAGGGTTAGAATTAGGGCTTAATTAGGGCCAGGATAAGAGCTAGGGTTAGTATTAAAGCTGAGCCTATGTTTATGGCTACAGTTATGGTTATGGTTAGGTATGATGTTTTAGCTAGCTTTAGAACTAGGGAAAGGGTTAAAATTAGGGTTATGACTATGATTAGGGTTAGTTTTAGGAAGAAGGCTAAGATTAGGGCTAGGATTAGGCCTGAGTTGTCTTAGGGTTAGGGCTTCATTAGGGCTAGGTCTAATTTCAGGTCCAGGGTTATGGTTAAAAATAGTTTTAGGGTTAAGATTATTAGGGTTAGGATTAGGTTTATGGATATGATGAGGTTTAGGGTTCAGGTTAGGTTTAGGGTAATGAATAGGTTTAGGGTAAGGAAAAGGTTTAGGGTTATCCTAGGGTTGGCATTAGGGTTAAGATTAGGAATAGGGTAATGGATAGGGTTACAGCTAGGGTTAGGGCTAGGTTTATGGTTAGGATCAAGGCTAGGGTTCGGGTTAGGTTTTGGGTTATGTCAAGGGTTAGGGTTAGGGTTAGGTTTAGGATAAGGGTTAGGGCTAGAGTTAGGGTTATGCTTAGGATTAAAGGTAGTGTTAGGCTCCAATTAAGGATCAGTTTTGGGTTAGGTTAGGGCTAGGTTTAGGGCTACAACCAATGTTAGATCTAGGGTTACAATTAGAACTAGTTTTAGGGTTAGGGTTAGGGCTAGGTCTAGTGTTAGGTTTAGGTTTAGGTTTTGAGTGATGTTTAGATCTAGGGTTAGTGTTATGGTCATAGTCAGGGTCAGGGTTTGTTTCAGGGTGAGGGATAGGACTCAAATTATAGCTAGGATTAGAGCTAGGTGTAGGCTTAGTGTTTGGTTTATGTTAAAGGTTAGGGTTAGGGCTATGGCTTGGTTGTTTTGTAGGGTTAGGGCTAGGGTAGAGCTAGTTTTAGGATTAGCATTAGTGTTACAGCTTGTGTTAGTGAGAGGTTTAGCTTAGGATTATTGTTAGATTTGAATTAGGGTTAGATATAGGATCAGGGCTAGAGCTAGGGTTAGGGCTAATGTAAAGGCAAGTGATCGGATTATGGTAAGGGACAGGGTTAGAACTAGAAATAGGACTAATGCGAGAGTTAGAGTTAGTCTTTGGGTAAGGGATAGGTTAGGTTTAGGGCTAAATTAGGGCTAGGATTAGGTCTAGCATTCGTATTAGGGTTAGGCTTAGTTGTAGGCTTAGGTTTAGGTTTAGGGATAGGGTTAGGTTTAGGGGAAGGGATGGGGTTAGAGCTAGTTTTAGGGCTAGGTAGAAGGTTAGAATTCGGTTAGGGCTACGGTTATGGTTTGGTTTAGTAATAAGGCTAGGTTTAGGACTAGGATGAGGGCAAGGGTTTGTTTTAGGGTTATAGCAAGAATTAGGGCTAGGACTAGCGTCAGGTGTAGGCTTACATTAGGGATAGATTGAGGGTTAGTTTTATGGCTAGGTCTAGTGTAATGGTTCGGTTTAGGGTAAGGGTCAGGTTTACATCTAAGGGTATTATTAGGGTTAGAATTAGGTTTCGAGTTTGGTTTAGGTTAGCGTTAAGGTCTAGAGCTTGAATTAGCATTAAGGTTTGGTTAGGGTAATGATAGGTTTAGGTTTAGGGTTCATGTTAGGTGTAGGGTAATTGTTAGGGTTAGAGTTAGCAAAAGTGTTAGGGTTAGGCCTAGGGTTAGCCTTAGGGTTATGGTTGTGCTTAGGATAAAGGATAGGGTTAGGGCTAGGGTTATGGTTTGTATTAGGGCTAGAGTTAGGGTTAGGCCTAGGGTTAGGGTTAGGTTTAGGTTTAGGATATGGTTTAAAGTTTGAGCTAGGGTTAGAACTAGGGCAATGGTTAGGTTTAGGGTTAGGTCTAGGTTATAGTTAAGGTTAGGGTCACGGTTAGTGTTAAGGATAGGGCTAGGGTTATCATTAGGTTTAGTTTATTGGATAGGGTTTGATTTTGTGTTATGGTTAGGGTTAGGGTTAGCTTTTGGCTTAAGTTTAGGATTAGGGATAGGTTTAGGGTTAGGTTTAGGGTAATGTTTAGGGTTTGAGCAATGCTTAGCTCTATGGCAAGGGTTAGGTTTATGGATATATCTAGGGTTAGGGTTAGGGTAGATTTAGGTTAAGAGCTAGGGTTATCATCAGGGTTAGGGTTAGGGTTAGGGAAATGGGTAGGGGTAGAGTTAGGGTTAGGGCTAGGGTTATCATTAAGGTTAGGCTTAGAGTTAGGGTAATATGTAGGCTTAGAGCTAGGGTTAGGGATAGGGTTAAGGTTAGGATTAGGACTAGGGTTTAATTTATGTTTAGGCTTAGGCCGTGGGTTAGTGTTAGGGTTAGGTTAAGTTTAAGGGTTACGGATTGAGCTAATGTTTGGACTAGGAGGAGGATTAGGGTGAGAGTCAGTGTGAGGGTTAGGGCTATGGTTAGCATTAGGTTTAGGGTTAGGGTTAGGGTAATGGATACAGTTAGACATAGGTTTTGGCCTATGGTGATGATTTGTTTCAGGGTTAGTGATATCTCTAGGTCTAGTGTTAGGGTTATGTGTTTTGTTAGCATAAGTTTTAGAGCTAGGTTTTGTGTTAGGGTAAGGGTCAGTGTTCAGGTTAGGGTTAGGTTTATTGTTAGGGCTTGCATTAGGACTAGGTTTTGGTCTAGGAGTAGGGTTAGTGTTTGATTTAGGTTAAGGCTTATTATTAGGGCTTGGATTAAGTTTTTGTTTATGCATTGGCCTAGAGTTATCACTAGATAAAGGATTAAGTGTAGGTCTAGGTCTAGTGACAGGATAAGGTTTAGTTATAGGGTTATAGGTAGTGCCAATGTTAGAGGTCAGTTTAGGGTTAGGGTCAGGTTTAGACCTATGGTTAGTGTTAGGGTCAGAATAAGGGCCAGGATTAGGGTTAGGTTTTGGGATAGTGATAGAGCTACATTGAGAATTAGGGTTAGGACTAGTAATAGAGATATGTTTTGGGTTAGGCTAAGAATTAGGTTTAGGACTAGGGTAGTTTTAGGATTAGAGTTTGGCTTAGGGTAAGGGATGGGGTTAGCATTATTGTTAGCGCTAGGGTTAGGGTTAGGGTTAGGGCTAGGTTTATGTTTAGGGTTAGGGTTAAAGCTAGTGTTAGAGCTTGGATTAGGGCTAGTCTAGGTTTTGTTTTTGGCTTTAGGGCTATGGCTAATGTAAGAACTAGGGTTACAATTAGGGCTAGTTTTAGGGTTAGTGTTACGTCTAGGTTTAGTGTTTGGTTAGGTTTAGGGTTAGGGTTATGTTTAGGGTAATGTATAGGTTAGGATTAGCAAACGTGTTAGGGTTAGGCTGAGGGTTAGCATTAGGGTTAGGTTTAGAGTAATGGATAGGCTTAGAGCTAGGGTTAGGGGTAGGGTTATGGTTAGTGTTAGTGTAAGGGTTAGTTTTAGGTTTAGGGTTAGTGCAAGGTTTAAAGGTAGGGTTAGATTTAGTGTAAGGGTTAGGACTTGTTTTAGGGTTAAAGCTAGGGTTGGGGCTCACATTAGGGCTAGATTTTGGGTTACATTAGGGCTGGTGTTAGGGATTCAACTAATGTAAGAACTAGGGTTATGGTTAGGGCTAATTTTAGGGTTACGGTTAGGGCTAAGTCTAGTTTTATGGTTAGGTTTAAGTTCAGGGTGATGTTTTGAGCTAAGATTAGTGTTAAGTTCAGAGTCAGGGTCAGGGTTAGTTTTAGAGTTGGGGATAGGACTCAAATTAGGGGTAGACTTAGGGCTAGATGTAGGGTTAGGATTTGGTTTAGGTTAAGGGTTAGGATTAGTGCTATGGCTCGTTATGTTTTAGGGCTAAGGCTAAATTTAAGGGTAGTTTTATGATTAATGTTAGTGTTATTGCTGGTGATAGGGTGAGTTTAGGTTTAGCTGTACATTTAGAGTTATGCTTAATTCTAGGGTTAGGGCTAAGGTTAGGTCTAGTGTTTGGGTTTCGGTAAGGGATAGGTTTGGAACTAGGAATAGAGCTAGTGTGATAGTTAGATTTAGTCTTAAAGCTAGGGTTAGGGTTAACTTTAGGGCTAAATTATGGCTAGGTATATGTCTAGTATTGGTGGTAGGGTAAGGCCTAGGGTTAGGCTATGTTTAGGATTAGGTTTAGGGTTAGGTTGAGGGGAAGAGATGGGGTTATAGCTAGGTTTAGGGCTAGGACAATGATTAGAATTAGGTTTAGGTCTAGAGTTAGGTTTCTGTTAGAATTAAGGCTACATTTGGGGTTAGGATGAGGGTTAGGGTTTGTGTTAGGGTTAGGGCAAGTTTTAGGCATAGGGATAATGTCAGGTTTAGGGATACAGCTACGATAGTTATAGGGTTAGGTTCATGGCTGGGTCTAATGTTAGGTTTGGGGTAGGGCCCAGGTTAAGAATAAGGTGTATTTTTTAGGGTCAGGATCAGGCTTTGGGTTTGTGTTAGGTTAATTATTTGGTTAGGGCTCAAATTAGTGTTGGGTTAGAATTAGAGTTAGATTTATGGATAGGTTTAGGTTTATGATTCAGGTTAAGATTAGGGTAATTGTTAGGGTTGGGTTAGTGATACGATTAGTGTTAGGCCTAGGGTTAGTATTTGGTTTAGGGTTATATTTAGGGTAATGAATAGCATTAGAGCTAGGGTTAGGGATAGGGTTTTGGATAGGATTAGGGCTAGAGTTAGGGTTAGGGTTAGGCTAGTGCTAGGGTTAGGGTTTGGGTTAGGTTTAGGGTACAGGTTAGGTTTTGAGCTAGGGTTAGTTCTAGGGTCAGTGTTAGGTTTAGGATTATGTCTAGGGTTAGATTTACAGTTAAAGTTAGTGTTAGTGTTAGGGTTATGGATAAGGTTATCTTTAGAGTTAGGTTAATGCATATGGTTAGATGTTGGGTTAGGGATAGGAGTAGTTTTAGGTTTAGGGTTAGTGTTAGGGTTAGGGCTAAGATTATCATTAGATTTTGGGTAATGAATGGGGTTAGATGTCAGGTTAGGGTTAGGGATACTTTTAGGTTTAGGGTTAGTGTTAGGGTTAGGGCTAAGGTTGGTTTCAGAGTAATGGTTAGGGTTTTATCTTGGGTTAAGGCTACAATGAGGGTTAAGTTTAGTGTTAGGTCTAGGATTAGGTTTACAATTAGGATTAGAGCTAGGGTTATCATTAGGGTTAAGGTTCTGTTTAGTGTAATGGATAATTTTAGAGATGGTATTAAGGCTAGTGTTAACATTATGATTAGGGCTAGGATTAGGATTAGATTTAGGGATAGGGCTAGGTTTATGTTTAGGATTCAGTTTTGGGTTTTATCTAGGGTTAGGACTAAGGAGAGGGTTAGGCTTAGCTTTAGTGTTAGGCTTAGGGTAAGGAATAAGCTTAGGTTAAGGTTAGGATTATGCTTTGGGCTAGATTTAGGCCTAGGATTAGGGCTAGGTTTTGTGTTAGCTTTAGAGCTAGTTTTAGTGCTATGGTAATGTAAGGGTTATGTTTACATTTATGGCTAGGTCTAGTGTTAGGTTTTGGTTTCGGTTAGGGTCAGTTTTATAGCTAGGGTTAGTATTAGTGTCAGAGTCTGTGTTTGGATTAGGGTTAGGGTAGGGCAAAAGACAGAATTAGGATTGGTTAGGTCTAGACGTAAGGTTAAGGGTTATCCTTAGAGCTAGGGCTAGCTTTTTGTTTAGGTCTTGGTTAAAGATTTGGCTAGATTTTTTATTGGGTTTAATCTAGGGCTAGTGTTAGGGTTACGTTTAGATATAGTGTTATGGGTAGGGCTAGTGTTAGGGTTTGGTTTAGTTTCAGGGTCAGAATAAGGGTCAGAGTTAGGGTTAAAATTTGGGTTAAGGTTATAACAAGAATGAGAGCTAGGGTTAGGACTAGTAATAGAGTTAGGGTTTGTGTTAGACTAAGGATTAGTTTTAGGGTTAGCATGAGGGTTGGGGTTTGGCTAGGGTAAATTATAAGGTTAGATTTAGGGTTAGAGCTAGGGTTTGGGTTAGGGTTAGGGTGAAAGTTAGGGTTAGGTATCAGATGTGGGTTAGGTTTTGGTTAGCATTAGTTTTAAGGTTACAGCTAATGTATGATCTAGGGTTATGATTAAAATTAGGTTTAGGACTAGGTCTAGTGTAAGGTAAGGTTTAGGTTTAGGGTGATGTTTAGAGTTAGGGTTAATGTCAGAGTCATGTTCCGGGGTATTTTTAGGGTTAAGATTAGGACTCGAATTATGGCTAGGCTTAGGGCTAGATGTAAAGTTAGGTTTTGGTTTAGGTAAAAGTTTAGGGTTAGTGTTATGGCTCAGTTTTGTTTTAGGGCTAAGCTGATGGTTAGGGCTAGATTTAGGATTAGCATTAGGGTTAGGGCTAGTGTTAGGGTTAGATTTAGGTGTAGAATTAGGGTTAGATTTAGAGTTAGGTTTAGATCTAGGGTTAGGGAAAGGTGGAAGGTTAGGGCTAGGGTTATTCTAGGCTATGGCTAGGAATAAGGTTATGGTAAGTTTTAGGGATAGAATTTGGGCTAGGGCTAGGGCAAGAGTTATAGTTAGTCTTAAAGCTAGGGTTAGGGTTAAGTTTAGGATTAGGGCTATGGTTAGTGTTAGGGTTAGTCCTAGGGCTAAGGTTAGGGCTAGGGTTAGTGTTACGGTTAGGGTTTGGTTTAGGTTTGGGGTAAGCAATGGGGTTATAACTAGGTTTAGGGCCAGGGAAACGGTTAGAATTAGGGTTAGGATTATGAATTAAGGCTAGGTTTTGGGCTAGGATGAGAGCTAGTTTTCGTGTTAGGTTTAGGGCTAGGATTAGTGCTAGGGCTAATGTTAGGTCTAGGGTTACAGTTAGGGATAAGTTTCGGAGTATGTTTATGGTTAGGTTACTGTAAGGGTTAGATTTAGGGTACAGGTCAAGTTTACAGCTATGTGTATTTTTAGGGTCAGTGTACGGCTTAAGGTATGGTTTACGTTAAGGTTTGTGTTTGGGGCTCAAATTAGCATTAGGATTAGAGTTAGGATTAGGGTAATGAATAGGCTTAGGATTAGGGTTAATGTTAGTTTTAGGGCAATGGATAGGTTTAGGGATTGCAATAGAGTTAGAGTTAAGCCTAGGGTTAGCATTAGGGTAAGGAATATGATTAGAGTAATGGATAGAATTAGAGCTAGGGTTAGGGCTAATGTAATGGTTAGGATTAGGGCTAGGGTTAGGGTAGTGGATATAATTAGAGCTATAGTTAGGACTATGGTTAAGGTTAGGATTAGGGCTAGTGTTAATTTAGGGTTTGGGATAGGGCTAGGTTTATGTTAAGGGTAAAGGTTAGGCTTTGAGCTAGGGTTAGGTCTAAAGCGAGGCTTAGCGTTAGGGTTAGGGCTAGGGTTAGGTTTAGGGTTACACTTAGGGCTATGTTCAGGCCTAGGATTAGGGCTAGGTTTTGTGTTAGTTTAGGCCTAGGGTTAGGACCATGGATTATGTAAGAGCTAGGGTTAGGTTAGGGCTAGCTTTAGGGGTTATGGCTAGGTCTAGTGTTAGGATTAGGTTTGGGGTTAGGGTGAGCTTTGGAGCTAGGATTATGTTAGGGTCAATGCCAGTGTTCAGGTTAGAGTTAGTGTTGGGGTTAGTGCCAGAATTAGGACTAGGGTTATGACTAGAAGTAGGGTTAGTGTTTGGGTTAGGTTAAGGGTTATTGTTAAGGCTAGGGCTAGGTTGTTGTTCAGGTCTAGGGCTAGAGATGTGGCTAGATTTAGGATTAGGTTTAAATCTAGGGCTAGTGTTAGGTTTAGGTTTAAGTATAGGATTACCGGTAGGGCTAATGTTAGGGTTCAGTTTCGGTTTCAGGTTTATACCTGTGGTTAGTGTTAGGGTCAGAATAAGTGTCAGGGTTAGGATTTGGGTTTGGGTTAGGGTTAGAGCTAGAATGAAGGTTAGAGTTAGGACTAGTAATAGGGTTAGTGTTTGGATAGGCTATAGGTTAGGGTTAGGACTAGGGTTAGCATTAGGTTTAGGGTTTAGCTTAAGGTAACAGATAGGGTAAGAGCTAGGGTAAGAGCTAGGGTTAGAGCTAGGGTTAGGGTATGGGTTAGGGCTAGTTTTAAAACTACGGTTAGTGCTAGGATTAGGGCCAGGTTTTTGGTTAGGTTGTAGCTAGTTAGGCCTACAACTAATGTATAATCCAGAGTTATGATTAGGGCTACATTTTGGGTAAGTGTTACAGCTAGGTCAAGTTTTAGCGTGATATTTAGAGCTAGGGTTAGTGTTAGGGTCAGGTTCAGTGTCTGGGTTATAGTTAAGGTTAGGGTTAAACCCAGAATTATCACTAGAGTTAGGTCTAGTGGTAGGGTTAGTATTTATGTTAGGTTAAGTTTTATCATTAGGGCTAGGGCTAGGTTTTGTTTAGGTCTAGGGCTAGAGATATGGCTAGATTTAGGATTAGGTTTAGGTCTTGGGATAGTGTTAGGGTTAGGTTTAGGTATAGGATTATTGCTAGTGCTAGTGTTAGGGTTCGGTTTATGGTTAGGGTCAGGTTTAGACATACGGTTACCATTACCATTAGAATAAGTATGAGGGTTAGGTTTAGAGTTGGGGTTATGGTTAGAGCTAGAATGAGGGCTAGGGTTAGTACTAGTAATAGGGTGAGGGTTTGGGTTAGGCTAATGATTAGGGTTAGGCCTAGGGTTAGCATTAGGGTTAGGGATAGCTTAGGGTAAGGGATAGGATTAGAGCTAGGATTAGGACTATGTTTAGGGTTAGGGTTAGGGCTAGTGTTAGGTTTAGGTTTAGGGTTAAAGCTAGGGTTTGGTCTTGCATTAAGGCTAGGTTTTTGTTAAAATTAGGGCTAGTTTTAGAGTTATGGCCAATGTATGAACTAGGGTTACGATTTCGGCTAGTTATAGGATTAGGGTTAGGACTAGGTCTACTGGTAGGGTTAGGTATAACATTAGGGTGATGTTTAGAGCTAGGGTTAGTGTTAGGGTGAAATTCAAGGTCAGAGTAGTTTTAGAGTTTTACTTGAATTAGGGCTAGGGTTAGGGCTAGGTGTAGGGTTAGGTTTTGGTTTAGGTTAAGTTTTAAAGTTAGGGCTGTGGCTTGTTGTTTTTTTTGGGGGGGGCTAGGACTATGGTTAGGGCTAATTTGTGGCTTAGTGTTAGGTTTAGGGCTAGTATTAGGTTTAGGTTTAGGCTTAGGGTTAAAGTTAGATTTAGATTTAGGATTAAATCTAGGGTTAGGTCTAGGGCTAAGGATAGGGCTACTGTTAGGTCTTGGTTTATGGCTAGGTTAGGTTTATGGTAAGGGATAGGTTTAGAACTAGGAATAGGGCTAGGGTGAGAATGAGAGTAAGTTTTACGGCTAAGCTTAGTGTTTGGTTAGGTATAAAGATTAATTAGGGCTAGTTCTAGGGCTAGGATTATGGTTATATTTAGGCCTAGGGTTTGTTTTAGGCTTAGGGTTAGGTTTAGTGTAAGTGATGATGTTAGGGCTAGGGTGAAGGTTAGAATGAGGATTAGGGCTAGGGTTTCATTAGAGTTATGATTAACCCTAGGTTTAGGGCTAGGATGAGGTCTAGGGTTTGTGTTAGGGCGAATGTCAGGTCTAGGGTTACATTTAGGGATAGTTTTAGAGTTAGGTTTATGGCTATGTTTAGTGTAAGTGTTAGTTTTTGGGTAGGGGTCAAATTTAGAGCTAGGGGTATTATTAGGGTAAGGGTCAAGTTTAGGGTTAGGGCTCAAATTAGCGTTAGGTTTGGGTTAGGGTAATGATAGGATTTGGTTTAGGGTTCAGGTTAGATTTAGCATAATGGATAGGGTTACAGTTAGGGATAGGGTTAGATTTAGGCTTAGGGTTTGCATTATAATTAGGTTTATGTTTAGGGTAATTGATGGGGTTAGAGCTAAATTTAGGGCTAGGGTTATGGATAGGATTAGGGCTAGGGTTAGGGTTAGGGTTATGGGCTTGTTTTGTGCTAAGGTTAGGACTAGAATTATGGCTAGGGAAAACGTCAGGTCTAGGGTTATGGTTAGGGATAGTTTTAAGGTTAGGTTTATGGCCAGGTCTAATATAAAGCTTTAATATAAAGGTTAGGGTGAGGGTTAGAGCTAGGTATATTATTATGGGAAGGGTCAGAGTTAGGGATTGGGTTAGGTTAAGGATTAGGGTTAGGTTCAGGTTTAGGGTTAGGGCTCGAATTATCATTAGGGTTAGAGTTAGGGTAATGATAGGGTTAGGCTTAGGGATTAGGTTAGGTTTAGGTTAATGAAATAGGTCAGGGTTAGGGAAAAGTTAAGGGTTAGGCCTAGGGTTACCATTAGAGTTTTGGTTATGGTTAGGGTAATGGATAGTGTTAGAGCTAGTGATAGGGCTAGGGGTATGGTTAGAAATCTGCCTAGTGCTAGGGTAAGGTTTAGGGCTAGGTTCTGGGTTAGGTTTAGGTTTGGGGTTAGGGTTAAAGCTAGGGTTAAGGCTGGGATTAGGGCTTGGTTTAGGTTTTGGTTAGGGCTAGGATTAGGGCTATGGCTAATGTATGAACTAGTGTTGCAATTAGTGCTATTTTTAGGTTTAGGGTTAGGGCTAGGTCTAGGGTTATGGTTACGTTTAGTGTTAGGGTAATGTTTAGAGCAAGGATTATTTTTAGGGTCAGTGTCAGAATCAGGGTTAGTTGTAGGGTTAGGGTTAGAACTCGAATTAGGGCCTAAGTTAGTACTAGTTGTATGGTTAGGGTTTGGTTTAGGTTAAGGATTAGGTATATAGGTTGGTTTTGTTTTAGGGCTAGGGCTACGGATACAACTAGATTATGCATTAGCATCAGGGTTAGGGCTAGTGTTAGGTTGAGGTTTAGTCTTAGGGTTAGGGTTAGATTTAGAGTTAGGGTTAGATCCAAGGTTAGGGCTAGGGCTAGGGTTAGGGCGAGGGTTAGGGTTATGGTAATGAATATGGTTAGAACTAGGGAAACAGCTAGGGCGAGAATTAGAGTTAGTCATAGTAGTAGTCTTAGGGTTAGGGTTAGGATTAGGGCTAAGTTATGGCTAGGATTAGGGCTAGGGTTAGGGTTAGGATTAGGGCTAAGTTATGGCTAGGATTAGGGCTAGTGTTAGGGCTAGGTTTAGGGCTAGGGATATTGTTAGGGTTAGGCTAAATTAGGGCCTGTATTAAGTCTAGGGTTAGTGTTAGGTTTAGACCAAAGTGTTGGGCTAGATTTAGGGTTAGCATTGGTGTTAAGGTTAAGTTTAGGGGAATGTGTGGGGTTGTAGCTAGCTTTAGGTCTAGGGTGAGTGTTAGGATTAGGCCTAGTGTTATGGTTCATTTTAGGATTAAAGCTAGGTTTAGGTCTAGGTTAAGGGCTAGGGTTTCTGTTAGGGTTATGACTAGGACCAGGTCTAGGGCTAATATCAGGTCTAGGGTTAATGTTAAGGATAGTTATAGGGTTAGGTTATGGTTAGGTCTACTGTAAGAGTTAGTTTTATGTTAAAGGTCAGCTTTAGGGCTAGGGTTATTATTAGGGTCAGGGTCAGGGTCAGGGTTAGCATTTGTTTTAGCTAAACTGTTAGGGTTAGGGCGACAATTAGCATTAGGGTTAGGTTTACTGTTAGGTTAATGGATAGTGTTTAGTTTAGGTTTCAGTTACAGTTTAGGGTAATGGATGGCTTAGGTTTGGCAATCGGGTTAGGTTTAGCATTAGAGTTAGGGTTAGGTTTAGTGTAATGGATAGGTTTAGAGCTAGGGTTAGGGCTAGGTTATGGTTTGTATTAAGTCTAGGATTAGGGCTAGGTTTAGGGATAGGGCTAGGGTGTGATTTAGGGTAAGTTTTAGGGTTAGGTTAAGTGTTAAGTTTAGTGCTAGGGTTATAGTTAGGTTAGGGTAAGGGTTAGTGTTTGAGCTAGGGTTAAAGCTAGGGCGTGGGTTAGGTTTAGGTTTAGGCCTAGGTTTACATTTATGGTTAGAGTTAGGTTTAGGGTTAGGGATGGGGTTTTAATTAGTGTTAGGGTTAGAGTTAGGGTTAGGATAATGGATATAGTTAGAGCTAGAGTTCAGGCTAGGTTTAACGTTAGAATTAGGACTAGGGTTAGGATAGAGCTAGAGTTATGTTTAGTGTAAAGGTTAGGCTTTGAGCTAGCTTTAGGTCTAAGGCGAGGCTTAGGTTAGGGCTAGGTTTAGGGCTAGGGTTAGGCTGAGGGTTATGCTTAGAGGTAAGTTTAGGCCTAGGATTAGGGCTAGAGTTAGGACAATGGGTAATGTAAGAGCTAGGGTTATGTTTAGGGCTAGATTTAGGGTTAGGGTTATGGCTAGGTCTAGTGTTAGTTCTAGGTTTTGGGTTAGTGTCAGATTATAAAGCTAGGTTCAGTGTTAGAATCAGGGTCAGTTTTTGGGATAGGGTTGGGTTTAAAATTAGAGCCAGAATTAGGACTAGGTTTAGGTCTAGGGGTAGGGTAAGTGTTCTTTTTAGGTTAAGGGTTAGTGTTAGGGCTAGTGCTAGGTTTCTGTTTAGGTCTAGGGCTAGAGTTATAGCTATATTTAGTATTAGCTTTGGGTCTAGGTCTAATGTTAGGCTTAGGTATAGGTATAGGCTTACCAGTAGGGCTAGTGTTAAGGTTTGGTTTAGGGTTAGGGTCAGGTTTAAACCTAGGGTTACTATTAGGGCCAGATGAGGGTCAGGGTTAGGTTTAAAGGTAGAATGAGGGCTAAGGTTAAGACTAGTATTATGGTTAGAGTTTAAGTTCTGCGAAGGTTTAGGATTAGGACTAGGATTAGCATTTGGGTTAGGGTTTGGCTTAGTGTAAGGAATAGAGTTAGAGTTAGGGTTAGGGCTATTGTTAGGGTTAGGGTTATGGTTTGGGATAGTTTTAGGGTAAAAGCTAGGGTTAGGCTAGGATTAGGGGTAGAATTTGTGTTAGGGTTAGGTCTGCAATTAGTACAATGACTAATGTATGAACTAGGTTTATGATTAAGGCTAGTTCTAGCATTAGGTTAAGGCTAGATATAGTGTTAGTGTTAATTTAAGGTTAGGGTGATGTTTAGAGCTAGGATTAGCGTTAGTGTAAGTGTCAGGGTCTGGGTTAGTTTTAGAGTTAGTTTTAGGGTTAGTTGTAGGGTTAGGGTTTGATTTAGGTTAAGGGTTAGGATTAGGGCTTGCTTTTGGTTTATGGCTAGGGATAGGGATAGGGCAAGTTTTAGAATTAGCATTATGGTTAGGGGTAGTGTTAGGGTTTGGTTTAGGCTTATTGTTATAGTTAAATTTGGAGTTAGGTTTAGATTTATACTTAGGCTTAGATCTAGGGTTATGATTAAGGCTAAGGATAAAACTAGGGCTAGGGCTAGGTCAAAAGTTAGAGTTAGTCTTATGGCTAAATTAGGGTTAGGATAGGATTAAATAAAGGCTAGAATTAGCACTAGGCTTTGTGTTAGGCCTAGGTTTATGGCGAGGGTTAGGGTTAGGTTTAGGGTTATGGTTAGTTTGTGGGTACAGGATGAGGTTATAGGTAGGTTTAGGGCTAGGGTGAGGAATAGAATTAGGGTTAGGACTCGTGTTGTGGTTTGGGTTAGGATTAGGGCTAGGATTATGGCTAGGGCTAATTTCAGGTCTAGTGTTAGGGTTAATAATAGTTTTAGGGTTAGGTTTATGGCTACGTCTAGTGTAAGGGTTAGGTTTAGGGTTAGGGTCAGCTTTAGATCTAAGGGTACTATTAGGGTCAGTGTCGCGATTAGTGTTTTGGATAGGTTAAGGTTTAGTATTAGGGCTGGAATTAGCATTAGAGTTAAGATTAGGGTAAAGATAGTGTTAAGTTTAGGTTTCAGGTTAAGTTTAGGGTAATGGATAGGGTTAGGATTAGGGATACGGTTAGGTTTAGGCCCAGGTTTAGCATTAGGGTTAGGGTTAGGGTTAGGGTAATGGATAGGGTTAGAGATAGGGGTATGGCTTGGGTTATTGTTACGATTATTGATAGGGTTAGACTTAGGGTTAGGTTTAAATCTAGGGTTATGGCTAGGGTTATTGTTATGATTAGTGATAGGGTTAGGGTTAGGGGTAAATCTAGGGATAGTGCTCAGAATAAGGCTAGGTTTTGGTTAAGTTAAGGCTAGGTTTAGGGTAACGGCTAACGTAAGTACCAGTGTTGCAATTAGGACTAATTTTAGGGTTAGGATTAGGACTAGGTCTATTGTTAGGTTTAGGTATAGGGTTAGGTTGATGTTTAGAGCTAGGTTTAGTGGTAAGGTCAGAGTCAGGGTCAGCATTACTTATGGGGTTTGGCTTAAAACTCAAATTAGGGCTAGAGTTATTCCTAAGTGTAGGATTAGGTTTTAGTTTATAGTAAGGGTTAGGGTTAGGACTAGGGTTAGGTTTAGGTTTAGGCTAGGATTAGGGTAAGATTTAGAGTTAGGGTTAGATCTAGGGTTGCTGCTGGGGCTATAAATAGGGCTAGTGTTAGACCTATGGTTTGGGCTAGGATTAGTGTTCCAGTAATGTATAGGGTTAGAACTAGGGTTAGGACTAAGGTGAGAGTTAGAGTTAGTCTTTGGGCTAGGGTTAGGGTTAAGGTGAGGGATAGGGCTAAATTAGGTGTAAATTAGGGTTAGGGTTCGTGTTAGGGTTAGGCCTAGGGTTATGTTTAGGGTTATAATTAAGGCTATGTTTAGAGCTAGGATAAGAGCTAGGGTTTGTGTTAGGGTTAGGGTTAATATCATGGCTAGGGCTAATATCAGGTCTATGGTTATGCTTAGAGATAGTTTTAAGTTTAGTTTTATAGCTAGGTCTAGTGTAAGGATTAAATATAGGGTAAGAGTGAGGTTTAGAGATAGGGGAATTTTTAGGGTCAGTGTCAGTGTTAGGGTTTGTTTTGAGTTTAGGGTTAGGACTCGAATTAGCATTAGGGTTAGGGTTAGGTAATGATTAGATTTGGTCTAGGGTTCAGGGTAGGTTTAGGGTAATTGATAAGTTTGGGGATAGTGGTATGTTTAGGGTTAGGCTTAGGGTTATCATTAGGGTAAGAGTTATGTTTAGGGTAATGATACAGTTAGACTTAAGTTTAGGGCTAGGGTTTTGGATAGGATTAGGTCTTGATTTAGAGTTAGGGTGAGAGTTACAACTAGGGTTAGGTTAAGGTCATGTTTAGTGTAAGGGTTATGTTCTGAGCTATGGTTAGGGCTAGGCTAAGAGTTAGGTTCTGGATTAGGTCTAGGGATAAGTTTATGGTAGATTTTGGGTTAGGGTTACTGTTAGGATTAGACCTAGGATTTGTGGTAGGGTCAGTAAAAGGGTCAGGGTTAGTGTTAGTGTTTTGGTTAGGGTTAGATCTAGAATGAGGACAAGGGTAAGGGCTCTTAATAGGGTTAGTGTTTTGGTTAGCCTAATGATTAGGGATAGGTCTAGGGTTACCCTTAGGTTTAGGGTTTTGCTTTGGGGAAGGGTTTCATTTAGATCTAGGGTTAAGTTTATGGTTATGGTTAGAGTTAGGTTTAAAGCTAGGTTTAGGGCTCAGATTAGGCCTAGGTTTTGTGTTAGTGTTAAGGATAGGGTTAGGGCAATGGCTAATGTAAGAACTAGGGTTACCATTAGTGTTAGTTTTAATGTTAGGGTATGGGTTAGGTTTAGTGTTAGGGTTAAGTTTAAGGTTAGGGTGATATTTATAGCTTGGTTTTGTATTAGGATAGGAGTCAGGGTCAGGCTTAGTTTTAGGGTAAGTGTTAGGACTCGAATTAGGGCTAGAGTTACAGTTAGGGTTCCGTTTAAGGTGAGGGCAATGTTTAGAGCTACGGTGAGTGTTAGGATATGAGTCAGGTTCAGGGTTTGTTTTAAGGTTAGTGTTAGGATTCGAACTAGGGCTAGAGTAAGGTGTAGTTGTAGTGTTTCGTTTAAGTTAAGGTTTAGGGTTAGGGCTAATACTCTATTTTGTTTTAGTCCTAGGGTTAGGGTTAGGGCTAGTGCTAGTGTTAGGCTTAGGCTTAGGGTTAGGGTTAAATTTGGAATTAGGCTTAGATCTAGGGTTAGGGCTAGAACTAAGGATAGGGAAAGGGTTATGGCTAGGTTTAGCGTTATGGTAAGGGATACAGTTAAAACTAGGGATATGGCTATGGCGAGATTTAGTCTTTGGGCTAGTGTTAGGGTTAGGGTTAGTGTTATAGATAAGGCTAAATTAGGGCTAGAATTAGGGCTAGGTTTAGTGTTTAGTTTAAGCCTAGGGTTAGGATTAGCTTAGGGTTAGGGTTAGGGTTAGGGTTAGGGTTAGGGTTTAGAGTTAGAGTTTAGAGTTTAGATTTAGAGTTAGGGCAAAGTTTGGGGTAAGGGATGGCTTTATAGCTAGGTTTAGAGGTTGGATGTGGGTTATAATTAGGGTTAGGACTGTGGTTAGTGTTAGGGTTATGATTAAGGCTAGGTTTATGGCTATGATGAGGGCTAGGGTTTTTTTAGGGTTAGGGCTAGGATTAGTGCTAGGGCTAATTTCAGGTCAAGAATTATGGTTAAAGATAGTTTTAGGGTTAGGATTATGGGTACATATTGTGTAATTGTTAGGTTTAAGGTTAGTGTCAGGTTTAGAGCTAGGGGTATTATTAGGGTCATGTTCTGGGTTAGGGTTTGGGAAAGGTTAAGGTTTAAAGTTAGTGCTCAAATTATCATTAGGCTTAGGGTTATGGTAAAGGATAGAGTTAGAAATCAGTTTAGGGCTAGGATTATTTTTAAGATTAGGCCTAGGTTTTGAGTTAAGTTAGTGCTAGGGTTATGGTTACAGCTAATGTAAGGACTGGGGTTATGATAATGGCTGATTTTAGTGTTTTAAGGCTAGGTTTACTGTTAGGTTTAGGTTTTGGGTTAGGGTGATGTTTAGAACTCGGGTTAGTGTTATTGTCAGAGTAAGGGTCAGGGTTAGCTTTAGGGTTTGGCTTAAAACTTCAATTAGGGCTGGGATTAGGGCTAGGTGTAGGGTTAGAGCTTGGTTTAGGTTAAGGGTTATGGTTAGAGCTTTGGCTCACTTTGGTTTTAGGGATAGGGTTAGGGTTAGGGCAATATTTAGGATTAGTGTTAGGGTTAGGACTAGTCTTAGATTTAGGCTTAGGCTTCAGTTTGGGGTTAAATTTAGAGTTAGGTTTTTATCTAAGGTTAATGCCAGGGCTAAGGATAGGGCAAGGGTTAGGACTAGGATTTGGGATAGGGTTAGGTTTATAGGAAGGTATATTATTAGAAAGAATGATAGGGCCAGTGTGAGAGAGTTCTTCTTAGGGCTAGGGTTTGGGTTAGAGTTAGGGATAGGGCTAAATTATGACTAGGGTTAGTGTTAGGGCTAGGGTTAGAGCTAGTTTTAGAATTAACATCAGGGTTAGGGCTAGTTTTAGGCTTAGGCATCGAGTTAGGTTTAGATTTAAACTTAGGTTTTGATCTAGTGTTAAAGAAAGGGCTAAGGATAGGGCAATTGTGACGACAAGGGTTAGGGTTAGAGTTAGGGTTACATTTAGGGTAAGGGATGTGTTTTTGGCTAGATTTAGGGCTAGGGCAAGTGTTAGCATTAGGGTTAGGGCTAGAGTTAGGGTTAGGGTTATGAATAAGGCGAGGTTTATGGCTAGGATGAGGGTTAGGGTTTGTGTTAGGGTTAGGGATAGTATTAGAGCTAGGGCTAATGTCAGGTCTAGGGTTATAGTTAGATCTAGTTTTAGTGTTAGGTTTATGGCTTGGTCCACTGTAAGGATTATGTTTAGGATAAGATTCAGGTTTATATCTATGGTTATTTTTAGGGTCAGGGTCAGGGTTAGGGTTTGGGTTAGTTTAGGGTTTAGATTTAGGGTAATGGCAGGGTTAGTTTTAGGGTTTAGGTTTGATTTAGTGTAATGGATAGGGTTAGGGTTAGGCCTAGGGTTAGCTTAAGGGTTAGGGTTATTGTTAGGGTAATGGATAGGTTTAGACCTAAGGTTAGGGCTAGGGTTATGTATAGGATTAGTGATAGTTTTATGTTAGGGTTAGGTTTAAGTTTAGGGTTAAATCTAGGTTTAGGACTCGGTTTAAGGGTAGGTTTTGGGTTTGGTTAGGGCTAGGGTTAAGTCTATAGCTTATGTATGAAGTAGGGTTAGGATTAGCACTAGTTATAGGATTTGGGTTGGGGCTAGGTCTAGTGTTAGGTTGAGGTTTATGGTGATGATGATGTTTAGAGCCAGGGTTAGTGTTAGGGTAAGAGTCAGAATAAGGGTTAGTTTTTGGCTTAGGGTTAGGACTAGAATTAGGGATATGGTTAGAGCTAGGTGTAGGGTTAGGGTTTTGTTTAGGTTAAGGATATGGTTATGGCTATGGCTATGGCTATGGCTCAGTTTTGTTTTAGGGCTAAGGCTTGTGTTAGGGCTAGTTTTAGGATTAGCATTAGTGTTAGAGCTAATGTTATGTTTAGGTTTAGGCTTAGGGTTAGGGTTAGATTTAGAGTTAGGCTTAGATCTAGGGTTATGGCCAGGGCTATGAATAGGGCTAGGGTTAGACCAAGGATTAGGGCTAAGACAAGGGTCCTAGTAAGGGATAGGGTTACAATTAGGATTAGGGTTAGGGTGAGAGTTATAGTTAGTCTTTGGGCTTGGGTTAGGGTTAGGGTTAGGGATAGGGCTAAATTAGGGCTAAGATTAGGGCTAGGGTTAGTTCTAGGGTTAGGCCTAGGATTGGGTTATGGATAAAATTAAGGCTATGTTTAGGGAATAGGATAAGGGCTAGTGTTTGTGTTAGTGTTAGGCCTAGGATTATGGCTAGGGTTAATATCAGGTCTAGGGTAAGTTTAGGAATAGTTTTAGGGTTAGGTTTATGGCTAGGTCTAGTGTAAGATTTAGGCAGGGTAAAAGTCAGGTTTATAGCTAGGGAAATTATTAGGGTCAGGTCAGTGTTAGGGTTTGGTTTAGGTTTGAGGTTAGGGTTAGGGCTCAAATTACCATTTGGGATAGGTTAGGTTTGGTTTAGATTTGAGGTTAAGGTTAGGGCTCCAATTAGCATTTAGGTTAGCGTAATGATTGGAATAGGTATAGGGTTCAGGGTAGGTTTAGGGTAATTGATAAGTTTGGGGATAATGTTATGTTTAGGGTTAGGCATAGGGTTAGCATTAGGGTAAGGTTTATGTTTAGGGTAATGGATACAGTTAGAGTTAAGGTTATGGCTAGGGTTATGGTTAGGATTAGGTCTTGTGTTAGAGTTAAGGTTAGGGTTAGAACTAGCATTAGGTTTAGGGTTATGTTTACTGCAAGTGTTAGGTTCTGAGCTATGGTTAGGGCTAGTCTGAGAGTTAGGTTCAGAGTTAGGTCTAGGGATAGGATTATGGTAAATTTTGGGTTAGGGTTAGACCTAGGTTTAGTGTTAGGGTCAGAATAAGGGTCAGGGTTAGGGTTAGGGTTTGGTATAGTGTTAGAGCTAAAATGAAGGCTAGAGATAGGACTATTAATAATGTTAGAGTTTTGGTTAGTCTAAGGACTATGGATAGGTTCTAAGGTTACTCGTAGTTTTAGGGTTTTGCTTAGGGCAAGGGAATGATTTAGATCTAGGGTTAAGGCTATAGTTAGAGTTAGAGTTAGAGTTAAAGCTAGGTTTAGGGCTCGGATTAGGGCTAGTTTTTTGTGTTATGGTTAGGGCTAGGATTAGGGCATTGGCTAATGTAAGAACTACGGTTACCATTAAGGTTAGTTTTAGGGTTAGGGTTAGGGGTAGTTTGAATGCTAGGGTTAGGTTTAAGGTTAGGGTGAAATTTATAGCTACGGTTCTTGTTAGGATAGGAGTCAGGGTCAGGGTTAGTTTTAGGGTTAGTGTTAAGAATTGAATTAGGGCTATTGTTAATGTTAGTGTTCGGTATGAGTTTAGGGCAGTGTTTAGAGTTAGGGTGACTGTTAAGATATGAGTCAGGGTCAGGATTAATTTAAGGTGAGGCTTAGGACTCAAATTAGGGCTAGGTATATGTCTAGGTGTAGTATTAGTGTTTGGTTTAAGTTAAGGTTTAGGGTTAGGGCTATTGCTTGGTTTTGATTTACTGCTAGGATTAGGGTTAGGGCTAGTTTTACGATTATCATTAGGGTTAGGGATAGTGTTAGTGTTAGGCTTAGGCTTAGGTTTAAGGTTAGATTTAGAGTTAGGGTTAGGGCTGGGACTAACTTTAGGGCAAAAGTTAGGGCTAGTGTTAGGTTTATGGTAGTGGATAGGGATAGAACTAAGGATAGGAGTAGGGATAGGGCAGAGTTAGAGTTAGTCTTAGGGCTAGGGTTAGGATAGGGTTAGAGACAGAGCTAAATTAGGGCTAGGAATAGGGCTAGGTTTTGTGTTTAGCTTAAGCCTAGGGTTAGGATTAGGGGTAGGCTTAAATTTAGGGTAAGGGATGATGTTAGGGCTAGGTTTAGATGTAGGGTGAGGGTTAGAATTAGGGTTAGATGTAGGGCTAGAGTTAGACTTATGATTAAGGCTAGTTTTAGGCCTAGGATGAGGGCTAGGTGTGTTTTTAGGATTAAGGATATGATTAGGATTAGGGCAAATTTCAGGTCCAGAATTAAGGTTAAAAGATAGTTTTAGGGTTAGTTTTATGGCTATGTCTAGGCTAAGGGTTAGGTGTTGGGTTATGGTCAAATTTAGAGCTAGAGGTATTATTAGAGTCAAGGTCTGTGTTACGGTTTAGGATAGGTTAAGGTTTCAAGTTTGGGCTTGAATTAGTTTTAAGATTAGTGTTAGCATAATGATAGGGTTAGGTTTAGGATTCAGGTTAGGTTTAGGGTAATGGAAGGGTTAGGATTCAGGACAGGGTTAGGTTTATGCCTAGGGTTATCATTATGGTTATGGTTATGATTATAGTAATGGATAGAGTTAGAGATCAGTTTAAAGCTAGAGTTATGGTTACAATTAAGGCTAGTGTTAGGGTTAGGTTAGGTTTAAAGCTAGAGTTAGGTCTTGGATTAGGGCTACGTTTGGGGTTATGTTAGGTCTAGGGTTAGTGTTACAGCTAATGTAAGTACTAGGTTTACAATTAGGGCTAGTTTTAGAGTTTTATTGCTAGGTTTAGTGTTAGGGTTAGGTTTAGTGTTAGAGTGATGTTTAGAGCTAGAAGTGTTAGGATCAGTGTCAGATTCAGGGTTAGTTTTAGGGTTTATCTTCCAACTTGAATTAGGGATAGGTTTATGTCTACGTGTAAGATTAGGGTTTGGTTTAGGTTAATGGTTTGAGTTAGAACTATGGCTCGGTTTTGTTTTATGGATAGGGCTAGCATTAGGGTTCATTTTAGGATTAGTGTTACGGTTTGGGCTAGTGTTAGGGTTAGGATTATTATTCGGGTTACGGCTAGATTTAGAGTTACATTTTGCCTTAGGTTAGTGCTAGGGATAAGGATAAGAAAGGGTTAGCACTAGGGTTAGGGTTACGGTAAGGGATAGGTTTAGAATGAGTGATAGGGCTAGTGTGAGAGTTAGAGGAAGTCTTAAGGCTAGGGTTAGGGTTAGGTTTAGGGATTGGACTAAATTATGGCTATGGTTATGTTAGGGCTAGGGTTAGTGCTAGTTTTAGGATTAGGCTTAGGCATCGAGTTAGGGTTAGATTTAGAGTTAGGTTTTGATCTAGGATCAGTGCTAGGGCTAAGGATAAGTCAACGGTTACCACTATGGTTAGGATTAGAGTTAGGATTTAGTTTAGGGTAAGGGATGTGGTTATAGCTAGGATTAGGGCAAGGGTGAGGGTTAGTATTAGGGTTAGAACTAGGGTTAGGGTTAGCGTTATAATTAAGGCTATGTTTAGGGCTACGATGAGGACTAGGATTGTTTTAGGGTTAGGGATAGTATTAGGGCTATGGCTAATATCAAGTCTAGGGTAACAGTTAGAGATAGATTTAGTATTAGGTTTATGGCTTGGTCCAGTGTAAGGGTTAGGTTTTTGTTAGGGTCAGGTTTAGATCTAGGGCTACTTTTAGAATCATGGTCAGGATTATTGTTTGGGTTAAGTTAGTGTTTAGGTACAGGTCTCAAATTAATGTCAGATTTAGGGTTAGGGTAATGACAGGGTTATATTTAGGGTTTAGGTTTGGTTTAGTGTAATTTATAGGGTTAGGGTTAGGCCTAGGGTTATTAGAATGGTTAGGGTTATCTTTAGGGTAATGGATAGGTTAGCCCTAATATTAGGGATAGGGTTATGTATAGGATTAGGGCTAGTGTTTGGGTTATGGTTAGGTTTAAGTTTAGGGTTAAACCTAGGTTTAGGACTTGGATTAAGGCTAGGTTTTGGGTTAGATTAGGGCTAGGGTTAAGGCTACCACTAATGTATGAAGTAGGTGTATGATTACAGTTAGTTATAGGGTTTGAGTTAGGTCTAGGTCTAGTGTTAAGGTTAGATTTATGATGATGATGATGTTTAGAGCCAGGGTTAGTGTTAGGGTCAGAGTCAGGGTCAGGGTTAGTTTTTGGGTTAGGGGTAGACTATAATTAGGGATAAGGTTAGGGTTAGGTGTAGGGTTAGTGTTTGGTTTAGGTTAAGGGTTAAGTTTAAGGCTATGACTTGGTTTTGTTTTAGGGCTAGGGGTAGGGTTAGGGCTAGTTTTAAGATTACTTTTAGGGTTAGAGCTAGTGTAAATGTGAGATTTAGGCTTAGGTTAAGGGTTAGGGACAGGAGTAGAGTTATGGCTAGACATATTCTTTGGGTTAGGGTTAAATATAGAGTTAGATTTAGATATAGGTTTTGAGATAGGGCTAAGTATAGGGCTAGGGTAGAGCTAAGTTTAGGGCTAGGTGTATGGTGATGGTAAGGGATAGGGTTAGAACTAGGTGTAGAGCTAGTGTGAGAGTTAGAGTTAGTCTTAGGTCTAGGGTTATGGTTAGGGATAGGGCTAAATTAGGGCTTGTATTAAGGCTAGGGTTAGTGTTAGGGTTATGCCAAGGTTTAGGGCTAGGGTTAGTGTTAGGTTTATGTTTAGGGTTAGGTTTAGGGTAAGGGATGGGAATATAGCTAATTTTAGGACTAGGGTGAGAATTCGGGTTAAGGTTATGGTTAACGTTAGGGTTAGGGTTATGATTAAGGCGAGGTTCATGGCTAGGATGTGGGCTCAGTTTTGTATTAGGGTTAGGGCAAGGATTAGAGTTAGGGCTAATGTCAGGTCTAGGGTATGGTTATGGATAGTTTTAGGGTTAGTTTTATGGCTAGGTCTTTTGTAAACATTAGGTTTCTTGTTAGGGTCAGGTTTGGAGCTATGGGTATTATTAGAGTCAGGGTCAAGGTCAAGGTTAGGGTTAGGTTAAGGTTTAGGTTTAGGGCCCATATTACTCTTATGTTTAGGGATCGGGTAATTACACAGTTAGGTTTAGGGTTCAGGTTAGGGGTAGTTTAATGGATAATGTTAAGGCTAATGCTAGGATTAGGGTTCCGCCTAGGGTTAGCATAGGATTATAGTTATCTTAGGGTAATGAAAAGGGTTAGAGCTAGGGTTAGGGCTAGGGTTATGGTTAGGGTTATGTCTAGGGTTAGGCTTAGGGTTATAGTTAGGGCTAAGGTTATTCTTAGGGTTAGCTTTAGGCTTAAAGCTAAGGTAGGGTTTGGATTATGGCTAGGTTTTGCAATAGGTTAGGGCTATGGCTAATGTAAGAACTATTGTAATGATTACGGCTAGTTTTATGATTAATGTTAGGGCTAGGTGCAGTTTAGAGTTAGTTTTAGAGTTAGGGTGAAGTTTAGAGCTAGGGTTAGTGTGTCAGGGACAGTGTTCAGGTAGGATAATGGTTTGGGTTAAAGCCAGAATTAGGACTAGGGTTAGGTCTAGAGGTAGGGTTAGAGTTTGGGTTAGGTTGAGGGTTATTGTTAAGACTAGGTTTAGTTTTTCTTTAGGTCTAGAGCTATAGTTAAGGCTAGATTTAGGATTAGGTTTCAGTCTAGGGCTAGTGTTAGGATTAGATTTAGGTATAATGTTACCAGTAGGGCTAGTGTTAGGGTTCAGTTTAGGGTTAGGTTTAGATTTAGACCTAAGATTAGTGTCAGAATAATGGTCAGGGATAAGGTTAGGGTTTGGATTAAGGTTAGATCTAGAATGAAGACTAGGATTAGGACTAGTTACAATGTTAGGTTTCAGTTAGGCTAAGGATTAGTGCTAAGAATATGATTAGAATTATGATGAGGGTTTGGCTTAGGGTAAGGGATAGGGTTAGAGCTAAAGTTAGGAATAGGTTTAGGGTAAGGTTTAAGGTTAAAGCTCGTGTTAGGGCTTGGATTAGGGCTAGTTTTGTATTAGGGTTAGGGCTCGATTTATGGTCATGACTATTGTAAAAATAGGGTTATGATTAGGGTTAGTTTTAGGGTTAGGTTTAGGTCTAGGTCTAGTGTTAGGGTTAGGTTTAATGTTAGGGTGATATTTAGAGCTAGGTTTAGTGTTTGGACATGAGTCAGGGTCATTGTTAGGTTTAGGTTTAGGGTTAGATTTCAAATTAGGGCCAGGGTTAGGGCTGGGGTAGGGTTAAGGTTTTGTCTAAGGTAAGCATTAGTGTTACGGTTATGGCTGTTTTTTTTTTTTTTTTTTGGCTAGGGCTAGAGTTAGGGCTAATTTTAGTATTAGCATTAGGGTTAGAGCTAGTTTTAGGGTTAGGCTGAGGCATCAGGTTAGGGTTAGTTTTAGAGATAAGTTTTGATCTAGAGTTAGTGCTAGGGCAAGGGTTATGACTAGGGTTAGGGCTTGGTTTAGGGTTATGGTAAGGGATAGGGTTAGAAGTAGGGATAGGTCTTGTGTGAGAATTATAGTTAGTCTTAATTCTAGGGTTAGGTTTAGGGTTAGGAATAGGGCTATAGTAGGGCTAGGATTAGGGCTAGGTTTAATGTTAGGGTTAGGACTAGGATTAGGGTTATGGTTAGGACTAGGGCTAGGTTTAGATTTAGGTTAACACCTAGGGTTAGGGCTCAGATTAGGAATAGTTGTTCGGTTACATTTAGGGCTAGGGTTAGGGCTATGGCTAATATAAGAACTAAGGTTATGATTAGAGTTAGTATTTGGTCTAGATCTAGTGTTAGCACTATCTTTAGGGTTATTGTGATATTTAGAACTAAGGTTAGTGATAGAATATAACTCAGGGTCAGGGTTAATTTTGGGACTAGGACATGAATTAAAGGCAGAAGGTTATGGCTAGGTTTAGGGTTAGGGTTTGGTTTAGGTTAACATTTAGGGTTAGGACAATGGCTCGGTTTTGTTTAAGGGATAAGGCTAGGGTTACGGGTAGTTGTAGGATTAGCGATAGTGTTAGGTCTAGTGGTAGGTTGAGGATTAGGCTTAGGGTTAGGGTCAAATGTAGAGTTATGGTTAGATCTAGGGTAGGGTCTAGGGCTAGGGTTAGGGCTAAGTTTAGGGCTTGTGTTAGGTTTATTGTAATGGATAGTGTTAGAACTAGAAATAGGACTGGGGTGGAGTTAGAGTTAGTCTTAGGCCAAGGTTAGGGGTAGAGTTAGGGTTAGGGCTAAATAAGGGCTAGAATTATTGCTATGGTTAGTGTTAGGGTTAGGCCTATGGTTAGGGCTAGAGATATGATTATTGTTAGGTTTAGCATTAGTGATAGGTTTAGGAGACAGGATGGGGTTATACCTAAGTTCATGTTTGGGAGAGGGTTAAAATTAGAGATAGGGCTAGAGTTAGGGTTTGGGTTAGGATTAAGACTAGGTATAGGCCCAAGATGAAGACTAGTGTTTGTGTTAGGGTTAGGGATAGGATTAGAGCTGGGTCTAATGTCAGGTCTGGTTTTATGGTTATGGTTAGTTTTAGGGTTAGTTTATGGCTAGGTCTAGTGTAAGGGTTAGGTTTAGGTTAAGGGTCAGGTTTAAAGCTCAGTATATTATTAGGGTCAGGGTTCAAGTAGAATTTAGTTTAGGTTAAAGTTTAGGGTTAAGGCTTGAATTAGCGGTAGAGATAGGGTTAGGGTTCAGGCTAGGGTAATTGATAAGTTTAAGGTTCAGGTTAGGTTTAGAGTAAGATTAGGGTTGGTGTTAGCAATAGTTAGCATTAGGCCTAGGGGTAGCATTTGGATTAGGCTTATCTTTAGGGTAATGGATAGAATTAGAGCTAAGGTTAGGGCTAGGGTTAAAATTAGAATGGATTAGAGCTACAATTAGGACTAGGGTTATGGTTAGCTTAGAATTATGGTTAGGGTTAGGTCTAGGGTTAGAATTTGGTTAGGGTTGTGGTTAGGGTAATGGATAAGTTTAGAGCTAGGGATAGGGCTAGGATTATGGGTAGGATTAGGGCTATGATTTGGGTTTGATTTCAGGTTAGGACAAGGTTTAGGTTTATGGTTAGGTTTAGGTTAAGTGTTAGGGCTAGGGTTAGTGTTAGGGCTAGTGTTAAAGCTAGGGTTATGCCTCTGATTAGGTCTAGGTTTTGAGTTAGGTTAGGGTTATTTAGGACTAGGGCTAATGTTAGAACTAAGGTTATGATTAGAGCTAGTGTTAAGTTTAGCATTATGTCTAAATCTAGTGTGTAGATTAGGTTTAGGTTTAGGGTGATGATTAGATATAGGGGTAGTGTTACTGTCAGAGTCAGGATCAGTGTTACTGATCAGAGTTAGGGATAGACTCAAATTAGGGCTAGGGTTAAGGCTAGGGATAGGGTTAAGGTTTGTGTAAGGGTTAGGTCAAGAATTAGGGATATGTATAATGTCAAGTCTAGGATTATGGTTTGGTTTTGGTTTGAGTTAGGACTGTGTCACAGTTTTGTTTTACAGCTAGGGCTGCTTTTAGGATTAGCAATAGTGTTAGCGCATGTGGTATGGTGAGGTTTAGGCTTATATTTATTGTTATGGTTAGATCTAGGTTTAGGGCTATGGCTAGGTTTAGGGCTAAGTTTAGGGGTAGTGTTAGGGTTAAAAACGGATAGAGTTAGAACTAGAAATAGAGCTAGGGCGAGAGTTAGAGTTAGTCTTAGGGATAGGGTATGTTTAGATTTAGGTTTAGGGCTAAATTAGGGCTAGATTTAGGGCTAAGGTTAGTGTCAGGGTTAGGCCTATGGTTAGGGTTAGGGTTAGGGGAAGAATGGGGTTATAGCTAGGTTTAGGGCTAGGGCAAGGGTTAGAATTAGGGTTAGGACTAGGGTAAGGATTAAGGCTATGTTTAGTGCTAGGATGAGGGGTTTTGTTAGGGCTAGGGCTAGGATTAGGGATAGGGCTAATGTCAGGTCTAGTTTTATGGTTAGTGTTAGTTTTAGGATTAGGTTATGGATAGGTCTAGTGTAAGGGTTAGGTTTAGTTAAGGGTCAGGTTTAAAGCTAGGTGTGTTATTAGTGTCAGTGTCCAGGTAGGGTTTGGTTTAGGTTAAGTTTTAGGGTTAAGGATTGAATTAGCTTTAGGGTTAGGGTTACAGATAGGGTAATGGATAGGATTTGGTTTAGGGTTCAGGTTAGCTTTTGAGTAAAGGATAGGGTTAGTTTTAGTGATAGGGTTAGCATTATGCCTACAGTTAGCATATGATTTAGGCTCATCTGTAGGGTAATGGATAGTGTTAGAGCTAAGGTAAAGGCTAGGGATAAGGTTACGATTAGGGCTAGGGTTCGGGTTAGGTCTAGGGTTAGTGTCAGGGTTAGTTTTAGGGTATTAGTATTTGAGCTAGTGTTAGATCTTGGACGAGGGTTAGGGTTAGAGTCAGGGCTAAGGTTAAGGTTAGGGTTATGTTTAGGGTGGGGGTTAGAGTTTGAGGCAGGTTTAGGGCTAGGGCGAGCATAGGATTAGGCTTAGGTCTAGGTTTATGGTTAGGGTTACAATTAGGGCTAGGTTTAGGGCTAGGATAAGGGCACGGTTTGTGTGTGGTTTAGGACTATCATTAGGACTATGGGAAATATAAGAGCTAGGAGTATGTTTATGGCTAGGTTTAGGGTCAGGGTTATTGGTATGTCTACTGTTAGGGTTAGATTTTGGGTTAGGATAAGGTTTAGAGCTAAAGTTTGTTTAGGGTTAAGGGTCATTGTTCAGGATAGGGTTAGGTTTAGGGTGAGTGCCAGAATTTTGACTAGTGTTGGTTCTAGGGATAGGATTAGTCTTTAATTTAGGTTAATGGTTATTGTTAGGGCTAGTGCTAAGTTTTTGTTTAGGGCTACGTCTAGATTTATGACTATATTTAGGATTAGGTTTCGTCTAGTGCTAGTGTTCCTGTTAGGTTTCAGTATAGGTTTACCGGTATGGAAAGTATTAGGTTTTGGTTTAGTGTTAGGGTCAGGTTTAGACTTAGGGTTATTGTTAGGGTCAGGGTTAGGGTTAGGTTTAGAGCTAGAATGAGGGCTAGGATAGGACTAGCAACAGAATTAGGGTTTAGGGTAGGCTAAGTATTAATTTTAGGACTATGGTAGCATTAGGGTTAGGGTTTGGCTTAGGGAAAGGGATAGGGTTTAAGGTAGGGTTAGGGTTAGGGTTAGATTTAAGGCTAGGGTTAGGGTTAGAGTTAGAGTTAAAAAAATAGGGTTATGTCTCAGATTCGGGCTAGGATTTGTGTTATCATTAGGGCTACAGCTAAAGAAAGAACTAGGTTTCTATTTATGGTTAGTTCTAGGGTTAGAGTTAGGGCAATATTTAGAGCTATGGTTAGTATTAGGGGCCGAGTTAGTGTCAGGGTTATATCTAGGGTAAGGTTAGGACTCAAATTAGGGCTAGGTTTAGGACTAGGTGTAGCTTTAGGGTTTGGTTTAGGTTAAGGGTTAGGGTTATGGCTCGGTTTTGTTTTAGGGTTAGGGTAGATTTAGGGCTAGTTTTCCAATTAGCATTAGGGTTAGGGCTAGTGTTTGGGTGAGGTTTGTACTTAATTTTAGTTTTAGATCCAGGTTTAAGCCTTGGGCGAAGTTTAGGGCTAAGTTCAGGGCTAGGGATAAGGCTAGCGTTTGGGTCATGGTAAAGGATAGGTTTAGAACTAGGGACAATGCTAGAGCGAGAGTTAGAGTTATTCTTAGGGATAGGGATAGAGTTAGGTTTACTGTTAGGGCTAAATTATGGCTAATATTCATACTAGGGTTAGTGTTAGATTTCAGCCTAGGTTTCGGGGTAGTGTCAGGGTTAGCATTAGGGTTAGGGTAAGGTGTGATGTCACAGCTATGTTTAGTGCTAGGACAAGGGATAAAATTAGGGTTAGGGCTAGGGTGAAAATTAAGGTTAGGTTTAGGGCTATGCTTAGAACTAGAATTAGGTCTCATGATAAGGCTAATGTCAGGTCTAGGGTTAAGGTTAGGCTAGGGTTAGGGATAGGGCTATGGCTCAGTTTTGTTTTAGAAATAGGCCTAGTGTTAGGTATAGTTTTATGATTAGTGATAGTGTTAGGGCTAGTGGTAGGGTGAAGTTTAGGCTTAGATTTATTGTTATGGTTAGATCTAGGTTTAGGGCTATGGCTAGGGTTAGGGCTAGTTTAGGTAATGGTAATGGATAGGGTTAGAACTAGAAATAGGGCTAGGGCGAGAGTTCAAGTTAGTCTTTCGGCTAGGGTTATGGGTAGCTTTAGGGTTAGGGCTAAATTAGTGCTAGAGTTAGCGCTAGGGTTCATGTTATGGTTTGGCATAGGGTTAGTGTTATTGTTAGTATTAGGGTTAGGATTAGGTTTATGGGAAGGGATAGGGTTATAGCTAGCTTTAGGTCTACGACGAGGGTTAGAATTAGGGTTAGGACTAAGGTTAGGGTTTGGGTTAGGATTAAGGCTAGGTTTAGGGTTAAACTGAGGGTTTCTTTAGGGCTAGGGCTAGGATTAGGGCTAGGGCTAATGTCAGGTCTAGGTTTATGGTTAGTATTAGTTTTAGTGTTAGGTTATGGCTATGTCTAGTACAAGGGTTAGGTTTAGGGTAGGGATCAGGTTTAGAGCTAGGATTATGATTAGGGCTAGTATTAGGGTTAGCATTAGGACTAGGTCTGGTGTTTATATTAGGTTTAGGTTTAGGGGGATGATTAGAGTAGGGTTAGTGCTAGGGTCAGAGTCAGGATCAGTGTTACTTTTAGGATTAGGGATAGAACTCGAATTAGGGCGAGTGTTAAGGCTAGGTGTAGGATTAGGATTTGTGATAGTGTTAGGGTAAGAATTAGAGATAGGGCTATGTCAGGTCTAAAGTTATGTTTAGGTTAGGGTTAGGGTTGGGGCTATGGCTCAGTTTTGTTTTAGAGCTAGGGCTAGGGTTAGGGCTAGTTTTGGGATTAGTGATAGTGTTAGGGCTAGTAGTAAGGTGAGATTAAATCTTATATTAATTGTTATGCTTAGATCTAGGTTTAGGGCAAGGGCTATTGTTAGGGCTAAACTTAGGGCTAGTGTTATGGTTATGATAACAGATAGGGTTAGAACTAGAAATAGGTCTAGGGCAAGAGTTAGAGTTAGTCTTAGGGCTAGGGTTAGGGGTGGGTTTAAGGTTACAACTAAATTAAGACTAAGATTAGCACTAGGGTTAGTGTTAGGGTTAGGGCAAGGGTTAGGGTTTGTGTTAGGGATAGGGTTGGGTTTAGGGAAAGGGATAGGTTTATAGCTAGGTTTAGGGATAGGGCAAGAGTTAGAATTAGGGTTAGGGCTAGGATAGGGTTCAGGTTATGATTAAGGATAGCTTTAGGGCTAGGTTTGAGGGTTTGTGTTAGGGCTAGGGCTAGGATTAGGGCTAGGGCTAATGGCAGGTCGAGGATTATATTTAGGAATAGTTTTAGGGATAGGTTATGGCTAGTGTAAGGTTTACGTTTAGGTAAGGGTCAGGTTTAGAGCTAGGTGTATTATAAGGGTCAGGGTCTGGGTAGGGTTTGGTTTAGTTTAAGGTTTAGATTTAAGGGTTGAATTATCACTAGGGTTAGGGTTAGAGTTACGGTAATGGATAGGGTTAGGTTTAGGGTTCAGGTTAAGTTTAGATTAATGAATAGGTTTAGTGTTAGCGATAGGGTTAGGGTTAGATTTAGGGGAAGGGAGGGGGTTATAGCTAGGTTTAGAGCTAGGTTTCGGGTTAGAATTTGATTTAGGGCTAGGGTTAGCGTTTTGGTTAGGGTTAAGACTAGGTTTAGTGCCAGGATGAGGGTATGTGTTGGGACTAGGGCTAAATTTAGGGCTGGGGCTAATGTCAGGTCTAGGTTCAAAGTAAGTAGTAGTTTTATGGTTAGCTTATGGCTAGATCTAGTATAAGGTTCAGGTTTATGTTAAGGGTCAGGTTTAGAGCTAGGTGTTTTATTAGGGGCAGGGTCTGGGTATGATTTGGTTTAGGTTAAGGTTTAGGGTTAAGGCTTGTATTAGCATTAGGGTTCGGTTTAGGATTAGGTTAATGGATGTGGTTATTTTAGGATTCAGGTTGGGTTTTGAGTAATGGATATGGTTATTTTTAGTGATAGGATTATTGGTAGGCCTAGGGTTAGCATGTGGTTTAGGCTTATATTTAGGGTAATGGATAGGGTTAGATCTAAAGTTAGGGCTAGGGTTAAGGTTATGTTTATGGCTAGGGTTAGGGTTAGGCCTAGGGTTAGTGTCAGAGTTACTTTAGGGTAAGTATTAGGGTTTGAGCTAGGGTTAGGTCTAGGGCGAGGGTTAGGGTTAGAGTCAGGGCTAGTGTTAGGGTTAGGGTTAGTTTTAAGTATAGGTAAAGGGTTAGAGTTTGAGCTAGGTTTAGAACAAGGCAAGGGTTAGGGTTAGGGTTAGTTCTAGGATTATGGTTAGGGTTACAATTAGGGCTAGGTTTAGGACTAGGATAAGGGCTAGGTTTGTGTAATATTTATGGCTAGTGTTAGGGCTATGGGTAATGTAAGAGCTCGGGTTATGTTTAAGGCTAGTTTTAGGGTTAGGGTTATGGATAAGTCTAGTATTAGGGTTAGGTTTTGGGTTAGGATAAATTTTAGAGCTAGGGTTTGGGTTAGGGTTAGGGCCAGAATTAGGAATAGCATTGGGACTAGGGATGGGGTTAGACTTTATGTTAGGTTAAGGGTTATTTTTAGGGCTAGTTCAAGGTTTTTGTTTAGGGCTAGGGCTAGATTAATGACTCTATTTAGTATAAGGTGTGGTCTAGTGCTAGTGTTACTGTTATGTTTAGGTATAGGTTTACTGGTAGGGTGAGAGTTAGTGCCCGGTTTAAAGTTAGTTTCAGGTTTAGATCTAGGGTTAGTGTTAGGGTCAGAATAAGGGTCAGGAATTGGGTTAGGGCTAAAGTTAGAATGAGGCCTAGGGTTAGGACTAGTAATAAAGTTAGGGTTTGGGATAGGCTAAGAATTAGTGTTAGGACTAAGGTAGGATTAGGGTGAGGGTTTGGCATAGGGTAATGGATAGGATTAGAGGTAGGGTTAGGATTATGGATAGGGTTAGGGATAGGGTTAGGATTAGGGTTAGGTTTACTGTTACGATTAGGTTTAGGATTAGGGTTGCAGTTTGACTTAGTGTTAGGGTTAGGGTTAAGGTTGGGGTTAATGTTAGTGTTTGGGTTAGGGTTATAGTTATGTTTATAATTAGTGTTAGGTTTAGGGTTATGGTTAGTGTTAGGTTTAGGTTTACGATTAGGTGAGTGTTAAGGTTAGAGTAAGGGTTAGAGTTAGGGTTAGTGTTAGGGGTTAGGGTTAGGGTTAGAGACAGGGTTAGAGTTAGGATTAGTGTCAGGGATATGGTTAGGATTGGCATTAGGGTTAGTGTTAGGTTCAGTGTTAGGATTTGTATTAGGGTTAGGGCTTGGGTTAGGTTTAGGTTTACAGTTAAGATTAGTGTTACAGTTAGGGTTGGGGTTAATATTAGGTTTAGGGTTAGGGTTAGTGTTAGGGTTAGGGATAGTGTTTGTCATAGGGTTAGGATTAGGCTTAGGGTTCAGGTTAGGGTTAAGGTTAGTTTTAGAGTTAGAGGTAGGGTTGGATTTAGGGTTAGTGTTAGGGTTAGTGTTTGGTTAGGGTTAAGGTTTCTTTAGGGTTAGAGTTAAGGTTATCATTAGGGTTACGGTTAAGATTAGAGTTAGAATTAGGGTTAGGGTTATTGTTATGGGTAGGGTTAGGGTTAGTGTTACATTTAGGTTTAGGGTTAGGGTTCGTTATTGGGTTAGGGTTGGGGTTAGGATTAGTGTTAGTGTTAGGTTTAGGTTACAGTTAGGGTTATGGTTTGGTTAGGGTTTGTGTTAGGATTACCATTAGGTTAAGTGTTTGTGTTAGGGTTAGGATTAGGGTGTGGGTAAGTGTTAGGGTTATGGTTAGGATTAAATTTAGGGTTCGTGTTAGAGTTAGGGTTAAGGTTAGTGTTAGTGTTAGGTGTAGGTTTACGGTTAAGTATAGGGTTAGTATTACAGTTAGGGTTAGGTTTAATGTTAGGATTATTGTTTGGGTTAGTGTTAGAGTTAGGTTTAGGGTTACTGTTAGGGTTAGTTTTAGAGTAAGTGTTAGGTTGAGGGTTACATTAATGGTGAGGTTTAGTTTTAATGTTAGTGTTAGGGTTAGCATTAGTAATAGGGTTAGGGTTAGGTTTAGGGTTAGTGTTAGTTTTAGGGTTAGGTTTAGGATTAGGGTTAGTGTTACGGTGAGGGTTAGGTACAGGATTGTGTCAGGGTCAGGGTTAAGGTTAGAATTAGGGTTAGCATTAGGTTTAGAGTTATGTTTAGGATTAGGGTTAGTGTTAGGGTAAAGGTTAGATATAGGATAGTGTCAGGGTCAGGGTTAAGGTTAGAATTAGGGTTAGTGTTAGGGTTAGGATTCGTGTTAGGGTTAGGCTTCATTGTAGGGTTAGGGTTAGGGGTAGTGTTAGGGTTAGGGTTAGGGTTAGAATATGTGTTAGGGTTAGAGTTAGGATTAGGGTTAGTGTTAGTGTTAGGTTTAGGTTTAGGGTTAGTGTTAGGGTTAGGGTGAGGGTTAGATTTAGGGAGAGTGTTAGGGTTAGGGTTAGGATTAGTGTAAGGGTTAGGGTTTGGGTTAAGGATAGTGTTAGAGTTAATTTTAGGGTTAGTGTTAGAGTTAGGGTTAGGGTTAGTGTTACAGTTAGGTTTAGTGTTAAAATTAGGTTTAGTGTTAGGTTCAGGGTTAGAATTAGTGTTAGGGTTAGGGTTCGGGTTAGGGATAGTGTTAGAGTTAGAGTTAATTTTAGGGTTAGTTTAGAATTAGGGTTAGGGTTAGTGTTAGAATTAGGTTTAGTGTTATTTTCAGGGTTTGGGTTAGTGTTAGGATTATGGTTAGTGTTAGTGTTAGTCTTAGGGTAAGGGTTAGTGTTAGAGTTAGGGTTAGGGATAGGGTTAGGGCTAGGGTTAGGGATAGGGTTAGGATTATGGTTTGGGTTAGGGTTAGGGTTAGGGTTAGTTTTAGGATTAAGGTTAGGGTTTGTGTTAGAGTTATAGTTATGGTTGGATTAAATTTAGAGTTAGGGTTAGGGTAAGTATAGGGTTAGTTTTAGGGTTAAGGGTAGGATTAGGGTTAGTGTTAGAGTTAGGGTTAGGGTTAATGTTAGGTTTATGGTTAGAGTTATGGTTAGGTTTAGTGATAGGGTTATGGTTGGGGTTAGGGTAAGTGTTAGGGTTAGTGTTAGGGATAGGGTTAGGGTTACATATAGGTTAGGGTTAGGATTAGATTAGACCTAGATATATCATTTGGATAAGGATTTATGTTCAGGTGCGGTACTGGGTTAGGGATAGGGTTAGGGTTACGGTTGGATTAGAATTAGAGTTAGGATTAGGGCTAGGATTAGTGTTAGAGTTAAGGGTAAAATTAGGGTTAGTGTTAGGGTTAGGGTAGGATTGAGGTTAGTGTTAGTGTTAATGTTTGGGTTAGGTTTAGGGTGAATGTTAAAATTAGGGTTAGTGTTAGGTTTAAGGTTAGGGTTATGGTTAGGATTAAAGATAGGGTTAGGGTTATGTTTATCATTAGTATTAGGTTAGGGATAGGGTAATTGTTAAGTTTTACAGGTTAGGTTTAGGTTTAGGGTTAGTTTTAGAATTAGGGTGAGAATCAGGGTTAGGGATCGGGTTAGGGTTAGGGTTAGTTTAAGAGTTAGTATTAGGGTTATAGTTTGTGTTAGGGTTAGTGTTAGGGTTAGGGTTATGGTTTGTGTTAGGTTGAGGGTTAGGTTTAGGGTTTGGTTTAGGGTTACGGTAAGGGTTATGGTTGGATTAGGTTTAGAGTTAGGGTTAGGGTTAGGGTTAGGTTTAATGTTAGTGTTAAGAATAGGGTTAGGCTAAAAGTTAAGTTTAGGGATAGGGTTAGGATTAGTGTTAAGGTAAGGGTTAGGGTTAGGGTTAGTGTTAGGAGTAGGGTTAGGATTAGTGTTAGTGATAGGGTTAGAATTAGTGTTAGGGTTAGTATTAGGTTTAATTTTAGTGTTAGTTTTAGGGTTAGGGTTAGTGTTAGTGTTAGTGTTAGGATTACAGTTCATCTTAATGTTAGGGTTAGGGTTAGTGTTAGATTTAAGGATAGGATAAGTGTTAATGTTAATGTTAGAGTTACGGATAATGTCAGGGTTAGGAATACTTTTAAGGTTAGTGTTAGGATTATGATTAGTGTTAGGGTTGGTTTTACTGTTCCAGTTAGGGTTAGGATTACGGTTAGTGTTAGCGTTAGGGATTAGTTTAGGGTTAGGTTTAGTGTTAGGGTTAGTGTTAGGTTTCAGGTAAGGGTTTGGATAAGTGTTCACGTTAGGGTAAGGTTCATGATTTTGGTAAGGGTTAGGATTATGTTTAGTGTTTGGTTAGGGTTAGGATATAGGCTTAGGGTTAAGGTTAGAGTTTGGTTTATGGTTAGGGTTAGAGTTAGTGTTAGGATTTATATTAAGGTTAGAGTTAGTGTTAGGATTAAGGTTACATTTAGGATTAGGGTTTGTGTTAGTGTTTGGGTTAGGATTAGGGTTTAGGTTATGGTTAGGATACAGATTAGTGTTAGGTTTAGGGTTAGATTTAGGTTAGGGTTAGGGTTAGGGTTTGTTTTAGGGTTAGATTTAGGGTAAGGCTTATGGTTAGGTTTAAAGTTAGTGTTAGGGTTAGGGTTAAGGTTAGGTTAGGATTAGGGTTAGGGTTAGGGTTTGTGTTAGATTTAGAGTTAGGTTTAGGGTGATCGCTAGGATTAGGATTAGGGTTAGGGTTATTTTTAGGGTTAGGTTTAGCGTTGGAGATAGAGTTAGGGTTAGTGATAGGGTTCGGGTTAGGGTTTGCATTATAGTTAGTGTTAGGGTTAGGGATAGGTTTACGGTTAGGATTAGCGTTAAGGTTAGGTTTTGGGTATGGGTTAGTGTTATGATCAGTGTTAGAATTAGAGTTAGTGTTAAGTTTAAGGTTACACATAGGATGAAGGTTAGGTTTAGGTTTAGATTTAGGATTAAGATTAGTGTTAGTGTTAGGGTTAGGATTAGTATTATTTTAAGAATTAGGCTTAGGGTTAGTAATAGGGTTAGGGATAGGTTTAGGATTAGTGTTAGTGTTAGGGTTAGAATTAGTGTGACGATTAGGATAGGGTTAGTGTTAAGATAAGTGTTAGGATTAGGGTTAGCATTAGGGTTAGGGTAAATTTTAGGGTTAGGGTTAGGGTTAGTTTTAGGGTGAGTTTCACAGTTAAGAATAGGGTTAGGGTTAGTTTTATGCTTATGCTAGTGTTAGAGTTTGTGTTTTTGTTAGGTTTAGGCTTAGGGTTAGGGTTTGTGTTAGGGTTAAGATTTAGGGTTAGGATTAGGTTTAGTATTAGGTTTACAGTTAGGGTTAGGGTTAGGGTTAGTGTAAGTGTTATGATTAGGGTTAGTGTTAGGGTTAGGGTTAGATTTACGGTTAGGTTTAGTGTTAGGGTGAGGATTAGGGATAGGGTTAGTGTAAGGGTGAGGATTAGGGTTAGGATTAGGGTTAGAGTTAGGGATAGGGTTAGGGTTTGTGTTAGGGTTAGTTTTAGGGTTAGGGTTAGTGTTAGAGTTAGTGTTAGGCTTATTGTTAGTGTTAGTGTTAGGGTTAGGGTTAGGGTATGAGTTAGGGTTAAGTTTACGGTTACAGTTAGAGTTAGTTTTAGGGTTAGGGTAAGGGTTAGGGTTAATGTAAGGGTTAGCCTTAGGGTTAGGTTTAAGGTTAGTTTTAGGATTAGGGTAAGGGTTTGTCTTAGGGTTTTGGATAAGTTTAAGCTTTTGGTTATGGTTAGGATTTGGGTTAGGCTTAGGGTTAGTTTTAGGGTTAGGTTAGGGTTTTGTTTTGGGTTATGGTTTATCATAGGGTTATATTTAGAATAAGGGATAAGTTTAGAGTTACTGTTAGGGATAGGATTAGGGTTAGAGTTAAGTTTAGTTTTAGTGTTATATTTAGGGTTAAGGTTAGAATATGGTTAGAATTAGGGTTAGGTTAGTGTTATTGTTATAATTAGGGTTAGGTTTGTGTTAAGGTTACTGTTAGTGTTATGGTTAGGATTAGGTTTAGGGTTTGTGATCGTGTTCAAGTCAGGATTAGGGTTTGTGTTAAGATTAGAATGAGGGTTACTGTTGTGGTTAGTATTAGGGTTAGAGTTAGGTTTAGGGTTAGGTTTGGTTTAGTTCAAGGGTTAGGGTTAGGGTTAGTGTTAGATTTAGGGTTATGTTTAGGGTGAGGGTTAGGGTTAGGGTTAGGGTTACAGTTACAGTTAATATTAGTGTTAGGGTTAGGGATAGGGTTATTATAAGGGCTAGGTATAAGGTTAGGATTAGGGTTAGTGTTAGGGTTAAGTTTAGGGTTTGTTTTAGAGTTAGGGTTAATTTTAGGGTTAGAGTCAGTGTTTGGTTTAGGGTTAGGGATAGGGTTAGTTTTAGAATTAGTGTTAGGGTTATGATAGTGTTAGGTTAATGTTTATGGTTAGGGTTGGGTTTAGGGTTCGGTTAGGGTTAGTGTAGGGTTAACATTCATTTTTGGGTTAGGGTTAGGGTTTCAGTTAGGGTTAGGTTTAGTGTTAGGGTAAGGGTTCGGGTTATTTTTAGGGTTAGGGTTAGGGATAGGGTAATTGTTAGGATTAGGGTTAGAATTAAATTTAGAGTAAGCATTAGGTTGAAGATTATTGTTAGGGTTATTGTAAGGGTTAGGGTTAGGGTTAGGGTATGGTCCAGGGATAGGTTTAGGGTTAGGGCTAGGTTTAGAGTTACAGTTAGTATTAATGTTAGCGTTAGGGTTAGGGTCAGTGAAAGGTTTAGGGTTAGATTTAGGATTAGGCTTAGTGTTAGGGTTGGGGTTAGTGTTGGTTTGGGGGTTAGGGTTAGGGTTATGGTAAGAGTTAATGTTAGGTGTAGGTTTAGGGTTAGGATTCGTCTGAGGGTTAGGGTTAGGGATAGTGTTAGCGATAGCGTTAGGCTTAGGGTTAAGTTTAGTGTTAGGGTAAGGGATAAGTTTAGAGTTAGAGTTAGGGTTATTGTTATGGTTAGGGTTGGGTTTAGGGAAGGGTTAGGGTTAGTGTTTGGGTTATGTTTAGGGTTATGTTTAGTGTTATGTTAGGGTTAGGTTTAAAGGTAGGTTAGGGTTAGGAATTGTGTTACGATTAGTGTTAGGAATAGGGTTATGGTTAGAGTTGCGTTTAGGGTTAGGGTTAGGGTTTTGGTTAGTGTTAGAGTTAAGTTTGGTTAAGGTTAGTGTAAGGTTTAAGTTACAGTTAGGTTTAGTGTTAGGGTTAGGGCTATAGTTAGGGTTAGTGTTAGGGTTAGGATGAGTGTTTGGGTTAGAGTTAGGTTCGTGTTAGGATTAGGTTTAGTGTTAGGGTTAAGTTAGGGTTAGGGTTAGTGTTAGTGTTAGGATTATGGTTAAGATTTGGTTTAGGGTTAGTGTTAGGGTTAGGTTTAGGGTTAAGGTAAGATTAGGTTTAGGGTTCGGGTTATGGTTAGGGTTATGCTTAGGGTTAGGATTAGTATTACAGTTAGGGTTAGGGGTAGGTTTAAGGCTAGGGTTTTTTTTTTTTTTAGTGTAATGTGCAGGCTTAGGGTTAGTGTTAGGTTTCGTGTTGGGTTAAGGTTATGGTTAGTGTTAGGGTTAGTCCTAGTGTTAGGTTTTGGGATGTTATTAGGGTTAGTGATAGAGTTAGAGTTAGGGTTAGAGTTAGGGTTATGTTTTGTGTTGAGGTTAGTGTTAGGGATTATTTTTTTTTGCTTCCTTTGCAGGAACACTTTGAATTTCTAGGTTTCACTTCGTTTTCCCTTATACAGATAGATGCAGTTCGAACTCAATATCAAACATGGTTTTTGCTAGCTGCTTGAAACTTGACACAATCAATTATTTCTCAATGTGCTCTCTATGATTTGTTCCCTCTTGAAGTAGCCATAAGAAGAGGTTGGTATAAAATACTTTTTATTTTAAAACGTTTGCCAAGCTTCCACAGAACTCCCAGTTTACAGAAATCTCAGCAAACATTTTTTCACCCGATCTTGTTGATATGTTCCTGGAATAATCGGTACTCCAGCCACACTTGGTTCCCTAAATTTTGTTCTTCTAGGTTAAAGAGTTTGTTTGCAGGAACACTTTGAATTTTTAGGTTTCACTTTGTTTTCCAGTATTGGTATACACACAGTTGGAACTATAAATCAAACATGGTTACTGCTAGCTGCTTGAAACTTGACACACTCCATTAGTTCTCAGCGTTCTATCTATCTTTTGTTCCCTCTTGAAGAAGCAGTAAGCAGAGGCAAGGAAAAAACACTTTCATTTGAAAGCATTTGCCAAGCTTCCACAGAACTCTGAGTTTACTGAAATCTTAGCAAATATTTTTTCAACCTATCTTGTTCATACGTTGCAGAAATCATCAGTACTCCAGCCCTTCTTGGCTCCCCAAATTTCATTCTTCTAGGTTAAAGCATTCATTTGCAGGAACACTTTGAATTTTTAGGTTTCACTTCGTTTTACCCTATATGTATACTCCCAATTGGAACTCTAAATCAAACACGGTTTGTGCTAGCTGCTTGAAACTTGACACAGTGAATTAGTTCTCAGTGCTCTTTTTATGGCTTGTTCCCTCTTGAAGTAGCCCTAAGCAGAGACTGGGGAAAAACACTTTCATTTAAAAGCGTTTGCCAAGCTTCCACAGAACTCTAAGTTTCCTGAAATCCCAGCAAAAAATTTTTCACCCAATCTTCATGATACTTTGTGGTAATGATTGGTACTCCAGTCACATGTGGCCCCCAAATTTTGTTCTTCTAGGTTGAAGCATTCGTTTGCAGGAACACTTTGAAATTTTAGGTTTCACTTCGTTTTCCCCTATAGGGATTGATGTGGTTGGAACTCTAAATCAAACACTTTTTTTTTTTTTTGCTAGCTGCTTGACATTTGACATACTGAGTTAGCTCTCAGTGTGTTCTCCATGATTTGTTCCATCTTGCAGTAGCCCTCTGCAGAGGCAAGGAAAAAACACTTTTATTTGAAAGCATTTGCCAAGCTTCCACAGAACTCCCAGTTTCCTGAAATCCCAGCAAATATTATGTCACCCAAACTTTCCGATAGGTGGTCATAAAGATCGATACTCCATTCGCACTTGGCCATCCAAATTTCGCTCTTCTATGTTGATGCATCGTTTGCAGGAAACTTTGAAATTTTAGGTTTCACTTAGTTTTCCCCTATAGGGATAGATGTAGTTGGAACTCTAAATCAAACACGGCTTGTGGTAGCTGCTTGAAACTTGACACACTGAAATAGTTCTCAGTGCACTCTCTATGCTTTGTTCCCTCTTGAAGTAGCCCTAAGCAAAGGCACTTGTCAGTCAAGGAAATATCACTTTCATTTGAAAACGTTTGCCAATTTTCCACAGAACTCACAGTTTTCTGAAATCACAGCAAATATTTTTTCACCCAATCTTGATGATACTTGGCAGTAAAGATTGGTACTCCAGTATCACTTGCCCCCCCCCCCCCAATTTCATTCTTTTAGGTTGAAGCGTTCATTTGCAGGAACACTTTGAAATTTTAGGTTTCATTTTGTTTTCCCCTATAGGAATAGATACAATTGGAACTCTAAATCAAACACGGTTTCTGCTAGCTGCTTGAAATTTGACACACTGAATTAGTTTTCAGTGCACTTTCTATCCTTTGTTCCCTATTGCAGTAGCCTTAAGCAGAGGCAAGGAAAAAAACCTTTCATTTGAAAGTATTTGCCAAGCTTCTACAGAACTCCGAGTTTACTGAAATCTCAATAAATAATTTTACACCTGATCTTTTTGATACTTGGCAGGAATGATTAGTATTCCAGCCACACTTGCCCCCCCCCCCCAAATTTCGTTCTTCTAGGTTGAAGTGTTCGTTTGCAGGAACAGTTTGAATTTTTAAGTTTCACTTCATTTTCCCCTATATGTATACTCCCAATTGGAACTCTAAATCAAACACAGTATGTGCTAGATGCTTGAAACTTGACACAATTCACTAGTTATTAGTGCACTGTCTATACTTCGTTCCCCTTTGCAGAAGCACTAAGCAGAGGCAAAGAAAAAACACTTTCATTTGAAAGCGTTTGCCAATCTTCCACAGAATTCCAAGTTTCTTGAAATCTCCACAAATATTTTTTTCACGTGATTTTGTTGATATGATGCAAGAATCATCAGTACTCCAGCCACCCTTGGTTTGCCAAATTTCATTCTTCTAGGTTAAAGCGTTCGTTTGCAGGAACATTTTGAATTTTTAGGTTTCACTTCATTTTTCCCTAATGGTATACACTCAGTTGGAACCCTAAATCAAACACGGTGTGTGCTAGCTGCTTGAAACTTGACAAACTGAATTAGTTCTCTATGCATTGTTGCCTCTTGAAGTAGCCTTAAGAAGAGGCACTTGTCAGTCAAGGAAAAATCAAATTCATTTGAAACCCATTGCCAAGCTACCACAGAACTCCCAGTTTATTGAATTTACAGCAAATATTTTTTCAACCGATCTTGATGATACTTGGCAGTAATGATCAGTATTGCAGTCTCACTTGGCCTCCAAAATTTCGTTCTTCTAGGTTGAAGCGTTCATTTGCAGGAACACTTTGAAATTTTAGATTTCATTTCATTTTCCCTTATAGGAATGGTTGCAGTTGGAACTCTAAATCAAACACGGGTTCTGCTAGCTGCTTGAAATTTGACACACTGAATTAGTTCTCAGTGCACTTTCCATGCTTTGTTCCCTCTTGCAGTAGCCTTAAGCAGAGGCAAGGAAAAAAAAATACTTTTCATTTGAAAGCATTTGCTAAGCTTCTACAGAACTCCGAGGTTTTCTGAAATCTCAGCAAATATATTTATACCCAATCTTTTTGATACTTGGCAGAAATAATCAGTACTCAAGCTGCACTTGGCTCCCCAAATTTTGTTCTTCTATGTTGAAGGGTTCCTTTGCAGAAACAGTTTGAATTTTTAGTTTTCACTTCGTTTTCCCCTATAGGGAGAGAAGCAGCTGGAACTCTAAATCAAACAGGGTTTGTGCTACCTGCTTGAAATTTGACAAACTGAATTAGTTCTAAGTGTCCTTTCTATGTTTTTTTCCCTCTTGAGGTAGCTTGAAGGAAAGGCAGGGAATAAACAATTTCATTTGAAAGCGTTTGCCAAGCTTCCACAAACCTACATGATTACTGAATTCCCAGCAAATATTTTTTTCACCCACCCAATCTTTCTGATACTTGGCCATAATGGTCGGTACTCCAGTCGCACTTGGCCCCCCAAAATGTTGTTCCTCTCAGATGGAGCGTTCGTTTGCAGGAACACTTTGAATTTTTAGGTTTCCCTTAGTTTTTCCATACTGGTATACACTCAGTTGGAACTCTAAATCAAACACGGTTTGTGCTAGCTGCTTGAAACTTGACACAGTGAATTAGTTCTCAGTGCTCTTTTTATGGCTTGTTCCCTCTTGAAGTAGCCATAAACAGAGACTGGGGGAAAACTTTCATTTAAAAGCATTTGCCAAGCTTCCACAGAACTCCGAGTTTCCTGAAATCCCAGCAAAGATTTTTTCACCCAATCTTGATGATACTTTGTGGTAATGATTGGTACTCCAGTCACACTTGGCCCCCAAATTTTGTTCTTCTAGGTTGAAGCATTCGTTTGCAGGAACACTTTGAAATTTAAGGTTTCACTTCGTTTTCCCCTATAGGGATAGATGCGGTTGGAACTCTAAATCAAACACGGTTTGTGGTAGCTGCTTGAAACGTGACACACTGAATTAGTTCTCAGAGCAATCTCTATGCTTTGTTCCCTCTTGAAGTTGCCCTAAGTTTGAAGCATTCATTTGCAGGAATTTTTTGAAATTTTAGTTTTGTCTTCGTTTTCCACTCTAGGGATAGATGCAGGTGGAACTCTAAATCAAACATGGTTTCTGCTAGCTGCTTGAAATTTGACATACTGAATTAGTTCTCAGTGCATTCTCTATTCTTTGTTCCCTCTTGCAGAAGCCTTAAGCAGAGGCAAGGAAAAATCACTTTCATTTGGAAACATTTGAGAAGCTTCCACAGAAATCCAAGTTTACTGAAAGCAAATATGTTTACACCCAATCTTTTTGATACTTGTTAGGAATGATCAGTATTGCAGTCACACTTGCCCCCTCAAATTTCGTTCTTCTAGATTAAAGTGTTCATTTTCAGGAATAGATTTAATTTTTAGGTTTCACTTCATTTTCCCCTACAGGGAGATAGGCAGTGGAACTCTAAATCAAACACCGTTTGTGCTAGCTACTGGAAACTTGACACACTGAATTAGTTCTCATTGCAATCTGTAGGCTTTTTTCCTGCTTGAAGTAGCCCAAAGGAGGGGCAGGGAAAAAACAATTTTATTTGAAAACGTTTGCCAATTTTCCACAGAACTCTGAGTTTACTTAAAGCCCAACAAATATTTTTTTCACCTGATCTTTTTGATAATTGGCTGTAATGATGGGTATTCCATTCACACTTGGCCCCTCAAATTTCATTCTTCTAGGTTGAAGCATTCATTTGCAGAAACACTTTGAAATTTTAGGTTTCACTTCATTTCTCCTATATGGATAGATGCTGTTGAAACTCTAAATCAAACACGGTTTTTGCTAGATGCTTGACATTTGACATACTGAGTTAGCTCTCAGTATTTGTTCCATCTTGCAATAGCCCTCAGCAGAGGCAAGGAAATAACACTTTCATTTGAAAGCATTTGCAGAGCTTTGACAGTTCTCCAAATTTACTGGAAACTCAGCATTATTTTTTCACCTAATCTTGTTGATACTTGGCAGGAAATATGAATGTACCAGTTGCACTTGGCTGCCCAAATTTCATTTTTCTAGGTTGAAGAGTTCATTTGCAGAAAAACTTTGAACTTTTAGGTTTCAATTCATTTTCCCCTATAGGGATACATGCATTTGGAATTCTAAATCAAACACAGATTGTGCTAGCTGCTTGAAGCTTGACTCACTCAATTAGTTCTCTGTGCACTCTCTATGTTTTGTTGCTGTTCAAGTAGCCCTATTAAGAGGCAAGGGAAATACACTTTCATTTGAAAGTGTTTGCAATGCTTCCACAATTCTCCAAGTTTACTGCAATCTCAGCAAATATTTTTTCACCTGAACTTGTTGATACTTGGCAGGAAAGATTAATATAGAAGATGCACTTGGCTGCCCAAAATTTGTTCTTTTAGGTTGAAGGATTCATTTGCAGGAACACTTTGAATTTTTACGTTTCACTTCGTTTTGCCCTATATGGATACATGCATTTGGAACTTTAAATCAAACCTGGATTGTGATAGCCACTTGAACCTTGACTCACTCAATTAGTTCTGAGTGTGCTCTGTATTCTTTGTTCCCTTTTGATGTATCCCTAAGCAGAGGCATAAAAAATAAACTTAAATTTGAAAGCATTTGCAGAGCTTCCTCAGAACTCCATGTTTAATGGAATCTCAGCAAATATTTTTTCACCCAATCTTGTTGATACTTGGCAGCAAAAATGAGTATACCAGTTGCACTTGGCTGCCCAAATTTCATTTTTCTAGGTTGAAGCATTCCTTTGTAGGAATGCTTTGAATTTTTCGGTTTCAGTTCATTTTCCCTTAAGGGATATATGCATTTGAAACTCTAAATCAAACACGGTTTTTTCTAGCTGCTGGAAACTTGACTCACTCAATTAGTTCTAAGTGCACTCCCTATGCCTTGTTCCCTGTTAAAGTTACCCGAAGCAGAGGAAAGGAAAATACACTTACAAGTGAATGCAGTTACAGAGCTTTCACAGAACTATGAGTTTAGTGGAATGTCAGCAAATATTTTTTTTTACCAGATCTTGTTGATTCTCGGCAGGAAAGATGAGTATACCAGTTCTAATTGGCTCCTCAAATTGTTTTTTCTAGGTTGAATGGTTTGTTTGCAGGATCACTTTGAATTTTTAAGTTTCACTTCATTTTCTCCTATAGGGATACATGAAATTGGAACTCAAAATCAAATACGATCGGTGCTAGCTGGTTGATACTTCACTCACTCAATTAGCTGATTGATACTTCACTCACTCAAAATAAAACACGGTTTGGGCTAACTGCTTGAAAACAGACTCACTCAATTAGTTCTCAGTGCACTCTCTATGCTTTGTTCTCTGTTGAAGTAGCCCTAAGCAGAGTGAAGAAATATATACTTTCATTTGAAAGGGTTTGCAGAGATTCCACAAAACTCCAAGCTTACTAGAATCTCAGCAAATATTTTTTCACCCGAACTTGTTGATACTTGGCAGCAAAAATGAGTATACTAGTGGCATTTGGCTGCCCAAATTTGGTTCTTCTAGGATGAAGCATTCCTTTGCAGAAACACTTTGAATTTTTAGGTTTCAGTTCGTTTTGCTCTATAGGGATACATGCAATTGGAACTCTAAATCAAACATGGATTGTGCTAGCTACTTGAAACTGCACTCTCTTAATTAGTTCTCAGTGTGCTCTGTAATCTTTGTTCCCTGTTGAGTATCCCTAAGCAGAGGCAAAAAATAAACTTAAATATGAAAGCATTTGTAGAGCTTTCACAGAACATTGAGTTAACTGGAATCACAGCAAATATTTTTTCACGTGATATTGTTTCATTATCCCCTATAGGGATATATGCATTTGAAACTCTAAATCAAACACGGTTTGTGCTATCTTGAAATTTGACTCACTCAATTATTTCTCAGTGTGCTCTCTATGCTTTGTTCCCTATTGAAGTAGCCCTAATAAAACGCAAGGAAAATACACTTATATTTGAAAGAATTTGCAGAACTTCCACAGAACTCCGTGTTTACTGGTATGTCAGCAAATATTATTTCACCCGATCTTGTTGACCCTCGGTAGGAAAGATAAGTATAACAGTTGCACTTTATTGCCCAAATTTCCTTTTTCTAGGTGGAAGCGTTCGTTTTCAGGAACTCTTTGAATTTTTAGGTTTCACTTTGTTTTCCCCTATAGGGATACGTGCCTTTGGATCTCTAAATAAAACATGGTTTGGGGTAGCTGCTTGAAAACATTCTCACTCAATTACTCTCAGTGCACTATCTATGCTTTTTTCCCTATTGATGTAGGCCTATTCAGAGGCAAGGAAAATACACTTTCATTTGAAAGCATTTGCAGTGCTTCCACAGAACTCCGAGTTTAATGGAATCTCAGCAAATATTTTTTATCCCATTCTTTTTGATATTTGGCAGGAAACACGAGTATACCAGTTGCACTTGGGTACCCAAATTTTGTTCTTCTATGTTAAAACGTTTGTTTGCAGGAACACTTTGAATTTTTTGGTTTCATTTTGTTTTCCTCTATAGGGTTACATGCCTTTGGAAATCTAAATCACACACCAATTGGGCTAGCTGCTTGAAACTTGAATCACTCCATTAGTTCTCAGTGTGCTCTATATGCTTTGTTTCCATGTTGAAGTAGCCTTAAGCAGAAACAAGGAAAGTACAAAATGAAAGTGTTTGTAGAGCTTCCTTAGAAATCCGAGTTTACTGGAATCTCAGCAAATATTTTTTTCACTGATGTTCTTGATAATTGGCAGGAAATATCAATATACCAGTTGCACATGGCTTCTCAAATTGTGTTCTTCTAGGTTGAAGCGTTTGTTTGCAAGAATACTTTGAATTTTTAGGTTTCACTTCATTTTCCACTACAGGGATACATGCATTTGGAACTCTAAATCAAACACAGTTTTTGCTAGCTGCTTGAAACTTGACTCACTCAATTAGTTCTCAGTGTGCTCTCTATGCTTTGCTTCCTGTTAAAATAGTTATTAGCAGAGGGAAAAATACACTTTCATTTGAAAATGTCTTCAGAGTTTCCACAGAACTCCGAGTTTACTGGAAACTCAGCAAATATTTTTTTCCACCGGACTTGTTGATACTTGGCCGGAAACATGAGTATACCTATTGATGTTGGCTGCCCAAATGGCGGTCTTCTAGGTTGAAGCATTCATTTGCAGAAACCCTTTGAATTTTTAGGTTTCACTTCGTTTTCCCCTATAGGGATACATGCGTTTGGAACTCTAAATCAAACAGAGTTTGTGCTAGGTGCTTGAAATTGACCCACTCAATCAGTTCTCAGTGTGCTCTCTATACTTTTTCCCTTTTGAAGTAACCTTAACAGAGGCTAGGAATATACACTTTCATTTGAAATCATTTGCAGAGCTTCCACAGAACACTGAGTTTACTGGAATCTCAGCAAATATTTTCTTCACCTGATCTTGTTGATACTTTTCAGAAAATATGCATATACCAGTTGCACTTGGCTGCCCAAATTTGTTTTTCTAGGTTGAAGCATTCATTTTCGGGAACACTTTGAAGTTTTAGGTTTCAATTCATTTTCCCCAATAGGGATACATGCATTTGGAACTCTAAATCAAACTCAGTTGTGCTAGCTGCTTGAACTTGACTTACTCAATTAGTTATCAGTGTGCTCTTTATGCTTTGTTCCCTGTCAAAGTAGCCCTAAGCAGAGGAAAAAATAATACACTTTCACATGAAAGCATTTGCTGAGATTCCACGGAACTCCAAGGTTACTGGAATCTCAGTAAATATTTTTTCACAAGATCTTGTTGATACTCAGCAGGCAGGAAAGATGTGTATACCAGTTACACTTGGCTGCCAAAATTTCATTCTTCTAGGTTGAAGCATTTGTTTGCAAAAACACTTTGATTTTTTTTTAGGTTTCACTTCGTTTTCTCATATACATATACATACATTTGGAACTATGAATCAAACACGGTTTATGCTAGCTGCTTGAAACTTGACTCACTCAATTAATTCTCAGTGCACTCTCTATGTTTTTTTCCCTGTTGAAGTAACCCCAAGCAGAGGCAAGGAAAATAAAGTTTCAGATAAATGCGTTTGCAGAATTTTTACAGAACTACGAGTTTACTGGAATCTCAACAAATATTTTTTCACCAAATCTTGTTGATACTTGGCAGGAAAGAAGAGTACCAGTTGCACTTGGCTGCCCAAGTTTAGTTCTTCTAGGTTAAAGCATTCGTTTGCAGGAACACTTTGAATTTTAGGATTCACTTCCTTTTCCCCTATACGGATTAATGCATTTGTAACTATAAATCAAGCATGGTTTTTACTAGCTGCTTGAAACTTTTCTCACTCATTTAGTTCTCAGTGTGCTCTCTATGCTTTGTTCCCTGTTGAAGTAACCCTAAGCAGAGGAAAAAAAAATACACCTTCATTTGAAAGCATAATCAGAGCTTACACATATCTCTGGTTTTACTGGAATCTCAGCAAATATTTTTTTAAAAAAAGATCTTGTTGATACTTGGCAGGAAAGATGAATACACCAGGTGCACTTGGCTACCCAATTTTTTTCTTCTAGGTTGAACCATTCATTTTCGGGAACACTATGAATTTATAGGTTTCACTTCCTTTTCACCTATTGGGATAACTGCATTGGAACTCTAAATCTAACACGGTTTGTGTTAGCAGCTTGAAACTTATCTCACTCAATTACTACTCAGTGTGCTCTCTATGCTTTGTTCCCTGTTTAAGTAACCGTAAGCAGAGGCAAACTAAATACACTTTAAGACGAATGTGTTTGTAGAGCTTCCACAGAATTACGAGTTTACTAGAATCTCAAGAAAGATTTTTTGCCCAATATTGTTGAAACTTGGCAGGAAAGATGAGTATACCTGTTTCACCTGTCTGGCCACATTTCTTTCTAGGTTGAAGCATCATTTTGCAGGAATACTTTGAATTTTTAGGTTTCACTTCGTTTTCTCCTATAGGGATACATGCATTTGGAATTCTAAATCAATCATGGTTTGTACTAGCTGCTTGAAACATGACTCACTCAATTAGTTCTCAGTGCATTCTCTATGCTTTGTTCCCTGTTAAAGTAACCCTAAGAAAAAGCAAGGGAAATACACTTTAAGATGAATGTGTTTGTAGAGTTCTACAGAACTACGAGTTTACTGGAATATCAGAAAACATTTTTTTCACCAGATCGTGTTGATACTTGCAGGAAAGATGAGTATACCAGTTGCACTTGGCTTCCCAAATTTTGTTCTTCTAGATTGAAACATTCATTTGCAGGAACTCTTTGAATTTTAGGCTTCACATCATTTTCCCCTATATGGATACATGCATTTGGAACTCTAAATCAAACATGGTTTGTTCTAACTGCTTGAAACTTGGCTCACTCAAATAGTTCTCAGTGTGCTCTCTATGCTTTGTTCCCTGTGGAAGTAGCCCTAAGCAGAGGCAAAAAAAAAGTACACTTTCATTTAAAATTGTTTGGAGAGCTTCCACAGAACTCCGAATTTACTTAGATCTCAGCAAATATTTTTTTCACCGGATCTTGTAGATACTTGGCAGGAAAGATGAGTATACCAGTTGCACATCGCTGCCCAAATTCTGTTCTTGTAGGTTGAAGCATTCATATGCATGAACACTTTGATTTTTTAGGTTTCACTTGGTTTTTCCCTACAGGAATACATGTATTTTGAACTATAAATAAAACAGGATTTGTTCTAGCTTCTTTTTTTAAAAAAAGATAGAGTGAGAGAGAGAGAGATAGAATTTTTTAATCTTTATTTTTTTTAGTTTTCGGCAGACACAACATCTTTGTTTGTATGTGGTGCTGAGAATGGAACCTGGACCACATGGTGCCCGGCGAGTGCGCTACCACTTGAGCCACATCCCCAGCCCTTGTTCTAGCTTCTTGAAACTTGACACACTCAGTTAGTTCTCAGTGTGTTTTCTATGCTTTGTTCCCTGTTGAAGTAACCTTAATCAGAGGTAAGGAAAATATACTTTCAGTTGAATGCATTTGTAGAGCTTCCACAGAACTACGAGTGTATTGGAATCTCAGCAAACAGATTTTCACATGATCTTGTTGATACTAGGCAGGAAAGATGAGTATACAAGTTGCACTTGGCTGCCCAAATATCATTCCTCTAGGTTGAAGTGTTCATTTGCAGGAGCGCTATGAATTCGTAGGTTTAACTTCATTGTCCCCTAGAGGGATACATGCATTTGGAACTCCAAATCAAATACGGTTTGTACTAGCTGGTTGAAACTTGATTCACTCAATTAGTGTTCTGGGCGATCAGTATGCTTTGTTCCCTTTTGAAGGAACTATAAGCAGAGGCAAAAAAAAAATACACTTTGAGATGACTGCGTTGGCAGAGCTTCCACAGAACTACGAGTTTACTGAATTCTCAGCAAATACTTTTTTACCCGATCTTGTTGAAACTTGGCAGGAAAGATGAGCATACTAGTGTCAATTTTCTGCACAAATTTCGTCCTTCTAGATTGAAGCGTTCATTTGCAGGAACACTTTGAATTTTTAGGTTTCACTTCGTTTTTCTTTAAAGGGATACATGCATTTGGAACTCTAAATCAAACATAGATTGTTCTAGCTGCTTGAAACTTGACTCACTCAAATAGTTCTTAGTGCACTCTCTATTCTTTCTTCCCTGTTGAAGAATTCCCATTAAGTGGCAAGGAAAATACTCTTTCATTTAAAAGTGTTTTCAGAACTTCCTCAGAACTCCGAGTTTACTAGAAGCTCTGCAAATGTTTTTTCACCCGAACTTGCTGATATTTGGCAGGAAGGATGAGTATACCAGTTGCACTTGGCTGCCCAAATTCCATTCTTCTAGGTGGAAGCTTTCCTTTGCAGGAACACTTTGAATTTTTAGGTTTCACTTTGTTTTCCCCTATAGGGAAAAATGAATTTTAAACTCTAAATCAAACACAGTTTGTGCTAGCTGCTTGAAACTTGACTCACTCTATTAGATCACAGTGCACTCCCTATGCTTTATTCCCTGTTGAAGTAGCGCTAAGTGGAGGCTAGGAAAATACACTTACATTTGAATGTATTTGCAGAGCTTCCACAAAACTCTGCGTTCACTGGAATCTCAGCCAATATTTTTTAAAACAATCTTGTTGTTACTTGGCAGGAAACATGAATATACCAGTTGCACTTGTCTGCCCAAATTTTGTTCTTCTAGGTTGAAACATTCATTTGCAGGAACACTTTGAACTTTTAGGTTTCACTTCATTTTCTCCTATAGGGACGCATGTATTTGGACCTCTGAGTCAAATATGATTTGTGCTACCCGCTTGAAATTTGACTCACACAATTAGTTCTCAGTGCGCTCTCTATACTTTGCTCCCTGTTGAAATAAACCTAAGCAGAGGAAAGGAAAATACACTTTAAAATGAATGCCTTTGCAGAGCTTCCACAGAACTCCGAAGTTACTGGAATCTCAGCAAATATTTTTTCACCCGATCCTGATGATACTTGGCAGGAAAGATGAGTATACAATATAGACTCGGCTCCCCAAAATTTGTTCTTTTAGATTTAAGCATTCATTTGCAGGAACTCTTTGAATTTTTAGGTTTCACTTCGTTTTGCCCTATAGGGATACATGCATTTGGAACTTTAAATTAAACCTGGATTGTGCTAGCTGCTTTAGCTTTGACTCTTTTAATTAGTTCTCAGTGCGCTCTGTATGCTTTGTTCCCTGTTAAAGTAGCACTAAGCGGAGGCTAGGAAAATGCACTTTTATTTGAATGTTTTTGTAGAGCTTCCAAAAAACTCTGAGTTTACTGGAATCTCAGCAAATATTTTTTCAACCAATCTTGTTTTACTTCGCAGGAAATATGAATACACCAGTTGCACATGGCTGCCCAAATTTCGTTCTTCTTGGTTGAAACATTCATTTCAGGAAGACTTTGAACTTTTAGGTTTCACTTTGATTTCCCCTATAGTGATACATGCATTTGGATCTCTAAATCAAACATTATTTATGCTGCCTGCTTGAAATTTGACTCACACAATTAGTTCTCACTTTGCTCTCTATGCTTTGTTCCCTGTTGAAGTAGCACTAAGCAGAAGCTAGGTAAATACACTTTCATTTTAATGTTTTTGCAGACCTTCCACAAAAATCCGAAGTTACTGGAATCTCAGCAAATATTTTTTTCACCTGATCCTGTTGATACTTGGCAGGAAAGATGAGTATACAAGATGCACTTGGCTGCCCAAATTTTGTTCTTCTAGATTGAAGAATTCATTTGGAGGAACTCTTTGAATTTTTAGGTTTCTTTTCATTTTCTCCTGTAGGGATACATGCATTTGGAACTCTAAATCAAAAACGGTTGTACTAGCTGCTTGAAACTTGACTCATTCAATTAGTTCTCAGTGCACTTTCTGTTTTCTCTTCCCTGTTGAAGTAGCCCTATTAAGAGGAAAGGAAAATAAACTTTCATTTGAAAGCGTTTGCAGTGCTTCCGCAGAACTTCAAGTTTATTGGAATATTAGAAAATATTTTTAAACATGAACTTGTTGATATTTGGCAGGAAAAATGTGTATACCAGTTGCACTTGGTTGCCCAAATTTCATTCTTCTAGGTTGAAACGTTCATTTGCAGGAACACTTTAAACTTTTAGGTTTTACTTCATTTTCCCCTATAGGGATACATGCATTTGGACCTCTGAATCAAACATGGTTTGTGCTAGCTGCTTGAAACTTGACTCTATCAATTAGTTCTCAGTTCACTCTCTATGTTTTGATCCCTATTGAAGTAGCCCTATGCAGAGGCAAGTGAAATACATTTTCATTTGAAAGCTTTTACAGAGCTACCACAGAACTCCAAGTTTACTGGAATGTCAGCAAATATTTTTAACCCAATCTTGTTGATATTAGGCAGGAAGGATGAGTATACCAGTTGCACTTGGCTGCCCAAATTTAGTTCTTCTATGTTGAAGAATTCATTTGCACAAACACTTTGAATTTTAAGATTTCACTTTGTTTTCCTCTATAGGGATACATGCATTTGGAAATCTAAATCAAACATGGTGTTTGCTAGATGCTTGAAATTTGACTCCCTCAATTTGTTCTCAGTGTGCTCTCTATGCTTTGTTCACTGTGGAAGTAAACCTAACCAGAGGAAAGGAAAATGCACTTTCATTTTAATACGTTTGAAGAGCTTTGACAGAACTCCAAGATTACTGGAATTTCAGCATTACTTTATCACCCAATCTTGTTGATACTTGACAGGAATTATGAATACACCAGTTGCACTTGGCTGCCTAAATTTCATTTTTATAGGTTTAAGAGTTCATTTACAGGAAAACTTTGATTTTTAGATTTCTCTTCATTTTTCCCTATAGGGATACATGCATTTGGAAATCTAAATCAAACACAGATTATACTAGCTGATTGAAACCTGACTCACTCAATTACTTCTCAGTGTGCTCTCTGTGCTTTGTTCCCTGCTGAAGTAGCCCTAAGCAGAGCCAAAAAAACATACATTTTCATTTGAAAGCATTTGAAGAGCTTCCACAATACTCCAAGTTTACTGGAATCTCAGCAAATATTTTTTCATCCTAACTTGTTGATACTTGGCAGGAAATATGAATATACCAGTTTTTGGCTACCCAAATTTTGTTCTTCTTGGTTGAAACATTCATTTGCAGGAAAACTTTGAACTTTTAGGTTTCACTTCATTTTCCACTATAGGGATACATGCATTTGGAACTGTAAATCAAACACGGATTGTGCTAGCTGCTTGAAGCTTGACTCACTGAATTAGTTCTCTTGTGTTCTCTCTATGCTTTGTTCCCTGTTGAAGTAAACCTAACCCGAGGAAAGGAAAAAACACTTTCATTTGAATGCATTTGCAGAGCTTTGACAGTTCTCCAAATTTACTGGAAACTCAGCGTTATTTTTTCACCTAATCTTGTTGATACTTGGCAAGAATTATGAATGTACCAGTTGCACTTGGCTGCCCAAATTTCATTTTTCTAGGTTGAAGAGTTCATTTGCAGAAAAACTTTGAACTTTTAGGTTTCAATTCATTTTCCCCTATAGGGATACATGCATTTGGAATTCTAAATCAAACACAGATTGTGCTAGCTGCTTGAAGCTTGACTCACTCAATTAGTTCTCTGTACGCTCTCTGTTTTGTTGCTGTTCAAGTAGCCCTATTAAGAGGCAAGGGAAATACACTTTCATTTGAAAGTGTTTGCAAAGCTTCCACAATTCTCCAAGTTTACTGCAATCTCAGCAAATATTTTTTCACCCGAACTTGTTGATACTTGGCAGGAAAGATTAGTATAGAAGATGCACTTGGCTGCCCAAAATTTTTTTCTTTTAGGTTGAAGGATTCATTTGCAGGAACACTTTGAATTTTTAGGTTTAACTTCGTTTTGCCCTATAGGGATACATGCATTTGGAACTTTAAATCAAACCTGGATTGTGATAGCCACTTGAACCTTGACTCACTCAATTAGTTCTCAGTGTGCTCTCTATGCATTTTTCCCTGCTGAATTAGCCCTAAGCAAAGAAAAGAAAATCCACTTTCATTTGAAAGCTTTTGCAGAGATTCCACAGAACGTGGAGTTTACTGGTATCTCAGCAAATATTTTTTTCACCCGAACTTATTGATACTTGGTAAAAAAGATGAGGATACCAGTTGCACTTGGCTGCCCAAATTTCGTTTTTCTATGTTTAAGCATTTGTTTTCAGGTACACTTTGAATTTTTAGGTTTCACTTCGTTTTCCCTATAAGGATACACGCATTTGGAACTCTAATTCAAACACGGATTTTGCTAGCTACATGAAGCTTGATAGTCTCAATTAGTTCTCAGTACACTCTGTATGCTTTTTTTGCCTGTTTAAGTAACCCTTAGAAGAGGAAAGGAAAATGCACTTTCAGAAGAATGCTTTTGAGGGCTTCCACAGAACTCCGAATTTACTGGAATCTCAGCAAATATTTTTTTTCACCATATCCTGTTGATTATTGGCAGGAAATATGAATATACCAGTTCCACTTGGCTGCCCAAATTTCATTCTTCTAATTTGAAGCATTCGTTTGCAGGAACAATTTGAATTTTAAGTTTCATTTCATTTTCCCCTATAGGGATTCATGCATTTGGAACTCTAAATCAAACACGGTTTGTACTAGCTGTTTGAAACTTGACCAACTGACAGACTTCTCAGTCTGCTCTGTATGCTCTCTTCCCTGTTGAAATAGCCCTATTCAGAGTCAAGGAAAATAGACTTTTATTTGAAAGCGTTTGCAGTGCTTCCACAGAACTCCGAGTTTCCTGGAATATCAGAAAATATTTTTTCACCACATTTGTTGTTATGTTGCAGGAAATATGAATATACCAGTTGTTCTTGTCTGCCCAAATTTCATTCTTCTACATTGAAGCGTTTGTTTGCAGGAACACTTTGAATATTTAGGTTTCACTTCATTTTCCCCCAGAGAGATACATGCAGTTGGAACTCCAAATTAAACATGATTTGTGCTAACTGCTTGAAACCTGAATCACTCAATTAGTTCTCATTGCCCTCTCTATGCTTTGTTCCCTGTTGAAGTACCCCTAATCAGCGGCAAGAGAAATACACTTTCATTTAAAAGCATTTGAGGAGCTTCCACAGAACTCTGAGTTTACTGGAATCTCAGCAAATATTTTTTAACCCAAATTTGTTGATATTAGGCAGGAAGGATGAGCATACCAGTTGCAATTGGCTGCCCAAATTTTGTTTTTCTAGGTTGAAGCATTCATTTTCAGGAACATTTTGAAATTTTAGATTTCACTTTGTTTTCCCCTATAAAGATACATGTTTTGGAACTCTAAATCAAACATGGTTTGTGCTAGATGTTTGAAAATTGAGTCAGTCAATTAGTTCTCAGTGCGCTCTCTATGATTAGTTCCCTGCTGAAGTAGCCCTAAGTAGAGGCACAAAAATACACTTTCATTTGCAAGCATTTGCAGAGCTTCCACAGAACTCGGAGTTTCCTGGAATCTCAGCAAATATTCTTTTCACCAGATGGTGATGATACTTGGCAGGAAAGATGAGGATACCCGTTGCACTTGGCTGCACAAATTTTATGATACTAGGCTGAAGCTATCATTTGCAGGAACACTTTGAATTTTTAGGTTTCACTTCATGTTCCCCTATAGGGATACATGCATTAGGTACTCTAAATGAAATATGGTTTGTGCTAGCTGATGGAAACTGGACTCGCTCAATTAGTTCTCAGTACACTCTATATGCTTTCTTCCCTGTTGAAGTAGCCCTATTCAGAGGCAAGTAAAATACACTTTAAGGTGAATGTGTTTGCAGAGCTTCCACAGGACAACGAGTTTACTGGAATCTCTGCAAATATTTTTTGACCCAAACTTGTTGATACTTGGCAGGAAAGATGAGTATACTATTTGCACTTGGCTGCCCAAGTTTTGTTCTTCTAGGTTGATTCATTCGTTTGCAGGAACACTTTGAATTTTTAGGGTTCAGTTCATTTTCTCCTATACGGATACATGCATTTGGAACTCTAAATCAAATACGGTTTTTGCTAGCTGATTGGAATTTGACTCACTCAATTAGTTCTCAGTTTGCTCTTTATGCTTTGTTCCCTGTTGAACTACTCCTAAGAAGAGGAAACGAATATACAATATCATTTTAAAGCATTTGCAGTGGTTTCCCAGAACTATGAGTTTACGGGAATCTCAGCAAATATTTTTTCACCTGATCTTGTTGATACTTGACAAGAATGATGTATATGTCAGTTGCAATTGGCTGCCCAAATTTAGTTCTTCTAGGTTGAAGCATTTGTTTGCAGGAATACTTTGTATTTTTAGGTTTCACCTCATTTTCCCTTATAGGGATACATGCATTTGGAACTCTAAATCAAACATGGTTTGTGCTAGGTGCTTGAAACGTGACTCACTCAATTAGTTCTCAGTGTGCTCTCTATGTTTCATTCCCTGTTGATGTAACCCTAAGAAGAGGAAATGAAAATATACTTTCAGGTGATTCTGTTTTCAGAGCTTCCACAGAACTATGATTTTACTGGAATCTCAGCAAATATTTTTTCACGTGATCTGGTTGATTCGTGGAGGGAAAGATGAGAAAACTAGTTGAACTAGGCTGTCCATATTTTGTTCTTATAGGTTGAAGCTTTCGTTTGCAGGAAGACGTTGAATTTTTAGGTTTCACTTCATTTTCCCCTATAGGGATACATGCATTTGGAACTCTAAATCAAACACGGTTTGGGCTAGTGGCTTGAAACTTGACTCACTCAATTAGATCTTAGTATCGTTTGAAAGTGTTTTCAGAGTTTCCACAAAAATCTGATTTAATAGGATCTCAGCAAATACTTTTTCACCTGATCTTATTGATACGTTGCCGGAAAGAAGCATATTCCAGTTGCACCTGGCTTCCCAAATTTCATTCTTCTAGGTTTAAGCGTTTGTTTGCAGTATCACTTTGAATTTTTAGGTTTCTCTCTGTTTTCTCCTATAGGGATACATCCATTTGGAACTCTAAATCAAACACCGTTTGTGCTAGCTCATTGAAACTTGACTCACTTAATTATTCTCTGTGCACTCTCTATGCTTTCTTCCCTGTTGAAGAAGCCCTGTTATGAGGCAGGGAAATTACACTTTCATTTGAAAGACTTTGCAGAGCTTCCACAGAAATCCAAACTTACTGGAATATCAGCAAATATTTTTTTCACCCAAACTTGTTGACACTTGGCAGCAAAGTTGAATACACCATTTGCACATGGAGGCCCAAATTTTGTTCTTCTAGGTTGAAGCATTCATGTGCAAGTATACTTTGAATTTTTAGGTTTCACTTCATTTTCTCCTGTAGGGATACATGCATTTGGAACTCTAAATCAAACATGATTTGTGCTAGCTTGAAACTTGACTCACTAAAGTAGTTCTTAGTGCACTCTCTTTTCTTTCTTCCCTGTTAAAGTAGCCCTATTCAGAGGCAAGGAAAATATTCTTTTATTTGAAAGCATTTAAATAACTTTCACAAAATCCCAGTTTACTGGAACATCAGCAAATATTTTTTTCATCCCATCTTGTTGATACTTGGCAGAAAATATGAATTTACCAGTTTTTTTTTTTTTTTTTTTTTTTTTTTTTTTTTTTGCATTGGTTCTCAGGAACTCTGAATTTTTAGGTTTCACTTCGTTTTCTATCATAGGGATACATGTATTTGGAACTCTAAATCAAACATGGTTTGTACTAGCTGCTTGAACTTTGACTCACACAATTAATACTCAGTGCACTCTCTATGCTTTATTCCCTGTTGGAGTAGCTCTATTCCAAGGCAAGGAAAATACACTTCCATATTAATGAGTTTTCAGAGCTTCCACAGAACTCTGTGTTTACTGGAATCTCAGCAAATGTTTTTCCACTGATCTTGTTGATACATTAGTATACGAGTTGCACCTAGCTGCCAAAATTTCGTTCTTTTAGGTTGAAGCATTCATTTGCAGGAACACTTTGAATCTTTAGGTTTCACTTCATTTTCCCCTATAAGTATAAGCACATTTGGAACTCTAAATAAAACACCTATTGTGCTAGCTGCTTTAAACTTAATTCACTCAATTAGTTCTCCGTGAGCTCTCTATGCTTTGTTACCTGAAAAAATAGCCCTATTCAGAGGCAAGGAAAATACACTTTCATTTGAAAGCATTTGCAGTTCTTCCACAGAACTCCGAGTTCACTGGAATCTCAGCAATCACTCAATTAGTTCTCAGTGCACTCTCCATGCTTTGTTCCCCCTGTTGAAGTAGCCCTAAGCAGAGGCAAGAAAAATACACTTTCTTTTGAAAGCGTTTACAGAGCTTCCACAGAACTCTGGGTTTACTAAAATCTCAGCATATATTTTTTCACCTGACTTGTTGATACTTGGCAAGAAAGATGAATATACTTGTTTGACTTGGCTGCCCCAATTTCATTTTTTTAGGTTGAAGCACTCGTTTGCAGGAACACTTTGAATTTTTAGGTTTCAGTTTGTTTTCCCATATAGGTTTACAGGCATTTGGAACTCTAAATCAAACACGGTTTGTGCTCGCTGCTTGAACCTTGACAAACTCAATTAGTTCTCAGTGTGTTCTCCATGCTTTTTTCCCTATTGAAGTAATCCTAATCAGATAAAAGGAAAATACACTTTCCGATGAATGCATTTGCAGTACTTCCAGAGAACTACGAGTTTACTAGAATATAAGAAAATATTTTTTCACCCTATCATTTGATACGTGGCTGGAAATATGTGTATACCATTTGCATTTAGCTTCACAAATTTCATTCTTCTAGGTTGAAGCATTCGTTTCCAGGAAAACTTTGATATTTTAGATTCAACTTCATTTTCCCCTATCGGGATACATGCATTTGGAACTCCAAATCAAATACAGTTTGTGCTAGATGATTGAAACTTGAATTGCTCAAATAGTTCTCATTGTGCTCTCAATGCTTTCTTCCCTGTTAAAGTATACCAGTTGCACTTGCCTGCCCAAATTTCGTTCTTCTAGGCTGAAGTGTTCGTTTGCAGGAACACTTTAAATTTTTAGGTTTCACTTCGTTTTCCCCTATAGGGATACATGCATTTATTACTCTAAATAAAACACGGTATGTGCTAGCTCCCTGAAACTTGAGTCACTCAATTATGTCTCAGTGCACTCTCTATGCTTCATTCTCTGTTGAAGTAGCTTTAAGCAGAGGCCAAAAAATACACTTTCATGAATGCATTTGCAATGCATCCACAGAACTCCGATTTTACTGGAATCTCAGCAAATATTTTTAGACTTGTACTTGTTGATATTTGGCACAAAAGATGAGTATACCAGTTGCACTTTGCTGCCCAAATTTTATTCTTCTTTGTTGAAGTGTTCGTTTACAGGAACACTTTGAATTTTTAGGTTTCAATTCATGTTCCACTATACGAATACATACATTTAGAACTCTAAACTAAAGATTGTTTGTGCTAGCTGATTGAAACTTGACTCACTCAATTAGTTCTCAGTGTGCTCTCTATGCTTTCTTCCCTGTGGGAATAGCCATATTCAGAGGCAAGGAAAATACACTTACATTTGAAAGCATTTACAGAGCTTCCAAAGAACTCTGAGTTTACTGGATTCTCAGCAAATCTCTTTTCACCTGATCTTGTTGATACTTGGCAGGAAAGAAAAGTATACCACTTGCACTTGGCTGCCCAAGTTTCGTTCTTTTAGGTTGAAGCATTCATTTGCAGGAACACTTTGAATTTTTAGGTTTCACTTAATTTCCTTCTACAGTTCCATGCATTTGGAACTCTAAAACAAACACAGTTTGTGCTAGCTGCTTGAAAATTAACTCAATCAATTACTTCTCAGTGTGTTCTGTATGCTTTTATTCCTCTTGAAGTAGCCCCAAGCAGAGACAAATAAAATACACTTTCATTGGAAAGCGTTTGCAGTGCTTCTATGAACTCTGAGTTTACTGGAATTTCAGCAAACATTTTTTTTCACCTTATCTTGTTGATACTTGGCAGAAAACATGAGTATACCAGTTGCACTTGAGTGCCCAAATTTGGTTCTTCTAGGTTGAAGCATTCGTTTGCAGGAACACTTTGAATTTTTAGGTTTCACTTCACTTTCCCTTATATGGATACTTGCAATTGGAACTCTAAATCAAACACAGTTTGTGCTGGCTGCTTGAAACTCGTCTCATTCAATTATTTCTCAGTGCACTCTCTATGCTATGTTTCATGTTGAATCAGTCCTAAGCAGACGGAAGGAAAATACACATTCATTTGAAACCATTGCAGAGTTTCCACAGAACTCTGAGTTTACTGGAATCTCAGCAAATATATTTTCACAGGAACTTGTTGATACTTGGCATGAAACATGAGTATACCAGTTGTACTTGGATGCCCAAATTTCATTCATCTAGGATAAAGTGTTCGTTTGCACGAATATATTGAATTTTTAGTTTTCACTTCGTTTTCCCCTATAGAAATACATGCATTTGGAACCCGAAATCAAACAAGTTTTGTGCTAGCTGCTTGAAACTTGACTCACTCAGTTAGTCCTCAGTGCCCTCTCTATCCTATGTTCCCTCTTGAAGTAGCCCTAAGCAGAGGCAAAGAAAATACACTTTCATTTGAAAACATCTGCAGAGCTTTTACAGAACGCCAAGTTTACTGGAATCTCAGCAAATATTTTTGCACTCAATCTTGTTGATTCTTGGCAGGAATGATGAGTATACCAGTTTCACATGGCTGTCAAAATTTTGTACTTACAGGTTGAAGAATTCATTTGCAGGAGCACTTTGAATTTTTAGGTTTCACTTCATTTTCCACTATAGGAATACAGGCATTTGGAACTCTAAATCAAACACGGTTTGTCCTAGCTGCTTGAAATATGACTCACTCAATTAGTTCTCAACGTGCTCTCTATGCTTTATTCCCTTTTGAAATAGCCCTAAGCAGAGGCAAGGAAAATACACTTTCATTTGAAAGCATTTGCAGTGTTTTTAAAGAACTCTGAGTTTACTGGAATCTCAGCAAACATTTTTTCACCCAATCTTCTTGATACTTGGATAAAAAGATTAATATAGTATTTGCACTTGGCTGCCCAAAATACGTTCTTCTAGGTTGAAGGGTTCATTTGCAGGAATACTTTGAATTTTTAGGTTTCACTTCTTTTTCCCCTATAGGGATACATGCATGTGGAACTCTAAATCACACATGGTTCATGCTAGTTTCTTAAAATTTGACTCACTCAATTAGTTCTCAGTGCACTCTCTCTCCTTTTTTACCTGCAGAAGTAGCCCTTAGCAGAGGCAAAGAACATACACTTTCATTTGAAAGCGTTTTCGGAGCTTCCACCAAACTCCGAGTTTACTGGAATGTCAGCAAATATTTTTTTGGACAATTTTGATGATTCTTGGCAGGAAAGATGAGTATACCAATTGCACTTGGCTGCCCAAATTTCGCTCTTCTAGGTTGAAGCATTTGTTTGTAGGAGCACTTTGAATTTTTAGGGTTCACTTTGTTTTCTCATATAGGGATACATGCATTGGGAATGCTAAATCAAACACGATTTATGCTAGCTGCTTAAAACTTGACTCTCTCAATTAGTTCTCTGTGTACTCTTTGTGCTTTGTTCCCTGTTTAAGTAGCCCTAAGCAGAGGCCAGGAAAATACATTTTAATTTGAAAGTTTTTCAAGAGCTTCCAGAGAACTCTGAGTTTACTGGTATCTCAGAAATTCTTTTTTCACCCAAACTTGTTGATACTTGGCAGGAAATATTAGTATAGCCTTTGCATGTGGCTGCCCAAATTTTTTTCTTCTGAGCTGAAATATTTGTTTCCTGGAACACTTTGAATTTTCAGGTTTCAGTTCATTTTCCCCTATATAGATACATGTTTTTGGAACGCTAAATCAAACATGGTTTGTACTACCTGCTTGAAACTTGACTCACTCAATTAGTTCTCAGTGACCTCTATATGTTTTTTCCCTGTTGAAGTAGCCCTTAGTAGAGGCAAGGAAAATACACTTGCATTTGAATGTGTTTGCATAGCTTCCACAGAACTTTGAGTTTACTGGAATCTCAGAAAATATTTTTTCACCCGATCTTGTTGATATTTGTTGGGAAACATGAGTATATTAGTTGCATTAGGCTTCCCAAATTTCATTCTTCTAAGTTGAAGTGTTCGTTTGCTGGAACACTTTGAATATTTAGGTTTCACTTCATTTTCACTATACTGATACATGCATTTTGAACTCTAAATCAAACACGGTTTTTGCCATCTGCTTGAAACTTGAATCATTCAATGAGTTCACAGTGTGCTCTCTATGCATTCTTTCTGGTTGAAGTAGCCCTAAGCAGAGGTAAGGAAAATACATTTTAATTTGAAAGCCTCTGAAGAGCTTCCACAGAACTCCGAGTTTCCTGGAATCTCAGAAAAAAAAAAAATCCTTATTTTGTTGATATTTGGCAGAAAAGATGAGTATTCTATTTGCACTTGGCTGCTCAAATTTCATTCTTCTAGTTTGTAGCATTCGTTTGCAGAAAAACTTTAAATTTTTAGTTTCACTTCTTTTGCCTAACAGGAATACATGCATTTGGAACATTAAATCAAACACAGTGAGTGCTAGCTGCTTGAAACTTGGCTCATTCAATTAGTTCTCAGTGCAATCTTTACACTTTGTTACCTGTTGAGGTATCCCTAATCAGAGGCAAGGAATATACACTTTCATTTGAAAGCATCTACATTGCTTCCACAGAAGTCTGAGTTCACTGGAAACTCAGCAAATATTTTTTCACCCAATCTTTTTGATACAGAACAGGGAAGATGAGTATACCAGTTTCACTTAGCTGTCAAAATTTTATTTGTGTAGGTTCAAGCGTTCATTTGCAGTAACACTTTGAATTTTTAGGTAACAGGTTTTTTTTGTTGTTGTTGTTTGTTTTTTTTTTTTTTTTTCCCATATAGCAATACATGCATTTGGATCTCTAAATCAAACACGGTTTATGATAGTGCCTTCAAACTTGACTCACTCAATTAGTTCTCAGTGCACTCTCACTGTTTTTTCCCCTTTTGAAGTAGCCCTAAGCAGAGGCAAGAAAATATATATTTACATTTGCAAGTGTCTGCAGAGCTTCCACAGAACTCTGAGTTTACTGAAATCTCAGCAAATATTTTTTCAACCAATCTTGTTGATACTTGGCAGGAAAGATGAGTATACCAGTTACACTTGGCTGCCCAAATTTCGTTATTCGAGGTTGAAGCATTTGTTTGCAGGAACACTTTGAATTTTAAGATTTCATTATGTTTTTTTCCTCTAGGGATACATGTATGTGGAACTCTAAATCTAACATGATTTGGGCTAGCTGCTTGAAATTTGACTCACTCAATTAGTTCTAAGTGCCCTCTCTCTCCTCTGTTCCCTGTTGAAGTAGCCTTAAGCAGAGGCAAGAAAGTGACACTTTCATTTGAAAGCATTTGGAGAGTTTCCACAGAACTCCGAGTTTACTGGATTCTTAGTAAATATTTTTTTTCATCCGAACTTGTTGATACATGGCAGGAAAGATGAGTACACCAGTTGCACTTGGCTGCCTGAATTTCATTCTTCTAGGCCTAAGCCTTCGAATGCAGAAACCCTATGAATTTTTCGGTTTCATTTCATATTCTCTTATAGAGATACATGCATTTGAATCTCTATATCAAACACCATTTGTGCTAGCTGGTTGAAACCTGACTCACTCAATTAGTTCTCAGTGCACTCTCTCTGTTTTAATCCCTCTTGAAATAGCCCCAAGCAAAGGCAAGGAAAGTACACTTTCATTTGAAAGTGTTTGCAGAGCTTCCACAGAACTCTGAGTATACTAAAATCTCAGCAAATATTTTTTCACCCGATCTTGTTGATACTTGGCAGGAAAGATGACTATGCCATTTGCACTTGGCTGCCCAAATTTTGTTCTTCTCAGTTGAAGTGTTCGTGTGCAGGAACACTCTGAATTTTTAGGTTTCAATTCTTTTTTTTTTTTTTTCCTTTATGAATAGATGCATTTGGAACTCTGAATCAAACCTGGTTTGTGATAGCTGATTGAAACTTGGCTCACTCAATTAGTTCTACATGAACTCTCTCTCATTTGTTCCCTGTTGAAGTAGCCCTAAGAAGAGGCAAGAAAAATACTCTTTAATTTGAAAGTGTTTACAAAGCTTCCATAAAACTCCGAGTTTACTGGAATCTCAGCAAATATTTTTGCACCTGATCTTGTTAATACATTGCAGAAAAGATGAGTATACCAGTTGCACTTGGTTGCCCAAATTTCTTTCTTCTAGGTTGAAGCATTCGTTTGCAGGAAAACTTTGAACTTTTAGGTTTCACTTCATTTCCCCTATAGGGATACATGTATTTGGTACTCTAAATCAAACATGGTTTGTGCTAGCTGCTTGAAATATGACTCACTCAATTAGTTCTCAGTGCACTCTCTATGCTTTTTTTTTTCCTGTTGAAGTAGCTGTAAGAAGAGGTAAGGAATATATACTTTCATTTGAAAGAGTCTGCAGCGCTTCCACAGAACTCCCAGTTTACTTGAATGTCAGCAAATATTTTTTTTCAAACAATCTTGTTGATATGTGGCAGGAAAGATGAGTATACAAGTTGCACTTGTCTGCCTAAATTTCGTTCTTCTAAGTTAAAGCATTCATTTGCAGGAACACTTTGAATTTTTAGGTTTCACTTAATTTTCCCCTATAAGATAACATGCATTTGGAACACTAAATCAAACACGGCTTTTGCTGTCTGCTTGAAACTTGACTCACTCAATTAGTTCTCAATGTGCTCTCTATGCATTCTTCCCTGTTGAAGTAGCCCTATTCAGAAGCAAGGAAAATACACTTTTATTTGAAAGCATTGGCAGAGCTTCCACAGAACTCCAAGTTTACTGGAATCTCAGCAAATAGTTTTTCACTCGATCTTATTGGTACTTGGCAGGAAATATTAATATACCATTTACACTTACCTGCCCAAATTTCATTCTTCTAGGTTGAAGCACTCGTTTGCAGGAACACTTTTAATTTTTAGGTTTAATTTCATTTTGCCCTATAGGTATACATGCATTTGCAACTCTAAATCAAACATGGATTGTGCTACCTGCTTGAACCTTAACTCACTCAATTGGTTCTCAGTGTGCTCTCTATGCTTTTTTCCCTGTTCAAGTAGCCCAAAATGGAGCGAAGGAAAATACACTTTCATTTGAAAGTGTTTGCAGAGCTTCCACAAAATTCTGAGTTTACTGGAATCTCAGCAAATATTTTTTTTCAAAAAAATCTCATTGATACTTGCCAGGAAATATGAATATACCAGGTGCACTTGGCTTCCCAAATTTCGTTCTTGTAGGTTGAAGTGTTTGTTTGCAGGAACACTCTGAATATTTAGGTTTCAATTCATTTTCCCATAGAGGGATATATTCATTTTGAACTCTAAATCACACACGATTTGTGCTAGCTGCTTGAAACTTGACTCACTCAATTACTTCTCTGTGCACTCTCTATGCTTTGTTCCCTGTTGTAGTAGCCCTATTCAGAGGCAAGGGAAATACACTTTTATTTAAAAGGTTTTAAGGAGCTTCCACAGAACTGCAGAGTTTATTGGAATCTAAGCAAATTATTTTTTAACCCAATCTTGTTGATATTAGGCAGGAAGAATGAGTATACCAGTTGCATTTGGCTGCCCATTTTTTTTTATCTAGGTTGAAGCCTTCATTTGCAGGAACACTTTAAACTTTTAGGTTTCACTTTGATTTCCTCCATAGAGATACCTACATTTGGAACTGTAAATCAAACACAGATTGTGCAAGCTGCTTGAAACTTGAATCACTCAATTAGTTATCAGTGTGCTCTCTATACTATAAAACTTCAAGTTTACTGGTCTCATCAAATTTTTTTTTCCTGACCTTGTTGATACTTGGAGGAAAGATAATATACCAGTTGCACTTGGTTGCTCAAATTTCATTTTCTATGTTGAAGCATTCGTTTGCAGGAAAACACTTTGAATTTCTAGGTTTCACTTAATTTTACCCAATAGAAATACATGCATATGGAACTCTAAATCAAACAGAGTTTGTCCTAGCTCCTTGAAACTTGAATCACTAATTAGATCTCAGTGTGCTCTCTGTGTTTTGTTCCCTGTTGAAGTCGCCCTAAGCAGAGGCAAGAAAAGTACCCTCTAATTTGAAACCATTTGCAGAGATTCAACAGAACCCTTAGTTAACTGGAATCTCAAAAATAATTTTTCACCTGATCTTGTTGACACTTGCATAAAGATAGTGTACCAGTTTCACTTGGCTGCCAAAATTTCGTTTTCTAGGTTGAAGCGTTCATTGCAAGAACACTTTGAATTTTAGGTTTAATTTCTTTTTCCATTATAGGGATACATGCATTTGGAACTCTAAATCAAACATGGTTTGCGCTAGCTGCTGGAAACTTGACTCACTCAATTATCTCTCAGTGCACTCTCTATGTTTTGTTCTCTGTTGATGTAGCCCTAAGGAGAGGCATGGAAAATACACTTTCATTTGAAAGCATTTGCAGAGCTTCCACAGAACTTTGAGTTTACTGGAATCTGAGCAAATTTTTTTTTATCCAGATCTTGTTGATACTCGCAGGAAAGATAGTATAACAGTTGCACTTGACTGCCCAAATTTTGTTTTCTATGTTGAAGCATTCGTTTGCAGGAACACTTTGAATTTTTGGCTTTCACTTCTTTTCCCCCTATATGGTTACATGCATTTGGAACTCTAAATCAAACATGGTTTGTGCTAGCTGCTTGAAACTTGACTCATTCATTTTTTTTTCTCAGTGTGCTCTCTATGCTTTGTTGTCTGTTGAAGTATCCCTAAGCATAGGCATGGAAAATACACTTTCATTTTAAAGCATTGACAGAGATTCCACAGAACTCCAAGATTACTGGAATCTCAGCAAATATTTTTTCATCTGATCTTGTTGATACTTGGGAGAAAAAATGAGTTTCCCAGTTGTAATTTGTTGCCCAAATTTCATTCTTCTAGGTTGGAACATTCAATTTCAGGAACACTTTGAATTTTTAGGTTTCACTTCATTTTCCCCTATAGTGATATATGCATTTGGAACTCTAAATCAAACACGGTTTGTGCTAGCGGTTGAAATTTTCTCACTCAATTAATTCTCAGTGTGCTCTCTATGATTTGTTCGCTGTTGGAGTAGCCATATTCAGATGCAAGAGAAATACACTTTCATTTGAAGGCGTTTGCAGAGCTTCCCCAGAAATCTGAGTTTACTAGAATATCAGCAAATACTTTTTCACCAGATCTTGTTGATTCTTGGCAGGAAAGATAAGTATACCAGTTGGATTCGGATGCCCAAATTTTGGTCTTCTAGGTTTAAGCGTTTGGTTGAAGGGACACTTAGAATTTTCAGGTTTCATTTTTTTCCCCTATAGGGATACATGCATTTAGAACTCCAAATCAAACACGGTTTCTGCAAGCGGCTTGCAACCTGACTCACTCAATTAGTTCTCAGTGGAATCTCTATGCTTTGTTCCCTGTTGATATAGCCAAAAGCAGAGGCAAGAAAAATACACTTTCATTTGTAGGTATTTGCAGAGATTCAACAGAACTCCAAGTTTACTGGATTCTCACAAATATTTTTTCACCTGAACTTGTTGAGACTTGCAGAAAAGATTGTATAACACGTGCACTTGGCAGCCCAATTTTCATTTTCTAGGTTGAAGGATCATTTGCAAGAACACATTAAATTTTTAAGTTTTACTTCTTTTTCCAGTATAGGGATACATGCATTTGGAATTCTAAATCAAACACGCATTGTGCTACCTGCTTGAAACTTGACTCACTCAATTATTTCTCAGTGTGCTCTCTATGCTTTGTTCCCTGTTGAAGTAGCCCTAAGAAAAGGTATGGAAAATACACTTTAAATTGAAAGCATTTGCAGAGATTCCACAGAACTCCTAGATTACAGGAATCTCAGCAAATATTTTTTTCACACGATCTTGTTGATAAGTGGCAGTAAAGATGAGTATACCAGTTGCATTTACTGTGCAAATTTTGTTCTTCTATGTTGAAGCATTCGTTTGCAGGAACACTTCGAAATGCATTTGGAACTGTAAATTAAACACGCATTATATTACCTGCTTGAAACCTAACTCCCTCAATTATTTCTCAGAGCACTCTCTATGCTTTGTTCCTTGTTGAAGTAGCCCTATGCAGAGGCATGGAAAATACACTTTCACTTGAAAGCTTTTGCAGAGAATCCACAGAGCTCTGAGATTACTGGAATCTCAGCAAACATTTTTTCACCTGAACATGTTGATACTTGGCAGCAAAGATGAGTATACCCGTTGCACTTGGCTGTCCAAATTTTGTTCTTCTATGTTGAAACGTTTATTTTCAGGAACACTTTGAATTTTTCGCTTTCAATTCTTATTCCCCTATATGGTTACATGCATTTAGAACTCTAAATCAAACACGGTTTGTGCTAGCTGCTTGAAACTTGACTCACTCAATTATTTCTCAGTGTGTTCTCTATGCTTTGTCCTCTGTTGAAGTAGCCCTAAGCAAAGGCATGGAAAATGCAGTTTCATTTGAAAGCTTTGCAGAGAATGCACAGAACTCTGAGATTACTGGAATCTCAGCAAATATTGTTTTATCTGATCTTGTTGATACTTGGCATAAAATATGAGGATACAAGTTGCAATTGGCTACCCAAATTTCATTCTTCTAGGTTGGAACATTTGTTTGCAAAAACACTTTGAATTTTTAATGTTTCACTCAATTTTCCCCTATAGGGATACATGCATCTGGAACTCTAAGTCAAACACGATTTTTCCTAGCTGCTTGAAACTTGACTCACTCAATTAGATCTCAGTATGCTCTCTATGAGTTGTTCCCTGTTGAAGTAACCATAAGCAGAGGCAAGAAAAATACACTTTCATTTGAAGGCATTTGCAGCGCTTCCACAGTACTTCAAGTTTACTGGAAACTCAGCAAATATTTTTTTTCACCTGACCTTGTTGATACTTGCAGGAAAGATAGTATACCATTTGCACTTGGCTGTCCAAATTTCGTTTTCTATGTTGAGGCATTCGTTTGCAAGAACACTTTGAATTTTTGGGTTTCACTTTTTTTCCCCTATTGGAATACATGTATTTGGAACTCTAAATCAAACAGAGTTTATGCTAGCTTCTTGAAACCTGACTCAGTCAATTAGTTCTCAGTATGCACTCTGGGCTTTCTGTTCTGTTGAAGTAGTCATAAGCACAGTCAATAGAAATACACTTTCATTTGTAGGCGTTTGCAGAGATTCAACAGAACTCCGAGTTAACTGGTACCTCACAAATATTTTTTCACCTGATCTTGATACTTGCAGAAAAGACAGTATAACAGTTGCACTTCACTGCCCAAATTTCGTTTTCTAGGTTGAAGCATTCGTTTGCAAGAGCATTTTGAAATTTTAGGTTTCACTTCCTTCTCCAGTATAGGGATACAAGCATTTGGAACTCTAAATCAAACACGGTTTGTGCTACTTACTGAAACGTGACATACACAAATAGATCTCAGTGTGCTCTCTATGCTTTGTTACCTGTTGAAGTAGCCCTAAGCTGAGGCAAGGAAATACACTTTCATTTTCTAGCGTTTGCAGACCTTCCACAGAACTCCGTGTTTACTGGAATCTCAGCAAGTATATTTTCACCTGCACTTGTTGATACTTGGCAGGAAAGATGAGTATACCAGTTGTACTTCGCTGCCCAAATTTTGTTCTTCTAGATTGAAGCATTCATTTTAAGGAACACTTTAAATTTTTAGGTTTCACTTTGTTTATCCCTATAGTGATACATGCATTTGGAACTCTACATCAAACACGGTTTGTTCTAGCTGCTTGAAAACTGACTCACTCAATTAGTTCTCAGTGTGCACTCTATGCTTTGTTTCCCTGTTGAAGTATCTGTAAGCAGAGGGAAGAATAATACACTTTGATTTATAGTCATTTGCAGAGATTCAACAGAACTCTGAGTTTATTCGACTCTCACAAATATTTTTTCACCTGACTTTGTTTATACTTGCAGAAAAGATAGTATAAAAGTTGATCTTGACTGCCCAAATTTATTTTTCTAGGTTGAAGTGCTCTTTTGCAAGAACACTTTGAAATTTTAGGTTTCCACTATAGGTGTACATGCATTTGGAACTCTAAATCAAATGCAGTTTTTGCTACCTGCTTGAAACGTAACTCACTCAATTATTTCTCAGTGTGATCTCTATGTTTGTTCCCTGATGAAGTAGTCCTAAGCAGAGGCATGGATAATACATTTTCATTTGAAAGCGTTTTCAGAGATTCCACAGAATTCTGAGATTACTGGAATCTCAGCAAATATTTTTTCATCAGACCTTGTTGATACTAGGCAGGAAAGATGAGTATGCCAGTTGCCCTTCACTGCCCAAATTTTATTTCTAGGTTGAAGCATTGGTTTGCAGGAACACTTTGAATTTTTAGGTTTGAATTTGTTTTACCCTATAGGGATAGATGCATTTGAAACTAAATCAAAGACGGTTTGTGCTACCTGTTGAAATTTGACTCACTCAATTATTTCTCTCTCTTTTTGTGCCACTCTCTATGCTTTGTTCCATTCTGAAGCAGCCCTAAGCAGAGGCATGGAAAATACACTTTCATTTGAAAGCATTTACAGAGATTCCAGAACTCTGAGATTACTGGAATCTCAGCAAATAATTCTTCACCTGATCTTGTTGATATTTGGCAAGAAAGGTGAGTATACCTGTTGCACCTGGATTCCCAAATTTCATTCTTCTAGTTTTAAGTGTTCGGTTGAAGGAACACTTTGAATTTTTAGGTTTCACTTCATTTTCACACATATGGATATATGCATTTGGAACTCTAAATCAAACACGGTTTGTGCTAGCTACTTGAAACATGACTCACTCAATTACTTCTCAGTGCACTCTCTATGCTTCATTCCCTATTGAAGGAGTCCTAAGAAGAGGAAAGGGAAATACACTTTCATTTGAAAGAGTTTGCTGAGCTTCCACTGGACTCCGAATTTACTGGAATCTAAGCAAATATTTTTTCACGCCATCTTGTTGATACTTGGCAGAAAAGATGAGTATACCAGTTTCAATTGGCTGCCCAAATTTCATTCTTCTAGGTTGGATAATTTGTTTGCAGGAACACTTTGAATTTTTAGGTTTCACTTCGTTTTCCCCTATAGTGATACATAAATTTGGAACTCAAAATCAAACACGGTTTGTGCTAGCTGCTTGAAAGTTGGCTCACTCAATTAGTTCTCCATGTGTTCTCTATGTTTTGTTCCCTGATGAAGTAGCCATAATCAGAGGCAAGAAAAATACACTTGCATTTGAAGGCGTTTGCAGTGTTTTCACAGAACTCCGAGTTTACTGGAATCTCAGCAAATATTTTTTCACCTGAACTAGTTGATTCTTGCAGGAAATATAGTACACCAGTTGCACTTGGCTGCCCAAATTTCGAGTTCTATGTTGAAGCATTTGTTTGCAAAAACACTTTGATTTTTTGGCTTTCCCCTATAGGGTTACATTCATTTGGAACTCTAAATCAAACACAGTTTGATCTACCTGAATGAAATTGACTCACTCAATTATTTCTCAGTGTGTGCTCTATGCTTTTTTCTCTGCTGAAGCAACCCTGTCAGAATCAAGTAAAATACACTTTAATTTGAAAGCATTTGCAGAGCTTCCGAGAACTCTTAGTTTACTTGAATCTCAGCAAATATTTTTTCACCTAAACTTATTGATTCTTTGCAGGAAAGATGAATATACCAGTTGCACATGGCTGCCCAATATTCATTATTCTAGTTTGAAGCGTTCCTATGCAGGAACACTTTGAAATTTTAGGTTTCACTTTGTTTTCCACTTTACGGATACATCCATTTGGAAGTCTAAATCAAACATAGTTTGTCCTAGCTGCTTGAAATTTGACTCACTCAATTAGTTCTAAATTCACTCTCTTTGCTTTCTTCCCTATTAAAGTAGCCCTAAGCAGAGGCAAGGAAAATATCCTTCCATTTGAAAGCGTTTTCAAAACTTCCACAGAAATCCGAGTTTACTAGAATCTCAGGAAATATTTTTTCACCCGAACATATTCATACTTGGAGAGAATGATCAGTACTCCATTCACACTTGATCACCCAAATTTCATTCTTCTAGATTGAAGCATTCATTTGCAGTAACACTTTGAAATTTTAGGTTTCACTTTTTTTCACCAATAGGGATACATGCATTTGGAGCTCTAAGTCAAACACGGTTTTTGCTATCTGCTTGAAACTTGACTCACTCAGTTAGTTCTCAGTGTGCTCTCTTTACATTTTTCCCTGTTGAAGTAGCCCTAAGAAGAGGCATGGAATATACACTTTAATTTGAAAACACTTACAAAGCTTCCACAAAACTCTGAGTTTACTGGAACCTCAGCAAATATTTTTTCACACAATATTGTTGATACTTGGCAGGAATGATCTCTAATAAATTTGGACTTGGTCAACCAAATTTCGTTCTTCTAAGTTGAAGTGATGTTTTTAAGGAACACTTTGAATTTTTAGGTTTCACTTTGTTTTCCCATATAGGAATACATGCATTTGTAACTCTAAATCAAACGTGCTTTGTGTTAACTGCTTGAAACTTGACTCACTAAATTAGTTCTCAGCGCACTCTGTATGCTTTTTTGCCTTTTGAAAGAGCCCTAAGCAGATACAAGAAAATACACTTTCATTTGAAAGCGTTTTCAAAGCTTCCACACAACTCCGAGTTGATTGGAATCTCAGCAAATATTTTTTCATACAATCTTGTTGATACTTGGGAGGAATGATTTTTACACCATTCGCAATTGGTCCCCAAAATTTCATTTTTCTAGGTTCTAGCATTCATTTGCAGGAACACTTTGAATTTTTAGGTTTCACTTCGTTTTCTGGTAAAGAGATACATGCATTTGAAACTCTAAATCAAACACAGTTTTTGCTAGCTGAAAAAAGTTCTCAGTGTGCTCAATATGCTTTGTTCCCTGTTGCAGTAGAACTTAGCAGAGGCATGGAAAATACACTTTCATTTGAAATCATTTGCAAAGCTTCCACACAACTCAAAGTTTACTGGAATCTCAGCAAATATTTTTTGTTACAATCTTGTTGATACTTGGGAGGAATGATGAGTACCCCATTCGCACTTGGTCCCCCAGTCTTTATTCTTCAAGGGTGAAGCATTCAATGGCAGGAACACATTGAATTTTCAGGTTTCACTTCATTTACCCCTACTGGGATAAATGGATTTGAAACTATAAATCAAACATGGTTTGTGCTAGCTGCTTGAAACTTGACTCACTCAATTAGTTCTCGGTGTGCTCTTTATGCATTCTTCCCTGTTGAAGTAGCACTAAGCAAAGGCATGGAAAATACTCTTTCATTTGAAAGCATTTGCAAAGATTCCTTTGAACTCCAAGTTTACTGGAATTTCAGCAAATATTTTTTCACCCGATCTTATTTATACTTGGAAAAATGATCTCTCATCAATTGCACTTGGTCACCCAAATTTCTTTCTTCTAGTTTGAAGCGTTCATTTGCAGGAACACTTTGAATTTTTAGGTTTCACTTCGTTTTCACCTATAGGAATACATGAATTTGGAACTCTAAATCAAACATGGTTTGTGCTAGCTGCTTAAAACTTGACTCACTCAATTTGTTCTCAGTGCGCTCTGTATGATTTGTTCCCTGTTGAAGTAGCCCTACCAGAGGCATGGAAAATTCACTTTCATTTGAGAGCATTTGCAAAGCTTCAACACCACCCCAAGTTTACTGGAATCTCAGCGAATATTTTATCAGCCAATTGTGTTGATACATGGCAGGAATGATGTGAACTCCATTCGCACTTGGTCCCCTAAATTTGGTTCTTATATGCATCAACATATTTTTTTTTTCAATATTATTTCACCCGATCTTTTTTACACTTTGAATTTTTTAGGTTTCACTTCATTTTCCCCTCTAGGGATGCATGCATTTGCAACTCTAAATCAAACACAGTTGGTGCTAACTGTTTGAAAGTTGACTCAATCAATTAGTTCCCAGTGTGCTCTATATAATTTGATCCCTGTCAAAGTATCCCTAAGTAGAGGCATGGAAAATACACTTTCATTGAAAGTGTTTGTGAAATTTCCATACAATGCTGACTTTACTGGAATCTAAGCAATTAATTTTTCACATCATCTTGTTGATACTTGTAGGATATAATTGGTAATTGATTTGCACTTAGCTCTTACATTTCTTTCTTCTAGGTTGAAGCATTCATTTTCAGCAACACTTTGAATATTTAGGTTTCACTTCATTTTTTCCTATACTGATACATGCATTTGGAACTCTAAATCAAACACAGTGTGTGCTAGCTGCTTCAAACGTGACTCAAACAAATAGTTTTTAGAGTGCTCTCTTTGCTTTTTTCCCTGTTGAATTATCCATAAGCAGTGGCAAGGAAAACACACTTTCATTTGACAGTGATTGGAAGCTTCCACAGAACAACAAATTTACTGAATCTCAGCATATACCTTTTCAACCAATCTTGTTGATACTTGGCAAAAATGGTCGGTACTCCATTCGCACTGGGCTCCACAAATTCCTTTCTTCTAAATTGAAGCGTTCATTTTTAGGAACACTTTAAATTTTTAGGTTTCACTTTGTTTTCTTTTATAAGGATACATGCATTTGGTACACTAAATCAGGCACGGTTTGTGCTAGCTGCTTGAAAATTGACTCACTCAATGAGTTCTCAGTGTGCTCTCTCTGCTTTGTTCCCTGTTGAAGTAGGCCTCAGCAGAGGCATGGAAAATACACTTTCATTTGAAAGCATTTGCAAAGCTTCCATGGAACTCCGAGTTGACTGGAATCCCAGCAATGATTTTTTCACCGATATTGTTGATACTTGGCAGGAATGATCTTTTCTCCATTTGCACTTGGTACCCTAAATTTTACACTTCTAGGTTGAATCGTTCCTTTGCAGGAACCTTTGAAATTTTAGGTGTCAATTTGTTTTCCCTTATAGGGATACATGCAATTGGAACTCTAAATCAAACATGGTTTGTGCTAGCTGCTTGAAACTTGAATCACTCAATTAGTTTTCAGTGCATTCTCTATGCTTTTATCCTTATTGAACTAGTCCTAAGCAGAGGCAAGGAAAATACACTTTCAGTAGAAAGCATTTGCAAAGCTTCCACAGAACTTCGAGTTTACTGGAATCTCAGCAAATATTCTTTCACCCTATCTTGTTGATACTTGGAGGCAATGAACGGTACTCCATTCACACTTCTTTGCCCCAAATTATTTTATCTAGGTTGAATCATTCATTTGCAGGAACACTTTGAATTTTTAGGTTTCACTTTATTTTCTCCTATAGTGATAAACACATTTGAAACTTTACTCACACAATTAGTTCTCAGTGCACTCTATCATTGTTCCCTTTTGAAGTAGCTGTAAACAGAGGCAAGGTAAACACACTGTCATTTGACAGCAATTGCCAAGCTTCCATATAACTACGTGTATATTAAAATCACAGCATATATTTTTTTTTTTACTGGAACTTGTTGGTATGTGGCAGGAATGGTCAGTACTCCATTCACACTGGCTTCACAAATTTAATTCTTCTAGGATGAAGCGTTCATTTTCAGGAACACTTAGAATTTTTAGGGTTCACTTCATTTTCCCCTGTATGGATACATGCATGTGAATCTCTAAATCAAACATTGTTTGTGCTTGGTGCTTGAAACTTGACTCACTCAATTAGTTCTCTGTGTGCTCTCTATGCTTTTTTCCCTGTTGAATTACACAAAGCAGAGGCAAGAGAAAAACATTTTCATTTGAAAGTGTTTGACATGCATCCACAGAACTCTGAATTTATTGGATTCTCAGCAAATATTTGTTCACCCGATCTTTTTGATCCATGGCAGGAATGGTCGGTAATCCATTCGCAATTGGCTCCCGACATTTCGTTCTTCTAGGTTGAAGTGTTGGTTTGCAGGAATACTGTAAATTTTTTGGTTTCATTTCACATTCTTCTATAGGGAGAGATGCAGTTGGAACTCTAAATCAAACACGGTTTGTGCTAGCTGCTTGAAACTTTACTCACTCAATTAGTTTTCAGTGTGCTCTCTATGATTTGTTCCCATTGAAATAGCCCTAAGCAGAGACAAGGAAAATACCCTTTCATTTTAAAGCTTTTGCAGAGCTTCCACACAAATCCTGGTTTATTGGAATATCAGCAAATATTTTCTCATCTGAACTTGTTTACACTGTGTAGGAAATATGAGTATACCACTTGAAGTTGGCTGTCCAAAATTTGTTCTTCTAGGTTGAAACGTTCGTTTGCAGGAAAACTTTGAAATTTTAAATTTCACTTTGTTTACCCATTTACAGATACATGCATTTGAAACTCTAAAATAAACACGGTTTGTGCTAGCTTATTGAAACTTGACTCACTCAATTAGTTCTTGGTGCACACTCTATGCTTTGTTCTCTGTTGAAGTAGTCCTATGCAGAGACATTGAAAATACACTTTCATTTGAAAGAGTTTGCAGAGCTTCCACAGAACTCCGAGTTTACTGGCATCTCACCAAATATATTTTAACCTGATCCTGTTGATACTTGTCCAGAAAGATGAGTATACAAGTTGTACATGGCTGCCCAAATTTGGTTCTTCTAGGTTGAAGTGTTTGCTTGCAGGAACACTTTGAATTTTTAGGTTTCACTTCATTTTCCCCTATAGAAGTACATGCATTTGGAACATAAATCAAACAAGGTTTGTGCTAGCTGCTTGAAACTTGACTCACTCAATTAGTTCTCAGTGCACTCTCAATGCTTTTTCAATGTTGAAATAGCCCTAAGCAGGGGCGAGGAAACTATACTTTCATTTGAAAGTGTCTGAAGAGCTTCCACAAAATTCCAAGTTTACTGGAATTTCAGCAAATATTTTTTCACACCATCTTGTTGATACTTGGAAGGAACGATGAGTATACCAAATGCACTTGGCTGCACAAATTTTGTTCTTCTAGATTGAAGCGTTCGTTTTCAGGAACACTTTGAATTTTTAGGTTTCACTTCGTTTTCTCCTGTAGGAATACATGCATTTGGAACTCTAAAGCAAACATGGTTTGTGCTAGCTGCTTGAAAGTTGACTCATTCAATTAGTTCTCATTGTGCTCTCTATGCTTTGTTTCCTATTGAAGTCATCCTAAGCAGAGGCAAGGAAAAAACCCTTTCCTTTGAAAGTGTTTGCCAAGCATCCATAGAACTCCAAGTTTACTGGAATCTCAGCAAATATTTTTTCACCTGATCTTGTTGATACTTGTCAGAAATGATCTATACTTCAGTCACACTTGACCCATCAAATTTCATTTTTCTATGTTGAAGCATTCGCTTACAGGGTCAGTTTAAAAATTTAGGTTTCACTTTGTTTTCTTCTATAGGGATAGATGGATTTGGAACTCTCAATCAAACACAGTTTGTGGAGCTGCTTGAAATTCGAAAATTCAGTTACTTCTCAGTGCCCTCTCTATGCTTTGTTCTCTGTTGAAGTAGCCCTAAACAGAGGCAAGGAAAAAACACTTTCATTTGAAAGTGTTTGCCATGCTTCCACAGAAGTCTGAGTTTACTGGAATATCAGCCAATATATATCTATTTTTTTTAACCCGGTCTTGTTGATACTTGACAGAAATGATTGCTATCCCAGTCACACTTGGCACATTAAATTCCATTCTTCTAAACTGAAGTGTGCATTTGCAGGAACATTTTTCATCTTGAGGTTTAAATTTGTTTTCCCCTAGAGGGATAGATGCAGTTTGAACTCTCAATTAAACATGGTTTGTGTTAGCTGCCTGAAAACTTACAGACTCAATTAGTGCTCAATGTGCTCTCTATGCTTTGTTCTCTGTTGAAGTAAGATTAAGCATAGTCAAGGAAAAAAACACTTTCATGTGAAAGCATTTGCCACAACTTCCACAGAACTTTGAATTTACTGGAATATCCACAAATATTTTTTTCACCTGATCTTGTTGATACTTGGCAGTAATGGTTGGTTCTCTAGTTGCACTTGGCCTCCCAAATTCCGTTCTTCTATGTTGAAGCATTCGTTTGCAGGAACACTTTGCATTTTTAGGTTTCACTTTTTTTCCCCTCTAGGGAGAGATGAATTTTGAACTCTGAATCAAACATGGTTTTTTCTAGCTGCTTGAAACTTGACACACACAATTAGTTCTCAGTGAACTCTCTATGCTTTATTCCCTGTTGAAATAGCCCTAAGCAGAGGCAAGGAAAAAACATTTTCATAAGAAATCATTTGCCAATTTTCCACAGAACATTGAGTTTACTGTAATCTCAGCATATATGTTTTCAACCGATCTTGTTGATACTTGGCAGGAATTGTCAATACACTAGTTACACTTGGTCCCCAATTTTCGTTCTGGGTTGAAGCGTTTGTTAGTAGGAATACTTTGAATTTTTGTTTTCCACAATAGGGTTAGATGTACTTGGAACTCTCAATCAAACATGGTTTGTGCTAGCTTCTTGAAACTTGACCCACTCAATTAGTTCTCAGTATGCTCTGTATGCTTTATTCCCTGTTGAAGTACCACAAAGCAGAGGCAAGGGAAAAAAAAAAACTCTTTCATTTGAAAGCATTTGCCATGCACCACAGATATCCAAGTTTATGGGATTCTCAGGTAATATTTTTTCATCCGATCTTGTTGATATTTGGCAGGAATGATCGGTACTACATTCTCTATTAGCCCTGCACATTTTTTTTCTGCTAGTTTGAGCATTTGTTTGCAGGAATACTATAAATTTTTCAGTTTCACTTCTTATTCCCTTATTGGGAGAGATGCAGTTGGAATTCTAAATCAAACAGGATTTGTGCTACCTTCTTGAAACTTGACACACTCAATTAGTTCTCAGTGCACTCTCTATGCTTTGTTCCCTGTTGAACTAGCACTAAGCAGTTGCAAGGAAAAAAAACACTTTCCTTTGAAAGTGATTGCCAAGCATCCATAGAACTCCGAATTTACTGGAATCTCAGCAAATATTTTTTCAACCAAACTTGTTGATACTTGGCAGAATTGATCGATACTACAGTTGCACTTGGCCTGCCATATTTTGTTCTAATAGGTTGTAGCATTCGTTTGCAGGAACAGATTGAAATTTTAGATTTACCTTTGTTTTCCCCTATATGGATAGATGCAGTTGGAACACTCAATCAAACACGGTTTGTGCTAGCTGCTTAAAACCTGAAAAACTCAATTAGTTCTCTGTGCACTGTCTATGCTTTGTTCCCTGTTGAAGTAGCTCTAAGCAGAGGCAAGGAAAAAACACTTTCATTTGAAAGCATTTGCCAAGTTTCCACAGAACTCCTAGTTTACTGGAATCTCAGCAAATATTTTTTCACCCAATCCTGTTGATACTTGGAAGGAATGATCAGTACTACAGTGGCTTTGGGCCTCCAAATCCATTCTGCTCTGTTGATTAGTTCTCAGTGTACTCTCTATGCTTTGTTCCCTTTTGAGATAGTCCTAAGCAGATGCAAGGGAAATAAACTTTCTTTTTAAAGAGTTTCCCAAGCTTCCACAGAACTCCGAGGTTTCCCGGAATATCAGCAAATATTTTTTCACCTGATATTGTTGAACCTTGGCAGAAATGTTGGGTACTCCAATCACTCTTGGCCCTCCAAATTCCATTCTTCTAGGTTGAAGTGTTCATTTGCAGGAACACTTTGAATTTTAGGTTTCAATTCATTTTCTCCTGTAGGGATAGATTCACTTGGAACTCTCAATCAAACACAGTGTGTTCTAGCTGCTTGAAACTTGACACACTCAATTATTTCTCAGTGCACTCTCTATGCTTTATTCCCTGTTGAAGTAGCCATTAGCAGAGTCCAAGAAAAAAAAAAAAAAACTTTCATTTGAAAGCCTTTGCCATGCTACCACAGAACTGCAAGTTTACTGGAATATCAGCAAATATTTTTTAACCCGATCTTGTTGATACTTGGAAGCAATGGTCAGTTCTCTAGTTGCACTTGGCCTCCCAAATTCTGTTCTTCTATGTTGAAGCATTTGTTTGCAGGAAAACTTTGAATTTTTAGGTTTCACGTCATTTTTCCATATAGACATACATACAGTTGGAACTGTAAATCAAATATGGTTTGTGCTAACTGCTTGAAACTTGACACACTCAATTAATTCTCAGTGACCTGTCTGTGCTTTGTTCCCTTTTGAAGTAGTCCTAAGCAGATGCAAGGAAAAAACAATTTCATTTGAAACTGTTTGCCAAGCATTCACAGAACCCCGAGTTTTCTGGAATCACAGCAAATAATTTTTTCACCTGAACTTGTTGATACATAGCATGAAAGACAGGTTCTCCACTCACTCTTGGCCCCCAAAATTACGTTCTTCTAGGTTGAAGCATTATTTGGCAGGATCATTTTGAATTTTTAGGTTTCACTTCATTTTCCTATAGGGATACATGCAGTTTGAACTCTCAATCAAACAAGGTTTGTTCTAGCTGTTTGAAACTTGACACACTCAATTAGTTCTCAGTGAGCTGTCTATGCTTTGATGCCTCTTGAAGTAGCCCTAAGTAGAGGCAAAAAAATACACTTTCATTTGAAAGCGTTTGGCAGGCTTCCACAGAACTCTGAGTTTACTGGAATCTCAGCAAATATTTTTCACCTGATCTTGTTGTTACTTTGAAGTAATGTTCAGTACTCTAGTCACACATGGCCCCCACAATATTGCTTTTCTAGGTTGAAGCATTCCTTAGCAGGAAAACTTTGAATTTTTAGGTTTCAATTTTTTTCCTCTGAAGGGATAGATGCATTTGGAACTCTCGAACAAACATGCTTTTTGCTAGCTGCTTGAAACTTGACACACTCTATTACTTCTTAGTGCACTCTCTGTGCTTTGTTCTCTGTTGAAGTAGCCCTATGCAGAGGCAAGGGAAAAACACTTTCATTTGAATGTGTTTGGCAAGCTTCCACAGAACTCTGAGTTTACTGGAAGCTCATCATTTTTTTTTTCACACAATCTTGTTGGTACTAGGAAGGAATGATTGGTACTCCAGTCGCACTTGCCCCCCCCCCCCCCAAATTGTATCCTTCTAGGTTGAAGAGTTTGTTTTCAGGAACACTTTGAATTTTTAGGTTTCACTTCTTTTTTTCATATAGTGATACATGCAGTTGGAACTCTCAATCAAACAGGGTTTGTGCAAGCTGCTTGAAACTTGACACACTCTTTTAGTTCTCAATTCACTCTCTATGCTTTGTTTCCTGTTGAAGTAGCCCTAAGCTGAGGCAAAGAAAAAACACTTTCATTTTCAAGAATATGCCAAGCTTCCATAGAACTCCAAGTTTACTGGAATCTCAGCAAATATTTCTTCACTGATCTTGTTGATACTTGGACCCCAAATTTCGTTCTTCTAGGTTGAAGTGTTCGTTTGCAGGAATTCTTTAAATTTTTAGCTTTCACTTCATTTTTTCCTATAGGGAGAGATGCTGTTGGAACTCTAAATCAAACACTGTTTATGCTAGCTGCTTGAATCTTGACATACTCAATTAGTACTCTGTGAGCTGTCTATACTTTGATGCCTATTGAAATAGCCCCAAGTAGAAGCAAGAAAAATACACTTTCATTTGAGACCATTTCGCACGCTTCCACAGAACTCCGAGTTTACTGCAATCTCAGCAAATATTTTTTTTTTTTCATTGATCTTGTTAATATTGGGCAGGAATGTTTGGTACTCTAGTCGCATTTGGCCCCCACAATTTTGTTCTAGGTTGACGCGTTCCTTAGCAGGAACACGTTGAATTTTTAGGTTTAACTTTGTTTTTCCCAAAAGGAATAGATGTAGTTGAAACTCTCGATCAAACAAGGTTTAGGCTAGCTTCTTGAAACTTCATGCACTCAATTACTTCTCAGTGTGCTCTCTATGATTTGTTCTCTGTTGATGTAGCCCTATGCAGAGCCAAGGAAAAACAACTTTCATTTGAAAGAGTTTGTCAAGCTTCCACAGAACTCCGAGTTTACTGGAATCTCAGCAAATGTTTTTTCCCTTGATCTTGTTGATACTTGGCAGAAATGATCAATACTCTAGTCACACTTGGCCCCCCCAAATATCGTTCGTTTAGATTGAAGCATTGGTTTGGAGGAACACATTGAATTTCTAGTTTTCACTTCATTTTACACTATAGGGATAGATGCAGTTGAATCTCTCAATCAAACATGGGTTGTACTAGCTGGTTGAATCCTGACACACTCAATTAGTTCTCTGTGAGCTGTCTATGCTTTATTCCCTGTTTATGTAGCCCTAAGTAGAGGCAAGGAAAAAAACACTTTCATTTGAAAGTGTTTTCCAAATTTCCACAGAATTCTGAGTTTACTGGATTGTCAGCAAATATTTTTTCACCCGATCTTGTTGATACATGGAAGGAATGCTCAGTAGTAGTCGCACCTATATCCCCAAATTTCATTCTTCTAGGTTGAAGCATTCCTTTGCAGGAATACTTTGAATTTTTAGGTTTCACTTCTTTTTCCCCTATAGGGATAGATGCAGTTGGAACTCTCAGTCCTACTCAGTTTGTGCTAACTGCTTGAATATTGACACACTCAATTCGTTTTCAGGGAATTCTCTATGCTTTGATCCCTGTTGAAGTAGCCCTAAGCAGAGGCAAGGATAAAACCCTTTCATTTGAAAGCGTTTTTCATGATTCCATAGAACTACAAGATTACTGAAATCTCAGCAAATATTTTATCACTCGATCTTGTTGATACTTGGCAAGAATGATCCTTACTCCATTCGCACTTGGCCACCCAAATTTTGTTCTTCTGGGTTGAAGCATTCATTGCAGGAACACTTTCAATTTTTAGGTTTCACTTTGTATCCCCCTATAGGGATAGATGCAGTTGGATCTCTCAACCCAACAAAGTTTGTGCGAGGTGCTTGAAACTTGACACACTCAATTAGTTCTCAGTGAGATCTCTATGCTTCATTCCTTGTTGAAGTAGCCCTATGCAGAGGCAAGGAAAAAGCACTTTTTCTTGAAAGTGTTTGTCAAGCTTCCAAAGACCTCTGAGTTTACTAGAATCTCAGCAAATATTTTTTCACCCAATCTTGTTTATACTTGGCAGGAATAGTCGGTACAGTAGTCACACTTGGGCCCCGAAATTTATTTATTCTAGGTTGAAAAGTTCATTAACAGAAACACTTTGAATTTTTAGGTTTCACTTCTTTTTCCATGATAGGGATAGATGCAGTTGGAAATCTCAATCAAACACGATTTCTGCTAGCTGCTTGAAACTTGACAAACTCAATTAGTTCTCAGTGTACTATCTATGGTTGTTCCCTGGTGAAGTAGCCCTAAACAGAGACAAGGAATAACGCTTTCATTTGTAAGCATTTGCAAGTGTCCACAGAACTGCCAGTTTACTGGATTCTCAGAAAATATGTTTTCACTTGATCTTCTTGATTCTTGGGAGGAATGATTGGAACTCCAGTTGCACTTGGCCCCCCAAATTTTGTTCTACTTGGTTGAAGCAATCGTTTGCAGGAATAGTTTAAAGTTTTTGGTTTCACTTCCTTTTCCTCTCTAGGGAGAGATGCAGTTGGAACTGTCAATCATACACAGTTTGTGCTACATGCTTGAAATTGAAACACTCAAATACTTCCCAGTGTGCTCGCTACACTTTGTTCCATGTTGAAGTAGCCCAAAGCAGAGGCGAGGAAAAGACACTTTCATATGAAAGCATTTGGTAAGCTTCCACAGAACTCTGAATTTACTGGAATCTCAGCAAGTATTTTTTAAGCTGGTCTTATTGATAATTGGCAGGGGTGGTCAGTACTAGTTGCACTTGGCTCCCCAAAATTTTGTTATTCTAGGTTGAAGCATTCATTATCAGGAACACTTTGAATTTTTGTGTTTCATTTCATTTTGCCCTTTAGGAATAGATGCAGTTGGTATTCTCAATCAAACATGAGTTGTGCTAAGTGCTTGAAACTTGACACACTCAATTAGTTGTCTGTGAGCTGTCTGTGCTTTGTTCCCTATTGATGTAGCCCTAAGCAGAGGCAAGGAAAAAACACTTTCATATGAAAGAGTTTTCCAAGCCTTCAAAGAACTCTGAGTTTACTGGAATCACAGCAAATATTTTTATCACCCAAACTTGTTGATACGTGGCATGAATGGTCAGTAATCTATTCACACATGGCCCCCCAAATTTTATTCTTCTAGGATGAAGTGTTCATTAACAGGAACACTTAGAGTTTTTAGGTACCACTTCATTTTCTATGATAGGGATAGATGCAGTTGGAACTCTCAAGCAAACATGGTTTGTGCTAACTGCTTGAAACTGGACACACAGTTACTTCTCAGTGAGCTGTCTATGCTTTGATCCCTGTTGAAGTACCCTAAGAAGAGGCAAGGAAAAAACACGTTCAGTTGAAAGCATTTACCAAGCCTCTATAGAACTCCGAGTTTACTGCAATTTCAGCAAATATTTCTTCACCGGATCTTGTTGCTACTTGGAAGAAATGATCGGTACTCCAGTCGCACTTGGCTCACCAAATTTCATTCTTCTAGGTAGAAGCATTTGTTAACAGGAACACTTTGGAATTCAGGTTTAACTTAGTTTTACCCTATAGGGAGAGATCTCAGTGTGCTTTTGATGCTTTGTTCCCTGTTGAAGTAGCCCTAAACAGAAGCAAGGAAAAAAACTCATTTGAAAGTGTTTCCTAAGCTTCCACAGAAATCCGAGTTTATTGGATTCTCAGCAAATATGTTCTCACCCGATCTTGTTGATACTTGGCAGGAATGATTGGACTCCAGTTGCACTTGACCCCCAAATTTAATTCTTCTAGGTTGAAGCATTCATTTGCCAGAAGACATTGAATTTTAGGTTTCACTTCATTTTCCCCTATAGAGATAGATGCAATTGGTTTGTGCTAGCTGCTTGAAAATTGACACACTCAATTACTTCTCAGTGCATTCTCTTTACTTTGTTTCCTATTGAAGTAGCTATAGGCAGAGGCAAGGAAAAAACACGTTTTATGCATTTGCCAAGCTTCCAGAGAACCCAAGTTTACTGGTATCTCAGCAAATTTTTTTTTTCACTCAATCTTGTTGATACTCAGCAGGAATGATCAGAACTCCAGTTTCACTTGGCCCACCAAATTCTGTTCTTCTAGGTTGATGCGTTCATTTGCAGGAACACTTTGGATTCTTAGGTTTCACTTTGTTTCCTCCAATATGGAGAGATGCATTTGGAACTCTCAATCAAACACTGTTTGTGCTACATGCTTGAAACTTGGCACACTCAATTACTTCTCAGTGCACTCTATGCTTTCTTCCCTGTTGAAGTATCCCTAAGCATCAACAAGGAAAAAACACTTTCATATGAAAGCGATTGCCAAGCTTCCACAAAACTCTGAGTTTACTGGAATCTAAGCAAGTATTTTCTCACCTGAAATTGTTGATACTAGACAGGAATGGTCGGTACTCTAGTCACACTTGACTACCCAAATTTTGTTCTTCTAGGGTGATGCATTCATTAGCAGGAACAATTTGAATTTTTAGGTTTCACTTTGTTTTCCCCTATAAGGATAAATGCAGTTGGAACTCTCAAACAAACACGGAGTGTGCTAACTTCTTGAAAATTGACACTCAATTACTTCTCAGTGATCTGTCTCTGCTTTGATCCCTGTTGAAGTAGCACTCAGCAGAGGCAAGAAATAACACTTTCATTTGAAAGTGTTTGCCATACTTCCACAGATCTCTGAATTTAATGGAATCTCACCAAATATTTTTTCACCCCAACTTGTGGATACTTGGCAGGAGTGATCAGTACTCTAGGCGCACTTGGCCCCCCAATTTTGTTCTTCTAAGTTAAAGCATTCGTTTGCAAAAACACTTTGAATTTTCAGGTTTCACTTCTTTTTCCCCTATAGGGATAGATGCAGTTTGAACTCTAAATCCAGTACAGTTTGTGCTAGCTGCTTGAAACTTGACAAACACAATTAGTACTCAGTGTGCTCTCTACGATTGTTCCCTGTTGACATAGTCAAGCAGAGGCAAGTAAAATACACTTTCATTTGAAAGTGTTTGCCAAGATTCCTTAGAACTCCGAGTTTACTGGAATCTCACCAAATATTTTTTCACCCAATCTTGTTAATATTTGGCAGGAATGAACGGTACTCCAGTTGCACTTGACCATCCTTTTTTTTTCTAGGTTGAAGCATTTGTTTGCAGGAATATTTTGAATTTTTAGGTTTCACTCCTTATTCCCCTATAGGGATAGATGCAGTTGGTTCTCTCCATCAAACACGTTTTATGCTAGATGCTTGAAACATGACACACTCAATTACAACTCAGTGAGCTCTCTATGCTTTGTTCCCTGTTGAAGTAGCCCTAAGCAGTGGCAAGGAAAAACACTTTCATTTGAAAGTGTTTGCCAAGCTTCCACAGAACTCTGAATTTACTGGAATCTCAGCAAATGTTTGTTCACTTGATCTTGTTTATAATTGTCAGGAATGATCAGTACCCAGTCACACTTGGCCCCCTAAATTTCGTTCTTCTAGACTGAAGGATTCTTTTTCAGGAAGAGTTTGAATATTTATGTTTCACTTCATTTTTCCCTCTAGGGATAGATGCAGTGGTAACTCTCAATTAAATACAGTTTGGGCTATCTGCCTGAAACTTGACAAGCTCAATTCATTCTTAGTACACTCTCTATGCTTTTGTCTCTTTTAAAATAGCCCTAACAATGGACAAAAAAGAAACACTTTAAATGACAGCATTTGCCAAGCTTCCACAGAACTCCGAGTTTACTGGAATCACAGTAATTATTTTTTCAACTGAACTTGTTGATACTTTGCAGGAATGATTGGCACTCCAGTCGCACTTGGTCTCCTACATTTCGTCCTTCTGGGTTGAATCGTTCATATGACAGAACATTTTGAATTTTCACGTTTCACTTCCTATTCCCCTATAGGTATAAATACAGTTGAATCTCTCAATCAAACATGATTTGTGATAGCTGCTTGAAACTTGACATACTCAATTTGTTCTCAGTGCACTCTCTATACTTTGTTCCCTGTTGAATTTGCCCTAAGCAGAGGCAAGGAAGAAACACTGTCATTTGAAAGTGTTTGCCATGCTTCCAAAGAACTACGAGTTTCCTGAAACTACAGCGAATATTTTTTCACCCGAACTTGTTGATACATGGCAGAAATAGTCTGTACTCTACTCACACTTGACCCCCCAAATTTCGATTTTCTAGGTTGAAGTGTTCCTTAGCAGGAACAGTTTGAATTTTTAGGTTTTACTTCATTTTGCCCTATAGGAATAGATGCATTTGGAACTCTCAATCAAACACGGGTTGTGCTAGCTACTTGAAAATTGAAACATCAATTATTTCTCAGTGAGCTGCCAAGGCTTTGTTCCTTGCCCTAAGCAGAGGCAAGGAAAAAACACTTTCATTCGAAAGCATTTGCAACCTTCCACAGAACTCCGAGTTTACTGGAATACCAGCAATTACTTTTTCACCCGAAATCATTCATACTTAACAGGAGTGATCGGTACTCCAGTTGCACTTGGCCCCCCAAATTTCGTTCCTCTATGTTGAAGCATTCGTTTGCAGGAAACGTTTGAATTTTTAGTTTTCACTTCATATGCTTTATAGGAATGGATGCATTTGGATCTCTCAATCAAACACGGTTTCTGTTAGCTGCTTGAAAATTGACACACTCAATTAGTCCTCAGGGAACTTTTAATGTTGTGTTTCTTCTTGAAGTAGCCCTAAGCAGAGGCAAGGAGTAAACACTTTCATTTGAAAGTGTTTGCCAAGCTTCCACAGAACTCTGATTTTACCGGAATCTAAGAAAATATTTTTTCACTTGATCTTATTGATACTTGGCAACAATATCAGAACCCCAGTCACACTTGGTCCCCCAAATTTTGTTCTTCTAGATTGAAGCATTCTTTTGCAGGAACAGTTTGATTTTTTAGGTTTCACTTTGTTTTTCCCCTAGGGATAGATGCAGTTGGAACTCTCAAATAAATATGGTTTGTGCTAGGTGCCTGAAACTTGACACACTCAATTCATTCTCAGTATACTCTGTGTTTTTGTTTTTTTGTTTTTTTTTTTACATGTTGAAGTAACACTAAGTGGAGGCAAGGAAAAAAAATTCATTTGATAGTGTTTCTCTAGCTTCGAAAAACTCTGAGTTTACTGGATTCTCAGCAAATATTTTTTCACCTGAGCTTGTTCATATTTGGCAGGTACTCACACTTGACCCACCAAATTTCGTTATAATTGGTTGAAGCGTTCATCAGCAGGATCACTTTGAGTTATTACGTTTCACTTCATTTTCCTCCATAGGGATAGATGAAATTGGATCTCTCAATCAAACACGTGTTGTGCTTGCTTCTTGAAACTTAACACACCCAATTAGATCTCAGTGCGCTCTCAATGCTTTCTTTTCTGTTGAAGTAGCACTAAGAAGAGGCAAGGAAAACACACTGTCATTTGAAAGCATTTGCCATGCTTCCACCAAACTCCGAGTTTTCTGGATTCTCATGAAATATTTTTTCACCCAATCTTGTTGATACTTGGCAGGAATGATGGGTACTCCAGTCACACTTGGACCCAAATTTTTGTTCTTCTAGATTGAGACATTCGTTTGCAGGAATATTTAGTTTTCACTTGAATTTTTAGTTTTCACTTCACATGCATTATAGAAATGGAATCATTTGAATCTCTCAACCAAACACGGTTTGTGTTAGCTACTTGAAACTTGCCAGACTCAATTAGATCTCTGTGTGCTCTCTATGCTTTGTTCCCTGTTGAAGTAGCCCTAAGCAGAGGTAAGAAAAAATCACTTTCATTTGAAAGCATTTGCCAAGCTTCCACAGAAATCTGAGTTTGTTGGAATCTCAGCAAATATTTCTTCACCCATTAGTGTTGATTCTTAGCAGGGATTGTTGGTTCTCTTGTCACACTTGGACCCCATATTTTCTTCTTCTAGGTTGAAGCATTCGTTTTCAGGACCAGTTTGAATTTTCAGTTTTCACTTTGTATTCCCCTAATGGGATAGATGCAATAGGAACTCTCAATCAAACATGTGGTTTTTGCTATCTTCTTGAAACGTTACACACTCAATTATTTCTCAGTGTGCTCTCTATGCTTTGTTTTCTGTTGATGTAGCCCTAAGCAGAGCAAATAAAAAACATTTTCATTTGAAAGCATTTGACAAGATTATACAGAACCCTAAGTTTTTTGGATTCTCAGCAAATATTATTTCACTGGGTCTTGTTGATACTTTGCAGGAATGATGGGTACTCCAGTCACACTTGGCCCCCCATATTCCATTCTTTTAGGTTGAAGCAATCGTTTGCAGGAACACTTTCAATTTTTAGGTTTCACTTCGTTTTCCCCATAGTGGATAGATGCAGTTGGAACTCTCAATCAAACACGGTTTGTTCCCTTTTGAAGTAGCTCTAAGCAGAGGCAAGTAAAAACCACTTTCATTTGAAAGCGTTTGCCAAGCTTCCATAGAATTCTGAGTTTCCTGGAATCTCAGCAATTATTTCTTCACCCTATCTTGTTGATACATGGCAGGAATGATTGGTACTCCAGTTGCACTTGACACCCATTTTTTTTTCTTCTAGTTTGAAGCATTCATTTGCAGGAACACATTGAATATTTAGGTTTCACTTCATTTTCTCCTATAGGGATAGATGCAGTTTTAACTCTCAATCAAACACAGTTTGTGCTAGCTGCTTGAAACTTGACACACTCAATTGGATCTCAGTGTGCTCTCAATGCTTTGTTCCCTGTTGAAGTAGCCCTGAAGAGAAGCAAGGAAAAAACTCTTTCATCTGAAAGCATTTCCTAAGCTTCACAGAACTCTGATTTTATTGGATTCTCAGCAAATATGTTCTCACCCTATCTTGTTGATACTTGACAGGAATGATAGGTACTCCAGTCTCACTTATCCCCCAAATTTCATTCTTCTATGCTGAAGTATTCATTTGCAAGAACACATTGATTTTTTTTAGGTTTCACTTCATTTTCCCCTATAGATATAGATGCTGTTGGATCTCTCAATCAAACCTGGTTTGTGCTAGCTGTTTGAAAATTGACACACTCAATTACTTCTTAGTGCACTCTCTTTGCTTTTTTTCCTCTTGAAGTAGCTACAGGCAGAGGCAAGGAAAAAACATTTTTGAGCATTTGCCAAGCTTCCACAGAACTCCGAGTTTACTGGTGTCTCAGCAAATGTTTTTTTCACTCAATATTGTTGATACTCAGCAGGAATGATCAGAACTCCAGTTTCACTTGGCCCACCAAATTCCGTTCTTTTAGGTTCATGCTTTCATTTGCAGGACACTTTGACTTCTTAGGTTTCACTTCATTTTCTCCAATATAGAGAGATGCATTTGGATCTCTCAATCAAACACTGTTTGTGCTAGCTTCTTGAAACTTGTCACACTCAATTACTTCTCAGTTAACTCTTTATGCTTTCTTCCATATTGAAGTAGCCCTAAGCATTGGCAAGGAAAAAACACTTTCATATAAAAGTGATTGCCAAACTTCCAAAGAACTCTGAGTTTACTGGAATCTAAGTATTTTCTCACCTGAAATTGTTGATACTAGACAGGAATGATCAGTACTTTACTCACACTTGGCTCCCCAAATTTTGTTCTTCTAGTGTGAAGCATTCATTAGCAGGAACAAATTGAATTTTTAGGTTTCACTTTGTTTTCCTCTATAATGATAAATGTAGTTGGAACTCTCAATCAAACACGGAGTGTGCTAACTTCTTGAAACATGACACACTCAATTACTTCTCAGTGATCTGTCTCTGCTTTGATCCCTGTTGACATCGCAATAAGCAGAAGCATGAAAAAACACTTTCTTTTGAAAGTGTTTGCCATACTTCCACAGAACTCCGAATTTAATGGAATCTCACCAAATATTTTTTCACCCCAACTTGTGGATACTTGGCAGGAGTGATCAGTACTCTAGGCGTACTTGGCCCCCAATTCTGTTCTTCTAATTTAAATCATTTGTTTGCATGAACACTTTGAATTTTTAGGTTTCACTTCTTTTTCCCCTATAGGGATAGATGCAGTTTCAACTCTAAATCCAGTATGGATTGTGCTAGCTGCTTGAAACTTGAAAAACCAATTAGTTCTCAGTGTGCTCTCTCTGATTTTTCCCTGTTGACATAGTCCTAAGCAGAGGTAAATAAAACACACTTTCATTTGAAAGTGTTTGCCAAGATTCCTTAGAACTCCGAGTTTATCTGAATCTTACCAAATATTTTTTCACCCAATCTTGTTGATATTGGGCAGGAATGATCCGTACTCCAGTTGCACTTGACCATCCAATTTTTTTTTCCTAGGTTGAAGCATTTGTTTGCAGGAATATTTTGAATTTTTAGGTTTCACTCCTTATTCCCCTATAGGGATAGATGCAGTTGGTTCTCTCCATCAAACACGTTGTATGCTAGCTGCTTGAAACTTGACACACTCAAATACATCAGTGTGCTCTCTATGCTTTGTTCCCTGTTGATGTAGCCCTAAGCAGTGGCAAGGAAAAACACTTTCATATGAAAGTGTTTGCCAAACTTTCACAGGACTCCGACTCTGCTGGCATCAGCAAATATTTTTTTTCACCAGATCCTCTCAATACTTGTAAGGAATGGTCAGTACTCTATTCACACATGGCCCAGGAAACTTTTGTTCTTCTAGGCTTAGGTGTAAGTTTCCAGGATCACTTTCAATTTTATGTTTCACTTTGTTGTCCCCTGTAAGAGGAGATGATGTTGGAATTCTAAATCAAACATGGTTTGTGCTACCTGCCTGAAACGTGACACACTCAATTCATTCTCAGTGAGCTGTCTATGCTTTGATGCCTTTTGAAGTAGTCCTATGAAGAGGCAAGGAAAAAACACTTTCATTTGAAAGCATGTGCCAAGCTTTCATAAAACTCCAAGTTTACTGGCATCTCAGCCAATATTTCTTCACTTGATCATGTTCATACTTGGGAGAAATGATCAGTCCTCCAGTTGCACTTGGCTTCCAAAATTTCATTCTTCTAGGTTGAACCTTTTGTTAGATGGAACACTTTGAATTTTTAGGTTTCACTTGTATTCCCCTATTGAGAGAGAAATTTTGAAATTCTAATCAAACACAGTTTGTGATAGCTGCGTGAAACTTGAAATACTCAATTAGTTCTCAGTGAGCTGTCTATGCTTTGATCCCTGTTGTAGTAGCCATAAGCAGAGTCAAGAAAAAAAAAAAAACGCTTTCATTTGAAAGTGTTTGCCAAGCTTCCACAGAATTTCAAGTTTACTGGATTCTCAGCAAATATTTTTTCAACCCAATTTGTTGATACTTGTCATGAATCATTGGTATGCCAGTCGAACTTGACACCCAAATTTTGTTATTCTAGGTTGGAGAGTTCATCAGCAGGAACAATTTAAATTTTTATTTTCACTTCATTTTCTACTATACGGATAGATGCATTTGGAACTCTCAATCAAACACGGGTTGTACTAGCTGCTTGAACCTTGACCCACTCAATTAGTTCTCTGTGAGCTGTCTATGATTTGTTCCCTATTGATGTAGCCCTAAGCAGAGGCAAGGAAAAACACTTTCATTTGAAAGAGTTTGCCAAGCTTCCACAGAACTGTGAGTATACTGGAATCTCAGCAAATGTTTTTTTCACCCAATCTTGTTGATACTTGTCAGGAATGATAGATACTCCAGTCAAACTTGGCCCCCTAAATCCGTTCTTCTGCATTGAAGCATTCATCTGCAGGAACACTTTGAATTTTTATTTTCACTTTGTTTTCTTCTATAGGGAGAGATGCATTTGTAACACTCAATCAATCATGGTTTGTGCTAGCTGCTTGAAGATTGACACTCTCAATTACTTCTCAGTGCACTCTCTATGATTTGTTCCATATTGAAGTAGCCCTAAGCAGAGGCAAGGAAAAAACACTTTCATATGAAAGCATTTTCCAAGCTTCCACAGAACTCTGAGTTTATTGGAATCTCAGTAAATATTTTTTCACCTGATCTTATTGATACTTGGCAGGAATGATCAGTACTCTACTCACACTTGATCTCACAAATTCTGTTCTTTTATGTTGAAGAGTTTGTTAGGAGAAACACTTTGAATTCTTAGGTTTCACTTTGTTTTCTGCTATAGGGATACACACATTTGGAACTCTCAATCAAACACGGTTTGTGCTAGATTCTTGAAACTTGAAACATTCAATGAGATCTCAGTGTGCTCCCTATGCTTTGTTCCCTGTTGAAGTAGCCCTAAGCAGAGGCAAGGGAAATATACTTTCATTTGAAAGTGCTTGCAACCCTTGCATAAACTACAAGTTTACTGGATTCTCAGCAAATATTTTTTCATCCTATATTTTTGATACTTGGGGAGAAATGATCGGTACTCCAGTCAAACTTGGCCCACCCAAATTTCATTCTTCTAGGTTGAAGCATTTATTTGTAGGAACACTTTGAATATTTAGGTTTCACTTCATTTTCCCCTATAGGGATAGATGCATTTGGAACTCTAATCAAACACGCTTTGTGCTAGCTGCTTAAAAATTGACACACTCCATTAGGTCTCAGGGCACTCTCTATGCTATATTCGCTGTTGGAGTAGCCCTAAGCAGTGGCATGGAAAAATCACTTTCATTTGAAAGCGTTTGCCAAGCTTCCACAGAACTCTGACTTTACTGGAATCAGAAAATATTTTTTCACACTATCTTGAAGATACATGTCAGGAATGGTCAGTACTCTATTCCCACATGGCCCCCGAAATTTCATTCTTCTAGGTTTAAGTATTTGTTTCCAGGAACACTTTCAATTTTTTTTGTTTCACTTCATTTTACCCAATATGGAGAGATGCTTTTGGATCTCTCAATCAAACACGGGTTGTTCTAGCTGCTTGATACTTGACCCACTCAATTAGTTCTCTGTGAGCTCTCTATTTTTTGTTCCCTATTAATGTAGCCCTCAGCAGAGGCAAATAAAAAACACTTTCATTTGAAAATGTTTGCCAAGCTTCCACAGAACTCCGAGTTTACTGGAAACTCAGCAAATATATTTTTTTTCACCCAATCTTATTGATACTTGTCAGGAATGATTGGTACTCTAGTAAAACTTGGTAACCCAAATTCTGTTCTTCTGGGCTGAAGCATTTGTTTGCAAGAACACTTTGAATTTTGAGGTTTCACTTCGTTTTCGTCTATTGGGATACATGCATTTGAATCTCTCAGTCAAACATGGTTCGTGCTAGCTGCTTGAAACTTGACACACTCAATTACCTATCAGGGCGCTCTCTATGCTTTGTTCCATGTTGAAGTAGCCTTAAACAGAGGCAAAGAGAAATCACTTTCATATGAAAGCGTTTGCCAAGCTTGTAGAGGATCAGATGTGATGCAGAACTATTACTGTCCTTGATGGAGTCTGCCTGCAAAGGAGATATTCTGTCAAGGTGTAGATAGGTAACAGCAGACATGATTGAAAATGAGGTGTCCGCTCTCCTTGGGAGGGCTTGCTCACAAAGGAGAGGTTCCTTCATAGTTTAGATAAGGTAACAGTGGATGTGCTTGAAAACGAGGTGTCTGCTGTCCTTGGGAGGTCTTGCTCACAAACGGGATGTTCTGCCAAGTGGGCTAGGAGGGGGCTGAGAAAAATTTTATTATCTGTTCTTAACAAAGAGCAGAGCTCAGAATGCTCCAGGCCAACAGTAGATTAGCCATGAGAAGGGGGCCACTTCTGATTAGAAAGTAAAACTTCTGTATGCTATGTTTAACTAGCTGAAAAACCTGATTTATTGCTGTTGGAAGGCTGCATTCTTTGTTCACAATACTATATAAAGATTGCTGTATATAATAAAGGACTTTATTTCTTCTGCTGCTTGGCTTCCTCTGCTTCTTCTTTCTTTCTCATGCTCACCTGTGAGTGAGTTACAGCAACATTTGGCGTAGTCAGCAGGATCCAGGACCGAAAGTGTAAGCACCCTGGGTTAAGAAAACGAAAGTGGGACTTTTGGGATTAACAAAATATCAGAAGGGTATTCACCCCAGGTTGAAAAAAAAAATTTTATGGGAACTTTCACAATTAACATGGGAAACTCCCAGTCCTAAAAGGAACAATATGTGGAGTTACTACAAGGATTATTCTTATCCATAGGTGTGAAAACATCTCATAAGAGTCTCAAGGAGTTATTTAAAATTATAAAATGTCATTGTCACTGGTTCCAGTATCAAACCAAGGTCCAGTTAAATTTAGGGGAATGGAAATTGGTTCAGAAAGAGCTCCATAAGCAGCATCAGGCTGGAAATGTTATTTCTTTGAAGATTTAGACTTTGTGTAGAGCTATTACTCAAGCACTACAATTATTAGAAACCAATAATTAATATGGTTCTCCTTGTGAAAGCCAAGTTGATTCATCAAAAACTGTTACTAATGTTAACAAAATGGAGTCCAAGGAAGATATCTGTGATACTATAGATGATTCTCCTTAATCAGATCTGGATGATGAGGAAGATTCAGAAAGTTCAGATAGTGACTCCAGTATGAAAGAAATTATGGAGGCCTTTGTGGAAAAAAATGAAATTAAAAAAGCAAAGGTCCTCTCTTAAACCTACTACTCCTTCTAATGCTTCTCTCTTTCCAATGACAAAGTATAGAGTTGATATGGGTAAAGAACAACAGCACTTTTCATTTTCTCTTACTATGATATATGATGATGATGATCTTACAGCTTCCTCTGGTGGTTTTTTTTTTAATCCACCACACTTATTTCCTATAACTAGACAACAAAACCTTCATAATCCCCAAATGATTGATGTTCATTATACTTGAGTAAAATAGGAATTTATAAAGGATTGTCGCAAAAAAATGTAAAGGTATCTTTTACCTGAAGTCAAACTAACTAAACAAAAAAGGTAAATTTTATGGAACTTTCTAATTACCAGCCAGTCATTTTGTTCTAGGACTCTTGCTTTTTGTTAGATTCTGCAATTTTTGAGTTCATAATTTTGATCCTACAGACCTAAGTTGATGTTTTTCTGATCAGTTCTATTTTTGATCAACTGTGGAGTGTTTAAATATTGCAATGGAAATTTCACCTAAAATAGCTACAAGGCCTTTATGGGTTATGTGTGCACACTTGTATTATGTGTTGTATGTCTGTTTGTGCGTATGTCCATATATCATGTACATGATATAAAGATTGATATATATGTAAAGAGAGCTCATAATTTAAAAAAAAAAAAATGGATCCAAATATTTTTAATTCACTGATTTAAATGGTTCAATTTAAATTGGGTAACAAATTAAATATAAGATGTCTTTAACATGTTAATGTCTGATGTGCTTTGGTTCTAGGACGTTTTTTCAACAACAAAAAAAAATGGCTAACACTGTTCAATATACTTGTCTAATGTTTTGATAAAATAAGTAAATTAATTAGACATAAGATTACTCATTTATAAGTACTTTTGTTAAATATCTGATTGATTTACAAGGTTAATATGCTAAATGTTAAATATACCATTAAGTACTCTTAACTCCTTAAATTACATTAGATAACATTATTGATGATTTTTTTAAGTTGGTAAATAATAGAATAAATAAATAAATAAATAAATAAATAAATAAATAAATAAATAAAAGTTTGCTTTGTCATCCCTGATATTTAGACATTATATTTTCATACTATGGTAAACAATGTTACAGCATATAAGGTTTTCCAATATTCAAGGGGATATATGGAGATTATGGGCAGTATCTGGGAAACTCACTGTTTGGAGTGGAAATTTCACGTTAGATGTATCCCATTCCTCTCCTTTTGAAGTACATCTACATAATAATCTGATTTATTTTGCTTGCACATGTATTAACTTCCCTTATTCTCTTATGATTGAAAACTGGAAATGGAATGAAACTTGGGAAACAATATCATGTATAGACTGTTATCTTACTCAATGTGTAAATAAAACTAATTGGGAATTAATAGAAATTAATAATTGTTCTTTAGTTATTGTTAAAGCTCGCACAAAATTGTGGGTGCCTGTTAATTTGACTCGTCCTTGGTCAGATTCATTGTCTGTTTCTCATTTGTACAATGATGTTCAAGTTTTATTACATTAATAGGGATAGTTATAGCTTCAATCCTTGCAGTTGCTTCTGTAACTGCCACTGCTGCAGTAGCTGGCATTGCTTTATATCAAAATGCAGATTTTGTGAGAACATGGCATCAAGATGCTCATTTATTATGGCAACAACAAAAGGACTTAGACTCTCAATTGGCTACAGATGTGATAAATTTACAACATATTGTTTCCTGGCTTGGCAATCTAGTGACTATCTTGGCTACCAGAAATATTCTGGAGTGTGAATGGAATTCTTTTCATATTTGTGTGACTCCTATGCCATATAATACCAGAAATTCTGGGAAACTGTTAAAAGATAGTTAAAGGGACATCAAAATTTAACTTTGAAAATTATAAATTAAAAAAAAAACTATTATGGACACCTTTAGTAAAACATTACAAAACTAACAGGATCTAACATTTTACAAAAATTGTCTTCAAGTATTGCTAATTGAAATCCTTTAAGTCATTTCTCTATCTTGTTGTCAACTTCTTTAGGTAACACTGTAATAGTTTTTTTTTAGTATATAATCTTCCAACTCTAGAAAAAGCAAAGGCAATTGAAATATGAAACCTCTCTTATCGCTACTGCTATAGCTCATTTACAAAAACAGAAACAGAGGGATGTAGAGAATCAGATGTGACTGTGCAACTATTACTGTCCTTGATGGAGTCTGACTATAAATGGGATATTCTTTCAAGATTTAGATGGGTAACAGTGGATGTGCTTGAAAACGAGGTGTCTGCTGTCCTTGGGAGGTCTTGCTCACAAACGGGATGTTCTGCCAAGTGGGCTAGGTGGGCGTTGAGAAAAATTTTATTATCTGTTCTTAACAAAGAGCAGACAGAGCTCAGCATGCTCTGGGCCAAGAGAAGACTAGCCATGAGAAGTGGGTCACTTCTGATTAGAAAGTAAAACTTCTGTATGCTATGTTTAACTAGCTGAAAAACCTGATTTATTGCTGTTGGAAGGCTGCCTTCTTTGTTCACAATACTATATAATGATTGCTGTATACAATAAAGGCCTTTATTTCTTCTGCTGCTTGGCTTCCTCTGCTTCTTCTTTCTTTCTCATGCTGACCTTCGAGTGAGTTACTGCAACACAAGCTTCCACAGAATTCTGAGTTTATTGGAATCTCAGCAAATATTTTTTCACCCAATCTTGTTGAAACTTGGCAGGAATGACCAATACTTTACTCGCACTTGACCCCCCAAATGTCGTTCTTCTAGGTTGAAGTATTCATTAGCAGGAACACTTTGAATTTTTAGGTTTCACTTCATTTTCCCCTATAGGGATAGATGCAGTTGGAACTCAAACACGGTTTGTGCTAGCTGCTTGAAATTTGACACACTCAATTAGTTCCCAGTGAGCTTTCTATGCTTTGATCCCTTTTGAACTAGCCCTAATCAGAGGTAAGAGAAAAACAGGTTTACTTGAAAGTGTTTGCTAAACTTCCACAGAACTCTGAGTTTATTGGAACCTCAGTTAATATTTTTTTTTCTCTTTGTTGAGGGCTGGGAATCAAGTCAAGGAGGAGTGGTTTGTGAGACAACCTCACCGAGCCATTAAGATGGTGGAGATTCCTTATTAGGTATATATACCTCTGCAGTTCCCTAATAAAGCAGTTCCCATTTCAACCTTCAAGTTGCTTGTCACCTCCAGGTTACTTTGCCCAGCAAAACTGCGGCACTCTTGATATGTTGAACTTGGCTGGAAACACCAGTCCTCTCTTCAAATTTGGTCCCCCAAATTTTGTTCTTTTAGGATGAAGCAGGAACACTTTGAAATTTTAGGTTTCACTTCATTTTCCCCTATAAGGATAGATGTAGTTGGAATTCTCAGTCAAACATAGTTTGTGCTAGATGGTTGAAACTTGACACATTCAATTAGTTCTCAGTGAGCTGTCTATGCTTCGTTCACTGTTGAAGTAGCCCTAAGTAGAGGCAAAAAAATAATAATAAAACACTTTCATTCAAAAGTGTTTGCCAAGCTTCCACAGAACTCTGAGTTTACTGGAATCTCACCAAATATATTTTCACCCAATATTGTTAGTATTTGGAAGGAATAATGGGAACTACAGTCACACTTGGTCAGCCAAATTTCATTCTTCTAGGTTGAAGCATTCATTTACAGGGACACTTTGAATTTTTGTTTTCACTTCTTTTTCCCCTAATGGGATAGATGCATTTGGAACACTCAATCAAACACGGTTTGTGCTACCTGCTTGAAACTTGACACATTCAATTAGGTCTCAGTGTGATTTCTATGTTTTTTTCCCTGTTGATGAAGCCCTAAGCAGAGGCAAGGAAAAACCACTTTCATTTGAAAGCATTTGCCAAGCTTCCATAGAACTCTGAGTTAACTGGAAGCTCAGCAAGTATTTTGTCACCCTATCTTGTTGATACCTGGCAGGAATGATCAGTACTCCAGTTACACTTGACCCCCAAATTTTATTCTTCTAGTTTGAAGCATTCATTTGCACGAACATTTTGAAATTTTAGTTTTGTCTTCATTTTCCCCTATAGGGATAGATGCAGGTGGAACTCTAAATCAAACATGGTTTCTGCTAGCTGCTTGAAACTTGACTCACTCAATTAGGGCTCAGTGTGCTCTCTATGCTTTGTTCCATGTTGAATTAGACCTAAGAAGCAAGGAAAATACACTTTCATTTGAAAGAATTTGCAAAGCTTCCACAGAACTCTGAGTTTACTCGTATATCAGCAAATATTTTTTCACCAGATCTTGTTGATTCTTATCAGGAATAATCGGTACTCCATTCACACTTGGCACCCCAAATGTTTTTTTTTTTTTTTTCTTCTAGGTTGATGCATTCATGTGTAGGAACACTTTGATTTTTAGCTTTCAACTCGTTTTCCAATAAAGGGATACATACATTTCAAACTCTAAATCATACACGTTTTGTGCTTGCTGCTTAAAACTTCACTCACTCAATTAGTTCTCAGTGCACTCTCTATGCTTTGTTCCCTATTGAAGTATCCCTAAGCAGAGGCAAGAAAAAATCCACTGTATTTGAAAGTTTTTGCAAAGCTTCCACAGAACTCCGAGTTTACTGGAATCTCAGCTAATAATTTTCACCTGAACTTGTTGATACTTGGAGGGAATGATCAGTACTCCATTCACATTTGGCCCACCAACTTTATTCTTCTAGTTTGAAATGTTCCTTTGCAGGAACTCTTTGCATTTTTAGGTTTCACTTCGTTTATCCATACAGGGATACATGCAATTTGAATGCTAAATCAAACACAGTTTGTGCTAGCTGCTTGAAACTTGACTCACTCAATTAGGTCTCAGTGCACTCTCTATGCTTTTTTCCCTGTTGAAGTACCTTAAGCAGAGGCAAGGAAAATACATCTTCATTTGAAAGCATCTGGAAAGATTCCACAGAACTCTGAGTTCACTGAAATCGCATCAAATATTTTTTCTCCAAATCTTGTTGATACTTGGCAGGAATGATCTGCACTTCATTAGAATTTGATACCCCCAATTTTTTCTTCTATGATGAAGAGTTCTTTTGCAAGAACACTTTGAATTTTTTAGGTTTCACTTCATTTTACCATATGGGGATACATGCATTTGGAACACAAAAGCAAAAATTGAGTGTGGTAGCTGCTTGAAACTTGACTCACTCAATTACTTCTCAGTGTGTTCTCTATGCTTTGTTCCTTGTTGAAGTAGCCCTAAGCAAAGGCAAGGAAAATACACATTAATTTGAAAGCGTTTGCAAAGCTTCCATATATCTCCGAGTTTACTAGAATCTCAGCAAATATTTTTTTTTCACCCGATCTTGTTCATACTTGTCAGGAATGATCAGTCCTCCATTTGCATTTGGACAACCAAATTTCACTCTTCTACATTGAAGTATTCATTGGCAGGAACACTTTGAAATTTTAGGTTTCACTTCATTTTTCTCTATAAGGATACATGCATTTTGAACTCTAAATCAAACAAGGTTTGTGCTGGCTGCATTAAACTTGACTCACTCAATTCCTTCTTGCAGCAGTCTGGCTGGGCACAAATCATGAGCCACTCAAGAGGAACAAACTTTATTTCTGAACTCCACCAGCACACTCCACACACTCTCCCCAGGAACTCTCCCGAATGCCACGCGGCTCCTCCAGGAACCACCAACCAAAAAATCCCTCCTCTGGCATTTCACCAACCAATGTGAACTCTTCAGGAATCCCCGCAATAGCTCAACCAGAACTCAATGGGAACTCTGCGAGAACTCAAAGGTCATCATCTTAATGGCTTGCTGGCGTCACCTCTCAACCACTACTTCTGGCAAAAATACCATGCGTCATCCTGACTCAGCTGTGGCCCTCAACATCTCGCCCCTTCTGTTTAATTAAACAACAAGCAATGTGGCTTAGGGACTGTGCCTGTTAGGCTGTCCAAACTACCTTACCCGTCATCGAATGAGCTGACCTCAAAGTGTCAGCCTCCTGTCTTAGGTTGGTACCACTGCAATTGGATCTTACCCATCACTGACTAGTCCAGCATACAGCCATACTTGTGGATAGGCCTTTGCACTGGGGGGGGGGGTGAGGTTCTTTGCCTCAATTCTGTTGGCACTCAAATTTGGCCTTGGTGCCAGTGGGGGGATGAGGTTCTTTGCCTCACCTCTGTTGGCCCCCAAATATTAGACCATCACTAGTAGAAGGGAGGAGGTTACAGAAATGCCACGACACCAAGCCAATTGATGGCTCCTTTAGAAAAATTGTAACACCGGTGACACCATCAGCAAAGATACACCAGCACTATCACAATTTGCTGCACCAACAGACAGTTCACAATGCATACAAGTGATACATAGTCCAGGCAAGTTCTGCAAAGCAGTTCAAAGCAGAGGAATCTATCAATATGTCTATTTCCTCCCAAAGTAAATCGAACTCCTTGATTGAGCATTAATTGTTGAGTTATTATTCATTAATGCATCAGTTTATACAGTTTACTGTGATAGCTATCGAAGAAGCTGTAGTTTGGTTTTATCTTGGTCTTCTTTGGCACTAGGATGAAGATAGGAATTCTGGCAATGATGGCTAAAAAAATTATGTAACATTCCAACAGGCACTAAGAAACAATTTTCTGAACAATTTACATTATCCTGAACAGAATTATTAAATATAATGAAAAGGAAAGGTGAAAGTAAACAAACAGATCTGTTAACCTCCTTATTTGTTCACATATTAAAACAATCCTCAACAGCTGTTTACCCAATTTAAATTAAACCATTAAAATCACGTGAATAAAAAAAAAAGATCCATTTTTTCATGAGCACTCCTCATATATGATATATGGACATATGCACACACAGACATACAACACAAACACAAGTGTGCACACATAACATACAACACATAAGACAATAGTAAAGGCCTTGTAGCTTTAGACAGGTTAAATCTCCATTGCAATGTTTAAAAACTCCACAGTCAAAAAATAAAACTGATCAGAAAAACATTAACCTAGGTCTGTATGAGCTAAAAAAATAAAATAGAAATTTATGATGTGGAAAAGGGCAATAATAAAATAGATATTGAAAAAAGCATCCTGGTTAATCACTGTTGCAGATGTAAGAATAGCCAGACTGGAGCTTTGGATATCAGCTGTTATGGATTTGAGTCAAATCATCTTCTTTTTGGTCTGTAGAAATCGCTTTGGTTAGTCTCTATGGAATCCAAATCGGCTGCTGTTCTCCCTGTGGAAACACACAAACAGAACCCTAACTCCAGACAATCACTGCATCAGGACCTTTCCATTGTCCTGTTAGAATATCCTTCCAAACTACCTTAAGCTTATGTACATTTTTTGGATATATATGCCTTTCCACAGCACTAAGCCCTGATGAATCCAAATTTTAAAAGTTTAGAGTAAAATGGGTTATTTTAAGTTTACCTTGGAGGATATATACCCCTTTCCAATTCCCTAATTTTGCTTTAATAAGTACATTTTAATAGTTTCATGAGCTCTTTCAACTATGCCTTGTCCCTGTGGACTGTATGGAATTCTTGTTATGTGAGTAATGCCAAATGATGAGCAAAATTGTTTAAAAGAGGTAGAAATATAACCAGGACCATTATCTGTTTTTAATTGTTTTAGAACACCCACAGTGGCAAAATTTTGTAAGCAATGAGCTATAATATCTTTAGTTTTTGTCTCCGGCATGAAGGGAACCCATCAAAAATCTGGAAGAAGTATCAACTATAACATGCAAATATTTTAATTTTCCAAATTCTGGCAATTGTGCGATGTCCATCTGCCAAATATGGTTAGATATCAGTCCTCTGGGATTGACTCCAAGATTAACTTGTGGTAAAAAGGCCACACAATTTTGACATTGTTTTATTATTTGTCTAGCTTGATCCTTAGTTATTTTAAAATGCTTTTTTAATGTATTTGCATTGACATAGAAGGATTTATAAAAATTTGTAGCTTCTTCTAGCATAGAAAAAATATGTATGTCATTTGTAGTTTTATCTGCTAAATCGTTGCCCAAACTAAGGGCTCCAGGCAATCCTGTATGTGCCCTGATATGTCCTATAAAGAATGGATCTTTTCTGTCCCAGATTAGACTTTTTATAGTGGAAAACAAAGAGAAAACAGTAGAGGAAGGGGAAATCCTACCAGCATCTTCAAGGGATACTATAGCATTTACTATATACTGACTATCAGAAAATAAATTGAATACAGAATCTTTAAACATCTCAAAAGCTTGTAATACTGCATTAACCTTACCTTTTGAGCTGATTGTTTGGGTACTAACAATGTAAAAGTTTGATTAGGGGTAACTACTGCTGCTGTGCCATTATTTGACCCATCAGTGAAAATATTTGGAGCATTCATGATAGGTGTTTTTCTTGTCATTTTTGGAAAAACTACAGGATGCAAAGGCCAAAAAGACAACAAAGGGTTAGATGGTAAGTGGTTATCAAATGAAACATTAGATTTACAGATCAATATTGCCCAAGTATTTAACTCATTACCTAACTCATCAATTTGATCCATAGTATATGGAGTAATAATTATACTGGGAGAAATTCAAAACACTCCCTTTGCTGATTTTATTCCTTTGAGTATCAATTGTCCTACAGCCTCAGGATACCTAGTAAGAATAGTGTTAGAAGAATAAGTAAATGTATCCACAATAATGGAACTTCTTGCCAAAATACTCCTGTAGGAATATTTTTTGTTGGTAGTACAATAAATAATAAAGGCAAACTTATATCAATTCTATCCAAATGCATATTTTCCATATATGTTTCAATAATTTTTAATGCCTTTCTTGCTTCAGGCATTAACATGCGGGGTGAATTTGGATCTGATGGACCTTTTAGGATATCAAATAAAGGTCTCAACTCTCCTGTTGGTATGCGTAGATAAGGCCTTATCCAATTTATGTCTCCTAATAACTTGTAAAAGTCGTTAAGTGATTTGAGGTGATCTACTCATATTTGAATTTTTGGTGGATGGACCATGGTTAAGGATAATAGAACTCCTAAATAATTAATTGGAAGATTTAATTGTACTTTATCTATTGCTATCTCTAGATTATATTTTTTAATAAATTTGTAAGCGTGGCATAACATTCTAACACTGTGTTTTTATCTTTATCCCCTGTAGGATACATGCATTGGGAACACTAAATCAAACACGGTTTGTACTAGCTGCTTAAAATTTGACTCACTAAATTAGTTCTCAGTGCACTCTCTATGTTTTGTTCAGTGTTGAAGAAGCCCTAAGCACAGGCAAGGAAAATACACTTTTATTTTAACACATTTGCAAAGCGTCCACAGAATTCCGAGTTTACTGGAATCTCAGCAAACATTTATTCACTCGATAATGTTAATATTTGGCAACAATGATCTGTATTCCATTTGCACTTGGTCCCCCAAATTTCTTTTTTCTAGGTTGAAACGTTCATTTGCAGGAATACTTGAATATTTAGATTTCACTTTGTTTTCCACTACAGAGATACACAGATTTGGAACTCTAAATCAAACACAATATGTGCTACTTGATAGATACTTGGCTCACTCAATGGTTATCAGTGGCTCTCTATGCTTTGTTCTCTGTTGAAGTAGACCAAAGCCTAGAAAAGTAAAATATATTTTCATTAGAAAGCATTTGCAAAGTTTCAACAGAAATCCTAATTTACTGGAATATCAGCAAAAATTTTTTCAACCGATCTTGTTGATACATAGCAGGAATGATCTGTACTCCATTGGCACTTGGTCACCAAAATTTTGTTCTTCTAGGCTGAAACGTTCAGTTTCAGGAACACTTTGAATTTTTAGGTTTCACCTCGTTTTCCCCATATAGGGATACATGCTTTTGGAACTCTAAATCAAACATGGGTTGTGCTAGCTGATTGAAACTTCACTAACTCAATGAGTTCTCAGTATGTATTCTATGCTTTGTTCCATGTTGAAGTAGCCCTAAGCAGAGGCTAGAAAAATGAATTTTCATTTGAAAGTGTTGCAAAGCTTCCACAGAACTCTGAGTTTACTGAAATCTCAGCAAATATTTTGCACCCAATCTTTTGGATACTTGGCAGGAATGATCACTAATCCATTCGTACTTGGACACCCAAAGTTCGTTCTTCTAGGTTGAATGGTTCATTTGCAGGACCACTTTGAATTTTTAGGTTTCAATTCATTTTTTTTCCTACAGGAATCCATGCATTTGAAACTCTAAAGCAAACACTGTTTGTGCTACTTCCTTGAAACTTGACTCACTCAATTACTTCTCAGTGTACTCTCTTTGCTTTGTTTCCTGTTGATGTAGCTCTAAGAAGAAGCAAGGAAAATACACTTTAATTTGAAAGCATTTGCAAAGCTTCCCAGAACTCCAAGTTTACTGGAATCTCAGCAAATATTTTTTCACCCGATGTTGTTGATACTTGGCAGGAATGATCTCTTGATACTCAATTTGCACGTGATCCTCCAGATTTCATTCTTGAAACGTTCGTTTACAGGAACACTTTGAATTTTTAGGTTTCCCTTCGTTTTCCCCTATAGGGACACATGCATTTGGAACTCAAAATTAAACCCGGTTGTGCTACCTACTTGAACCTTGACTCACTCAATTAGTTCTCAGTGCACTCTCTATGCTTTGTTCCCTGTTAAAGTAGCCCTAAACAGAGGCAAGAATAATACACTTTAATTTGGAAGCATTTGCAAAGCTTCCACAAAACTCCAAGTTAACTGGAATCACAGCAAATATTTTTTAACCTGATCTTGTTGATACTTGGCAGGAATGATCTGTACTCCATTCACACTTGGTCACCCAAATTTTGTTCTTCTACGTTGAAGCATTCATTTGCAGAAACATTTTGAATTTTTAGGTTTCACTTCATATTCACATATAGGGATACATGCATTTGGAACTCTAAAGCCAACAGGGCTTGTGCTAGCTGCTTGAAACTTGACTCACTCAATTACATCTCAGTGTGCTCTCTTTGGTTTGTTTCCTCTTGAAGTAAGCCTAAGAAGAGACAAGGATAATACACTTTTATTTCAAAGCATTTGCAAGCATCCACAGATCTCTGAGTTTACTGAAATCTCAGCAAATATTTTTTCACCCCATATCATTGATACTTGGAGGGAATTATCAGTTCTCCATTTGCACTTCATCCCCCAAATTTCTCACTGTGTTCTCTATCCTTTGTTCCCTGTTGAAGTATTCATAAGTCGAGGTAAGGAAAATACACTTTCATTTGAAAGGGTTTGCAAAGCTTCCACAGAACTCCAAGTTTACAGGATTCTCAGCAAATATTTTCTCACCAGAACTTGTAGATACTTGGCAGGAATGATCTGTAATACATTTGAAATTTGTCCCCCAAACTTCGTTCTTCTAGGTTGAAGCTTCATTTGCAGGAACACATTGAATTTTTAGGTTTCACTTTATTTTCTCAAATAGGGATACATGCAATTGAAACTCTAAATCAAACATGGATTGTGCCAGGTGCTTGCAACTTGACTCACTCAACTACTTCTCAGTGTGCTCTCTATGCTTTTTTTTCTGTTGAAGTAGCCATAAGCATAGGAAAGGAAAATACACTTTCATTTGAAGCAATTGCAAGCTTTTACAGATTCCGAGTTTACTGGAAAAATCAGCAAATATTTTTTCACCTGATTTTGTTGATACTTGGAGGGAATGATAAGACTCCATTCACACGTGGTTTCCCAAATTTTATTCATTTAGGTTGAAGCATTCATTTACAGGAAAACTTTGAATTTTTAGGTTTCACTTGGTTTTCCCCTATAGGGATACATGCATTTAGAATTCTAAATGAAACACGGTTTGTGCTAGCTGCTTGAAACTTGACTCACTCAATTAGTTCTCAGTGCACTCTCCATGTTTTGTTCCCATTGATGTAGCCCTAAGCAGTGACAAAAAATGCACTTTCATTTAAAATCATTTGCAAAACTTCCACAGAACTCCGAGTTTAATGGAATATCAGCAAATATTTTTTCACCCGAACTTGTTGATACTTAGAGGGAATGATGTGTATTCCATTTGTACTTGTTCCCCCAAATTTCATTCGTCTAGGTTGGTGCATTCTTTTGCAGGAACACTTTGAATTTTTAGGTTTCTCTTTATTTTCCCCTATAGGGATACATGCATTTTGAACCCGAAATGAAACACAGTGTGTGCTAGCTACATGAAACTTGACTCACTCAATTAGTATTCAGTGTGCTCTCTATGCTTTTTTCCCTGTTGAAGTAGCCCTAAGGAGAGGCAAGGAAAATACACTTTCATTTGAAAGCGTTTGCAAAGCTTCCACAGAACTCAGAGTTCACTGGAATCTCAGCAAATATTTTTGCACCTGATCTTGTTGATACTTGGAGGGAATGATTGGTACTCCATTCCCACTTTCTCCCCCAAATTCTGTTCTTCTACATTGAAGCTTTCTTTGCAGGTACACTTTGAATTTTTAGGTCATTTCATTTTCCCCTCTAGAGATATATGCATTTGGAACTCTAAGTCAAACCAAGTTTGTGCTAGCTGCTTGAACCTTGACTCACTCAATTAGCTCTCAATCAGCTCTCTATGCTTTGTTCCCTGATAAATTAGCCCTAAACAGAGGCAAGAAAAATACACTTTCATTTGAAAGCATTTGCAAAGCTTCCACAGTATTCTGAGTTAACTGGAGTCTCAGCAAATATTTTTTCACCCAATCTTGTTGATTCTTGGCAGAGATGATCTGTACTACATTGACACTTGATCCCTCAAATTTCGTTCTTCTAGGTTGAAGTGTTCATTTGCAGGAACACTTTGAATTTTGGGGTTTCACTTCATTTTCCTCTATAGGGATACATGCATTTGGAACTCTAAAGCAAACAAGATTTGGGCTAGCTGCTTGAAATTTGACTCACTTAATTAGTTTTAAGTGTACTCTCTATGGTTTGTTCCCTGTTGAAGTAGCCCTAATTAGAGGCAAGAGAAATACACTTTCATTTGAGAGCGTTTGCAAAGCTTCCACAGAACTCCTGTTTTACTGGAATCTCAGCAAATATTTTTCACCTGAACTTATTGATACTTGGATGAGATGATCAATACTCCATTCACACTTGGTTCCCCCAATTTTCTTCTTCTAGGTTGAAGCGTTTATTTTCTGAAACACGTTGAATTTTTTTTTTTTTAACTTCGTTTTCTGCTATAGAAATACATGGATTTTGAACCCTAAATCAAACACTGTTTGCGCTACCTGGTTGAAACTTGACTCACTCAATTAGTTCTCAGTGTGCTCTCTATGCATTGTTCCCTGTTCAAGTATGTATAAGCAGAGGCAAGGTAAGTGCACTTTTATTTGAAAAAGTTTACAATGCTTCCACAGAGCTCCAAGTTTACTGAAAGCTCAGCAATTTTTTTTTTCAACCTGTCTTGTTGATATATGGCACAAATGATCTGTACTCCATTCACACTTGGTCCTCCAAATTTTGTTCTTTGAGGTTGAAGCATTCATTTGCATGTACACTTTGAATTTTTAGGTTTCACTTTATTTTCACAAATAGGGATGCATGCAATTGGAACTCTAAATCAAACACGGTTTGGGCTAGCTGCTTGAAAATTTACTCACTCAATTAGTTCTCAGTGGTATCTCTATGTTTTGTTCCCTGTTCAAGTAGCACTAAGCAGAGGCAAGAAAAATACACTTTGATTTGAAAGCATTTGCAAAGCTTCCACAGAACTCCGAGTTTAATGGAATCTCAGCCAATATTTTTTCACCCGATCTTGTTAATATGTGGAGGCAATGATCTGTACTCTATTAGCACTTGGTCTGCCAAATTTGGTTCTTCTGGGTTGAAGCGTTTGTTTGCAGGAACACTTTGAATTTTTAGGTTTCTCTCATTTTCCCAAATAGGAATACAAACATTTGGAACACTAAATCAAACACTGTTTGGGATATCTGCTTGAAACTTGATCACTCAATTAGTTCTCAGTGCACTCTCTATGCTTTGTTCCCTTTTAAAGTAGCCCTAAGTAGAGGCAACAAAAATACACTTTCATTTGAAAGTGTTTGCAAAGCTTCCACAGATTTCTGAGTTTACTGGAATCTCTGCAATTTTTTTTTCCCATTTTGCTGATACTTGGCAGGAATGATTGGTACTCCATTCACACTTGGTCCCACATATTTGGTTCTTCTAGGTTGAAGCGTCCATTTGCCAGAACACTTTGAAATTTTTGGTTTAACTTCATTTTTCCAAAAGGGATATATGCATTTGGAAATAAATTAAACACGGTTTGTGCTAGCTGCTTGAATCTTGACTTACTCAATTATTTCTCAGTCAGCTCTCTATGCTTTGTTCCCTGTTGAAGTAGCCCTAAGCAGAGGCAAGGCAAATACACTTTCATTTGAAGCACTTGCAAATCTTCCACAGAAATCCATATTTATTGGAATATCAGGAAATATTTTTTCACCCAATCTTGTTGATACTTAAAGGCAATGATTGGTACACGATTTGCACTTTGTCGCCCAACTTTCTTACTTCTAGGTTGAAACATTCGTTTGCAAGAACACTTTGAATTTTTAGGTTTCACTTCGTTTTCCCCTATAGGGATACATGCATTTGGAACCCTAAATGAAACACTGTTTGTGCTAGCTGCTTGAAACTTGACTCACTCAATTAGTACTCAGTGCACTCTCTAAGCTTTCTTCCTTGTTGAAGTAGCCCTAAGGTGAGGCAAGGCAAATACACTTTCACTTGAAAGCGCTTGCAAAGCTTCCACAGAACTCAGAGTTTACTGGAATGTCAGCAAATATTTTTTCACCTGAACTTGCTGATACTTGGCGCAAATGATCAGTACTCCATTCGCACTTGGTCCCCCAAATGTGGTTCTTCTAGGCTGAAGCGATCATTTGAAGGATCATTTTGAATTTTTAGGTTTCACTTCATTTTCCCCTATAGGATACATGCATTTGGAACACTAAATCAAACACGGTTTGTGCTACCTGCTTGCAAATTGACTCACTCAATTAATACTCTGTTTGCTCTCTTTGGATTGTTCCTTGTTGAAGTAGCCCTAAGCATAGGCAACAAAAATACACTTTTATTTGAAAGCGTTTTCAAAGCTTCCACAGAACTCCGAGTTTTCTGGAATCTCAGCAAATATCTTTTCACCCAAAATTGTTGATAATTGAAGGGAATGACCAGTACTCAATTCACACTTGGTTCCTCAAATTTGGTTTTTCTAGGTTGAAGCGTTCGTTTTGAGGAACACTTTGCATTTTCAGGTTTTACTTCATTTTCCCAAATAGGGATACATGCATTTGGAACCCTAAGTCAAACACTGTTTATGCTAGCTGCTTGAAACTTGACTCACTCAATTAGTACTCAGTGCACTCTCTAAGCTTTCTTGCTTGTTGAAGTAGCCCTAAGGTGAGGCAAGGCAAATACACTTTCACTTGAAAGCGCTTGCAAAGCTTCCACAGAACTCCGAGTTTACTGGAATCTCAGCAAATATTTTTTCACCAGATCATGTTGATACTTGGAGGGAAATATCATTACTCCATTCGCACTTCGTCCCCAAAATTTCTTCTAGGTAGAAGCGTTTGTTTGCATGAGTACTTTGAATTTTTAGGTTTCACTTTGTTTTCCCCTGTAGGGGTACATGCATTTGGAAACCTAAATCAAACACAGTTTGTGCTAGTTGCTTGAAACATGACTCACTAATTTAGTTTTCAGTTGCTCATTATACTTTGTTCCCTGTTAAAGTAGCCCTAAGCAGAGGCAAGGAAAATACACTTTTATTTGAAAGTGTTTGCAAAGCTTCCAGAATTCTCCGAGTTTAGTGGAATCTCAGCAAATATTTTTCACCCATTTTGCTGATACTTGTCGGGAATTATTGGTACTCCATTTGCACTTGGTCCCCCTAATTTGGTTCTTCTAGGTTGAAGCCTTCTTTTGCAGGAACACTTTGAATTTTTGGTTTCACATTGTTTTTCTCCTATACGGATATATGCATTTGGAACTAAATCAAACACAGTTTGTGCTAGCTGCTTGAATCTTGACTCTCTCAATTAGTTTTCAGGGACTTTCTAATTTTTACCCTGTTGAAGTAGCCCTAAGCAGAGACAAGGCAAATACACTTTCATTTGAAAGCGCTTGCAAAGCTTCCACAGAACTTGATGTTTATTGGAATCTCAGCAAATATTTTTTCACCCGATCTTGTTGATACTTGGAGGCAATGATTGATACTCCATTCGCACTTAGTCCCCCAAATTTTGTTCTTCTAGGTTAAAGCGCTCGTTTGCAGGAACATTTTGAATTTTTAGGTTTCATTTTGTTTTCCCCTATAGAGATACATGCATTTGGAACCCTAAATCAAACACGGTTTGTCCTAGCTTCTTGAAACTTAACTCACTCAATTAGGTCTCAGTGTGCTCTCTATGCTTTGTTCCCTGTTGAAATAGCCCTAAACAGAAGAAAGGAAAATGCACGTTCATTTGAAAGTGTTTGCTAAGCTTCCACAGAACTTTGAGTTTACTTGAGTCTCAGCAAATATTTTTTCACTCATTTTGCTGATACTTAGCGGGAATGATTGGTACTCCATTCACACTTGGCCCCCCAATTTGTTTCTTCTAGGTTGTAGTGTTCGTTTTCAGGAACACATTGAATTTTTAGGTTTCACTTCATTTTCCCCTGTAGGGATACATGCATTTGGAACTCTAAATCAAACTCGGTTTGTGCTAGCTTCTTGAAACTTGTCTCACTCAATTATTTCTCAGTGCACTCTCTATGCTTTCTTCCCTGTTGAAGTATCCCTTCAGCTGGGATACCCAGAGTGTGGGTTCACACTGATTTCTGTGTGAGAGGCCTCCTAGGTACATTGATTTACCGCCCTGGTGCAGTCCACACAAGGAATATGTGGTCTTTTCTTTAGAGGACCTTAGAATGATGGTGAAAGGCAAGACTTAAATGCACACATGGGGACCTTTAACCAACCTTGCTTAGATATAATTTATAATTAATTTATAATTAATATGGTGCAAATGTTTAAAGGATACAAGTCTGTGAATTTGATATTGTGTATATCTATGAAACCACCCTACACTCAGAACTTTCCTGTCACCCTGAATGCCTCTTTTCCATCCATCACTCCCTGAGTTCCTGGCTCCATGTAACTGCTGTTGAGCTTTCTTTATTGTCAACTACTCTACATTCTCTAGAATTTTACCTAGATGGAATCATATGTGCACTCTCTGTGCTTAGGAGATGCCCAGGCCTTGCTGGCTACATTCAGTCCATCAAAACAAGAGGCTGCCGCTCACCTTAATTTGAGATACCCATGGCGTCTCCTGCTGAAAGAGACTCTGTCCTTCATCCCCCACTGCTGGACCCACCTCTATAGAGGAAAAAAAGCAAGTTCTTTGCTTCTAAAGAAATCCCTCCCCAAATTGCCTTCAGCAAATTTTAATTCTACCTTTTTAGACAAGCACTACCAAAATGGAGCCTCTTATCAAGACTATGCCAGCAACCAATGCCCAAGGTTATGATTTGGTGGATACCTTATCATGTGCTTACTATGAGATGTCTTTGTTTAAGCACTTTATCCATTCACAGGAAAGATTTAAAATGCACTGACAATACTTACCGGTTCATATAAGAGTCCTGTGCTTCACATGCCTACAAGGACAATGTGTCCACCTGATGATCCCAGAAGCACATGGTGTTTCCAGAATCATCCACAATTGTGACCAGGGCCCAGGGATTCTGGGGAGTATCTCTGGAGCATTGGTGCCCTGTGCCACATGCACAGGTGTTGGGACAAGTAACTTAAGTCTTCAGGGTGGGTATATAAATCAGTAATGTAAAATGACAAATATTTTGGAGGATTAGCATAGTCTCAGAAGGAAAGGAATACTGAAGGATAGAATTATTAGTGTTTTTCAAACTTGTTTTCAAACTACTTTTAGTGGGGAGGTATTAGGGATTGAACCCAGGAGTGCTCAACCACATCCCCAGCTCTTTTTTAATTTTTTCTTATTCTGAGACAAGGTCTTCTAAGTTGCTGAGGCTACCTTTGAACTTATGATCCTCCTGCCACAATGTCCCAAGCCACTGGGTTTACATATGGGTACCACTACAATGGAAATATTTTTTTTAAGAAAAAAAGTTTTGCAAAAAGAATGGTGTAAATGTGTAAATGGTGTACACTGCAAACTTAACTTTTTAAAAATTGGAAGCTAAGAATTTTTATCTCTGAGATTTTAGAAAAAGGAGAAAAGTAGCCTCCTACCACCTACTCCAAGTCATAGAAAGGCCCACACTGAACACCTGGAAGAGGCAAGGCTTATTTCCTGCTGCCAAGAGAAGTCTGGAAACCCATGTTCATATGGTGAAGATTTCAGGGAGGTCCAGGAAACCAGAACCCAACCAGGGTCAGAGAGGAAAGCCTGGTGCTTGGGCAGGCCTTGGTGGCCCAGTCAGTCACCAGCATCCACCCCTTGATTGACTTTCCTTTCTAGCATGGGAAGTGCTGGTTGACTCCTGGCTACAATTCTGGTTCTGGCTGGCCTGAGAAGTAGCCCCTGGGGTGAAATTATAGGGATTCCTATTGTAAATAACTTGCACACCTTTTACAAATCCCTTGAGACACAGCTCCAACACCACCTGCTCTAGGAAGTCACTACTGCCTGCCAGCCATCACTCTCCTGTCTCCATATTACATTGTGTACAGCTTTAAAGTAGCATTTCTGAATTGTGTCCATTGAGGCTAAGGGTCAGGTGTTAATCATCTGTTCAGGTCTAGCACCTGGCAGCACAGTATGTGTTTGTAAAATAATAAGGTTAATGGTGATTTAAGTTCCTGTTAGGTTTGAGCCATTGGCTTTTCAGAGCAAGTCTCCCAAAGTTCAGTTGTCTGTGTGGCACAGTCACAGGCTCTGTCATGTCTTCACATAAACAACTTTCATTTCACAGCCCAGTGGAGCTTTGAATGCTTTGAAAGGAGACCAGAAGGAACTCTGCTGGTGGCCCATATCCTCAATCTCTCCATCTTTCCAACAATCCCAGAAGGAATTCACTTGCTGCAGCTTCATAATTTTCACAGACATGACCTGTTACTGTTCCTATATGTCACTCAGTTTGGGAATGACCAGTAATATCTCAGTTCTACCCACCTAGCTTGGCCCCCAGCAGAAATGCATCCATGAGGAATGGGATCCTTGCATTAAATGCATCATTTCCTGAGGTATATTTTTAAAAATCTGACAGTGATTTGTTTTATGCCCCACCAACTCTCATGTTATGTACCAGGAGTGGCACATGTGCCATGCTTGAAGAAACTCTGAAGCAATATCTATAGATTGATCTGCAATGCCAGATTTGAATTTTAGACAGCTTAGCAGGGACTTCAAGTACTAGGCAGTGGAAGAGCACTGCTGACCCCCATTGTCCTACCAGAAGGCTATGAGCATGACCAAGGCTGTGCCCTCTGACGAGCAGCACAAGCCCCACACAGGATGGGAGATAGGATCTAATTACAGACCCTAAATAAACAAACATGCAAACAACAACAAAAGCCTGGAGTATGGCTCAGTCAAATGTATCACCCCAAACAGCAAGTTTTCAATAACAACAACCAAAAAAAAAAAAAAAAACCACAAGATATGAAGAAGTATGTCTTAGCTCAGCCTGCTACAAGAAATTATGACAGGGTAATTTCAGCCACATTTTTTCTAATAGTTCTGGGGAGAGAGAAGCTGGAGGCCACAGTGCTAGCAGACTTGGGGACTACAGATCTGAAAAGAGCTTCCCTTGCCTGCACAGTCCTGCCTTCCTACTGTTCGCACACAGTCCTCGCAGGGCTGGGCCTTGGTGCATGCAGAGGAAGGAGAGGATCTGTCCTCCTCCTCTGATGGAGGACATGAGCCCCATCACAAGGGTACCACCTTTATGACCTCATCTACACCTAATTACACCTCAGAAGCCCACCTCTAAATAGCATCACATTGAAAGTTACGGCTTCAACACATGAATTTGATGGAAGAACACAAACATAGAGTCCACAGTAAACAGAAAAGTGTTACCCACCCACAGGGGGGAAATGCAGGTTGCAGAAACTTCCTATGAGAACTCAGATGTTGATATTAGAAAAGATTTGAAAATATGTAAAATATATATTATATAATATATAAAAATATCTTATTTATTACAAGATATATTAATACATATAAAATTATATATTTTTAAATAATAAAAGTATAGTAATTTGATGATGTCTTAATAGTTAAATGGACATAAAATAACTAATGGACATTTTCTGAAAATATTAAAAAGCAAAATTATTTTTTAGGAAAAAAACAAAATTCCAGAGATTTTTTAAAAAGCACAAAAATTGAAATAAAAAAAAATTTAGAGAAGATCAAAAGTATAGATGAGGTGGACAGAAAGAAGCAGCCAAGCTGAGGATTGATAGAGATTATACAACACACAAAAAAAGGAAAAGACAATGAAGAAAAGTGAACAGAGCATTAGAGAAATGTGGGCCACTGAGCTCACCAATAGACATGTACCAGGAATTTTAGAAGGAGGGGAAGAAGAAGGAGCAGAAAAGTATTTAAAGAAATAATGATTAAAACCATTCCAGACTTGATGAAAACATTACGGTCCACGAACTCCATGACAAGTAGGATAAACACTGAGAATCTCACATTCGGACACATCACAGTAAGAATTTTGAAAGACAAAGAGAATATAATACAAACATCAAAAGAGAAGTTATTCAACACAAACAAGGGAAATGAAAATTAAAACCTGACTTATCAGACATAATGGAACCTGAAGTTTAGAGAATACCATCCAAAAGGTTCAAAAGGGACTGTTAATCAAGAGTTGTATAGGCAGCAAAATTATATTTCAAAAATGAAAGCAAAACAATTACATTCCTGAAGTTATCTATACAGTAGTTTGAACCCACATTGAAAATCCTATTAAAAGTGATTGCCTAATTATAAAAGTATAAATGCATATTTGTTTTCCTTCCTTAAACTGATTTTAAAAGCAATTATCTCAAGCAGTATGTATATAATTCTACTGTTGGGTCCAAACCATGTAGAAATGCAATACATTGAACAATAGCAGGAAAAAGGAGGTAGATGGGAGCAAAGCTGCATGGAGTGGGAGTCTGACACCAAATACTGGAGCCACAGAAACAAACCAAACAAGCAAGCCAGGATGGTAAGTAAGGAAGTTAACTTTAAAAATATGTAATTATAGACCTAATCTCCTGCTATAAACTTCATAAAATTACATGGTTATAACAATGCATGGTTATTCTATGACATATTTAATATGCACAATAATAATATCACAAAGATGGATAAGAGTTATATGGATGTAATCCTTCTGTATCTCTTGAATAGCTGTATTACAGGAGTGAGCCACAGTGTCAGGCCTTCTTCTGTATCTCACAGGAATTATTTCTTACAAAAATTTAAGTTGATATGGTAAGATGTGTATGAAAACCCTGTAGCAACTACTAAGAAATTTACCCCAAAATAGTAAAAAAAAATCATTAAAAGAATCAAAATATTACATTAGAAAATAATCAGCTAGTGCAAAAAAAATGGTAAAAGTGAAAGAGAAACCAAAACAACAGGAAAATAGGATGTGAAAAGTGTATGGAATCAATATATCAATAGAACATTCCTGTGAGTTGGCTTGATAGTCCAACAGAGAGAGAGAGAGAGAGATCATCAGACCTGACAGAAACAGGTCCCACTATGTGATGCCTGCAAGAGAGGCACTTTATGTTCAGAGATGCACTAGGTTGAGAGGAAAAAGAAGAAGCTCTGTCCACACCACTCTATGAAAGCTACAGCAGCTATCAACAGGATGTAAGATCGATTCTGATAAGAGTGAACACATTTTTTAAGAGAGAGAGAGAAAGAGAGAGTGAGAGAGAGAGAGAGAGAGAGAGAGAGAGAGAGAGAGAGAGGGAATTTTTAAAATATTTATCTTTTAGTTTTTGGTGGACATAACATCTTTATTTTATTTTTATGTGGTGCTGAGGATCAAACCCAGCACCCTGTGCATGACAGGTGAACACTTTACTACTTGAGCCACATCCCCAGCCCCAAGAATGGACATTTTTATTAGTAAAAGTATCAAGGTATTAGGAATAAATAGCAATTATAAACATTAGATCTGAATTAATGAAATTGATCATAGAAAAAAAATATAGAGAAAATATACACCGAAAAGAAATGGTACATTAAAAATAACAAAACAGACATGTAGGTGGGCTAGGGTTATAGCTCAGTGGTAGAGTGCATGCCTAGCATGTGTGAGGCCCTGAGTTCACTTCTCAGCACCACATATAAATAAATAAAAATAAAGGTCTATTGACAACTAAAAAAAGAAGAAGAAAAGAAAAGAAAAAGTAGCCATTTAGTAAGACTGACAAAGCAAAAAGAAGACCCAAATAACTATAACCAAGAATGAAAGAGGGGACATTCTTACTACATTTAAAGAAAGAAAAATGGTTACAAATGAACACTATGAATGGCTGTGTTCTAACAAATCACAAGACCTAGAGAAAATGAACAAGTTCCTACAAAGAGAAAAAATGACTCCAGCTGACTCAGAGAGGAATATAAAACCTGAACAGACCTGTAACAAGCTCAGGTGACATTGGTAATCACACAAAGAAAAGTCCATGCCCAGGTGGCATCACAGGGAATCCACCAAATATTTAAAGAACTGACAGCAATCTTTGACAAACCCTTTCAAATAATACAAGAGGATAAAATTCTTCCTGATTCACCTCTGTTAGGAAGGAACCTAGTGATAAAATCAGGAGCAAACACCTCATTGCCAGAAGCCAACTTCAGGTAGGACTGCCCTCAGAAAAGGCATTCATTTTGCTACAGATTCCTAATTATGGAATAGCAAAACCTTCACAGGAAACCTGAATATAAATGGAGAGAGAAAGAGCCTGCCACTGACTATCAGATGCTGAAGGGTCTTTGACCAGTTAAAGTTGGAGCTGGGCTATGCCCCACTTTGGGCCTTCTGTGACTTACAAAATCCTTTCACAAGTAGATACACAAAAGGCTGGGTAGGCTTTAGGGGTTCTAACCCACAAATTGGGATCTGTCTCACAGCCAGTAGCCTACTTCTTCAAACAATTAGATCCCAGTGGCCCAGGGGTGGCTGGCTTGTTTAAGAGCAGGGATACAACTGCTTTGCTGGTTAATGAGGCCCCCAAATTAACCTTCGGACAACCGAGGCTCAGACACCCCAAGTCCAGATGGCCTTAGGAGTCAAGGTCACATCCCCAGATCACAGGGAAGATGGACAGATATATAAGGCCTTCTTATAGCTGCTCCTGGCACATGCTGTGGGTGTGTCAGACTTTAAATATGCTTACTCTACTCCCAACCACAGCCCCCAAGGAACATCAATGTCAAGAGACTGCTGAGCAAACTCACTTCAGTGAGCCAAGCCTAACAGCTGTGTCTCCTGACAGATGAAAGTACATCTCTACAGAAGACATCAAAATGACCTCCCAGGCCCCAACACCTTCCCACAGCTCTGCCAGCATCAGGCTCTGCACTGTGAATTCCCTAAACTGCCTGCACCACAGTGCTGGCCCTGCACTTATCCAGCACTAGCCTACACCTCCAGTAGCAGAGGTAGGTGGTGTCCTCAGCTCAAGCTGTCTCTAAACCCACATCATGGTGGTGTGCTCTCCTTCTCCAGGAGCCCTTCCCAGCAGCAGAATCTCTCAGGGAAAAACAAGGATGAACAACTACACAGGAACAAAAATGTAGGTGATTTCCCAAAACCCTGAATCCCCTGGAGTCTCCCTGCCTCCTCCTTAGCCAGGCTCCCAAGTAACACTGTGCAGTATCTCCCTGCTCAGATGTCATTACTCAGCCAGCCACTCCTTAATAACACCTTCATCAGCCACATCCCTCCATAGCACAGTCATGGCAAAGTGCCCACAGACCTTCCCACTGGAAACCCAGGAGGGGCTTTGCTCCACAGTTTACTTGACAGGATGGATACATTCAACCATCCCCTTCTTGCCTTCGATTTCCATGACTTCTGTGACATTGCTGTCTGCTCCCTTTGTTAGAACTTCCTGAAGAAGGTGGTATAGTGCTAGGAGCCTGGGAAAAAGATGCTGTTATCATGGCCCTTAAGGACTGAGTCTTGGGCAAATTTCTGGATTTTCTGTCTTTTCCAAGTTGATTTCTTGCCTCTTAAAGACAATGAGCTCAGAAAGGAGGAGGCTCTATAGACCTGGCCTTGAGGAAGGCAAAGGTAGCTGAAGGTGTCCCACCCCAACCTGGAGCTCCTTTGGAAGAAGAGCCAGGGTGTGGAATGGGCAGCTAGAGATGGAGCATTCAGGAAAGGAAGGTTCATGGGCATCAAGAGCAGCCTCAAAGCAGAACTCACAGAACACTCCACAAGTGCCTTGACCTCAAAACCAAAGTCTCCAACACTGAGCCAAGCCCTATCCTGCCACCATCCTGTTCTGAACCTTCAACAGTTCTTGCTATCAAGGCCTCTATAGGATTCCTCCCAGAAGACACCTCAGGGAAGAAAGCACCCACCATGTGTATGTGTGGGCTTCACCCTGTGACTGTGGGACAGTGATGCTCCTTAAAGTGTCAAGCCACAGCCCTGTGGATTAAGGAGGCTAGGTGAGATTAGCCTAGATTTTGATGTTCACAAGGAACCTGGAGTGTTCATGGTTAAATATGTCTGCTCAGTAGGCAGAACAGGATGGACCCTGCAGTGTCCTCTTGCCCTGGGACCTCATTTAGAATGAGGCAGTGTTTACTGTGCCAGGGAGCCAGGACTATCCTGGAACTAGGTGGCTGACTGCTGGCTTCCCTGAGGTTGTCCCTTTGTACTCAGTAAGCATTTCTTAAATTGATGTTTATTTGACCCATGCTAAGGGGAAGCAAATGGAGGAGTTTTATCTATACTTGGAACAAAGGTTGAAAAGAGAGGAAGTCTAATCTCTGAGGCAGGGGTAGTGCAGGCAGTAGGAGAGGCCTCAGGAGAGAGCTGATGTGACATCTCTGGATCCTGCTCCCAGAGGATGCTCTCTTCAGAGTGACCCCAAGACACTGGGTTTCTCTGATTGCAGAGTGGCCCAGCCTTGCACTCCCTCACCTGGTCTCTCTTCCCTCCTGGTTGATGACAGTCTCTGCTACCCTTAACTCTTGCAGTGGCTGGTGGTGCTCTCTTCTCCTGTTCTTCCAGATTCACAAAAACTCATGCACACTGTGGAGGCCTCCAGCCCCATCCAAGGAGGTTAATCCACCGGCAGGATAAGCAACCTGGTAACATAACTCAGGGGCTCTGTCTGGTAGTTCAGGGGCACAAGCCCTTCCCAGGAAGACATTTGCATTGCCATCTTCATCCACTTTGGATAAGGTGGTGAGATGTTTATGTGACAATATACCCATGTCAGCAGGAAGGTGTAGAAGATGAGACCTCCACCTTTTCTCTGCAAGAATTCAGAGAACAATTTGTTCACCACAGGGACAGAGGGCAAATGCACTCTTGGGCCTGGGCTTATGGCCTGACAGCAACCCATGAAGGACTGGGGCCAGTCACTCTGCATAGATGAGCCTGGTGCCCTATGGTGTTCTCTCCAGCAGTGGCTGGAACTGACCTTGGTACATGGCAAAGTGGTGGGGTGGAGTGCCCTTGAGCCCATAGACACCCACCCCTCAGGTGATCAGGAAAACCAGCTCCTTTCTTTGGATGAGAAAATCGCCATGGGTGTGTGTGGTCTCTGATTAGCACGGTTCCTTTTGATTTCCCTAAAGGTACTCACCTTGCCAATTCTTGGAGGGCAACTGCAGAATGCTGGGTAGGCAAGCTGGACTCATGCCATGTGAAATAAGTACGTGCAACAGATCTACTTATGCATGAAACTGATGTTTGTTTGTTTGTTTGTTTTTTCTTTTTAATAGAATTCTCTAAAGGGAGGAGTAATAGCGAGATGACTGCCATACTGTATCTGGAAAATCCATGGAGGAGCATTTCAGGACCCCAGAAAACAGCCCACATTACCTTCTGGACTCTGAGCTTCTACCCAGCATTAAGCACACACAGCAGCCACCAGTTTAGGGAAAAGAATCCCTCAAGACCCCCCCCCACTGCACCCTCCCTTGAGACCCCCCACTACACTCTCCTTTGCTTCCTTCCTCCCAGGCCAAATTTTGGGTCACAGGGAAAGCAACTGTCATGTGTGGCAGACGTTGGTAGCTGCTCATCTGACAGCTAGTCTCCATTTATGTCCTTGCAGGAAAACCCTGATGTGGCAGGAGGGGCCCAGCAGTATGCCCAGCCACACACAGGAAGTCCTCAGTAGCCAGGGTTCCCATGCCAGGGATTCAACCCTCTGAGGATCAAAACTGCAGAAAACAGCTGCACCTGTCCTGCACCTGCAGTTCTCCTCATTATACCTGAATGATACAGTATGACAACTCTGCCCAGAGTCTGTGGGCTGCACCAGGTATTATGAGTGAACAGAGAGGACTGAGGTCCACAGAAGGAGGTGTATGGGCCCCATGAAAACCCTTCCATCCTTCAGAAGGGCCTTGAGCATCGTGGTATTTTAGTATCCTAGGAACATCTTTGGGTTCAGCTCCCCACAGACACCTACCGATGGCTGATGCCACATTCTCCACTTCCCCAGGGGCAGGCTTGGGAACAGGAGCAGCCTTGTCATTGGGCAACAGTCAGAGATGTTGACTGACATTTCTGGAAGTGTGCCTTAAGGGAAGCATACTCCAATGCACAAAGGCATTTGCCCCATCTCTCCATCCTTCCTTCTGAGTGAAGTATAAATCTGATCCCATGACTGTAGCAGTCACAATGAGGAAAAGGCCAGAATTTGTAAAATCCTTTATGCTCAGACATCCTTGATCCACCAGACTAATACCTTACCTGTGGTTACTCTGGCTTTAAACATACCCCTGTCTTGGTGATGTCTATATTTTCTGGGTTTCCTACTATATGTGGCTGACCTTGATCCCTACAAAAATTGACCCTCAGATCACTTATGCTCAAGCTCCTCCAATCCAGCTTTTTCTCCAGATTCCATCAAAACACCTTATCCAAGTCACTGATGGTGTCCCTGGGCAACACGCCCAGGACAGCATGTGCCTTTGCCTGCTCCCTCTGAAGCATGCAGCCTGCTGCCTCCTGGCCTCAGTCTCCTTCTCCTGGCCACGTGAGGTAATGCTCTCCTGGTTCTCCTGCCACTTCTCTGCCATGGTTTTCAGGACTGATCATTGTCAACCTGTTCAATGCAGGAGTCTTTCAGGACTGGTTCATAAGCTCTCTTTTCTTCTCATGATTTTACTGAGAAAATCTCATTTTTTATGTGGCTTCAGTTATTATTATCAAACTTCCAGATGCACCTAGAAGTCTATATCTCTAGGCAAGAAATGAAAGAATGTGCAGACAGGTACACCGAATACTGCATACATGGCATACTTTAAGGGCATCTGAGTGGCAGGCCACTTACCCTGTAGGTACAGCCCTGGGCATGAGGCCATGTGTTGCAGTCCCTGAGCTTTCTCTATGGCCCACTCTGATCGGTTACTGCAAGGGCAGTTAGCAGAAATTGCATTGGTGGCTGCCTATAATCTGCTAAGCTATTGCCTCAGTATATATATATATATATATATATATATATATATATATATATATATATATATAGTAACTGCAAAATAAAATCAGACTTGCATCCTGCTTGGTCTCCAGAGGTCTTGAGTAGTGATTCTGAAACCCCACTCTACCCTGTTCTGTGGACTTCCTCACTGGATGAGAGCAACCACATTCAGAAGGTGAAGATTCTAAAAGTCAGCCCCCAAGCTCGGTGGCAGGGGCACAGCAATAACAAAACTAGCAAGAAGCAGCCATCACAGCTGTCACAAATGAGAGCTGATCCAGGGGAGGCCCCTCGCAATGCCTGCATATGTTCAGTCCATTCTGGCACAACTTGAGAGGAGTGGGCCACCAGCTCACCTTACACAGAGGAACCTAAGGCATGAAGAGCTGAAGGACCTCATCCAAGCCATGGCAGAGCCATGGAAGCCAGGCCCCAGGTGGGGAAAATCCTCAGGAAAGTTTCCAAGGCTCAGACAGAGGCAGGATGATGAATCTACACATGGCAGTACCAAGCATGAGGTGAACACCAACCTCGAGTGGGTTGGCTGTGGCTCAGCAGGTGGGGGCTTCAGGAGGGTGCCAGCAAGAGCACAGGCTCTCTCTGTGCTGCACTCTAGTTTTTCTTTTATGAAGAAAACATTCACTGTTCAATGTTAACTTTAAAAGTCATTGGCAAATAAGCTGATGACAAACAGAGGACATATGTGATGTGATTCCCCACGTGAGTTACGAGAGACAGTGGTAACCACAGAGGGCAAGAGTCACAGGTGGTGGTTGGGGGGAAAGCGGAGGTGGAAAGTTTCCCACCGGTGAAGGTGACTTTCCTATACATGAGAAGGATGGCCCCTGGAGACCACTGGACAGAGTGGGGAAGGATGACCCCTGGAGGCCTCTGGAGAGTGTGGCAAAAGATGGCCCCTTGAGGCCACTGGACAGCATGGGGAAGGACGGCCTTTGGATGCCACTGGACAGTGTGTCACATGGTAAACACTGCCATTCTGTGCCCTGCACATGTGTTGGGAAGTGGCTGGCCCAGTGTGGTGTTGCCACAGTGAGGAGCATTACCTGGGACATAAATTACTCTCCTCAGAGCTTCTTTTTTCAGATCAGCATTCCAAATATGTGAAATGAAACCACTGGACCAGACTCCAGGGAGCACTGTGTGGGTGCTGTGGGGAGAGGTGGAGGGCAGTGGAGCGGGAGGCAGCAGGGACCTGAGCCCCTTCTAGCCCAGATGTGCTGCTCTTAGCAAGGAACAAGGTGGTCCTGCAACTTCTGCCAGGTCAGCTGTGGCAGTGCAGCAGATGAGGGCCAGGCACCCATATGCAGCACCTCCACCCTCCACTGTGCCAGGGGCATGGAACTACTGGGAGTAGAGAGCAATAGGGGGTCTCCGCATCTGCAGAATAAGCATGAACACAATGTCCCCAGCCTCCTCCAGGGAGGTGAGGGTTACAGCAATAACAAACCAAGTGCCGCTTGACACAGCCTGAGTGTCCCCAAGTTATCAACAACCGCCATGATCGAGGTACACTCAGTTTCCAAAGCCATGACCTCAGATAATACCATTAGCACAGATGGAAGTCCCTTTCACACACAGCACCCTCGAGCTTCCGAAGCCAACACACCCCTAGCAACTTCCAGGCAGCACACAGACCCAATGCATCTGGCAGGGCAAACAAGGTGGGCATCATGAGCACTGCTCAGAAACACTTGGCCAAAGGCAGTGAGCAGGTGTGCTGCACAGTTCCATCTGGGGAACAGTCACCTGCCTTCCTCTTTATGCTCTCTTGAAACCTGAGATCTGAACTCTAGGCTTGATTTATATTCCAGCAGTGTAGGTTCCAGAGCACCTGTGTCTAGGCACAGTTTTCTTAAGAAAAATCTGTATTTTGTCTAGGAAAAAGATGAATAAAGCCTGGAATTCTGGTGCCACTTGAGGGACAATCATAGATTGCTATTTTTTTTTTTTTCATTTTTCACAATAGCCAAGATATGGAATGTGCATAGGTGGAAAAAGAAAACGTGGTGGCTATACATGATGTAATATTACTCAGCCATAAAACATATTAAAAAACTCTATCATTTGTAGCAACATAGATGACCTCAAGGACCATAGTTTAAATATTATGAGCCAGGCAAATATAGCACATTCTCATATATGCATGGCATCTAAACAGGAGATCTTCATAGAAACAGAGCTGGGAGTGAAGGAGGCAGGTGGAGAGAGGACACTAATGGGTGACAGGTGCCACTGGAGAGTATGAGAAACTTTTTTTATTTTTATTTATTTTTGAGTATATATTTATTTTACTATTTTACATTGTGAGAAACAGCTTGAAAGTAAATTATGTTTAAAAAATAAACCCAATAATAGATCTTATTCATCTTAAGGCTTAATTAAAATATTATGACCTATATGAATATTTAGAGGTATTAAAAATAATGGTATTTTGTTTTCTACCAAAATTATTTTTGAACCTCAATAAAATATTTGGAATTTTTTTTTTTATTTTTCCACTACATTTTTTTTTATTTTTTTTATTATTAGTTGTTCAAAACATTACATAGCTCTTGACATATCATGTTTCATACAATTGATTCAAGTGGGTTATGAACTCCCATTTTTCCCCCGTATACAGATTGCAGAATCACATCGGTTACACATCCACGTTTTTATATACTGCCAAACTAGTGTCTGTTGTATTCTGCTGCCTTTCCTATCCTCTACTATCCCCTGAGAAACTTTTAAAAAATATATTTATTTTCTAATTGTAGTTGGACACAATACCTTTATTCCATTCATTTATTTTTATGTGATGCTGAGGATCGAACCCAGGGACACCCACATGCTAGGTGAGTGCTCCTCCACTTAGCCACAATCCCAGCCCCATGAGGAACTTTTAATGTTCTACAGAGCACAATGGGTGATTGACAACTCTATATTTCAAAATAGCTGATAGGAAGGATTTTGAATGTTCTCAACACACACAAAAAAATAAAATAAAATAAATGTTTCAGGTGGTGGATTAGCCAGTTGCCTTCACTTGATTGCATATTGCATGCTTATGTTGAAATAAATTGTTCTCATTTACAGGTGGGGAAACCATGCCACAGAGAAAAATTGGCTTTTGCAAGTCACATAGCCTATTTGTGACAGCACCAGGATTTGACCCTGTGCTTCAGAATCCATGTATTAACCACTGGATCGACTACCTATAACTTGAAAAATTAGCCAGCCCAGCAGGTTCTCTGTATGAAACAGGAAATGTTGTTTCACAAACCAGGGATAAAGTTTCCCAGGATCTCTCTTGGTCCAGCATATACTGCATTTGGGGAGAGAGGGTCATAACATTTCAAACTTTCTTGGTGTGTCACAAAGACAGACCCCATCTCCAGCTTCATGCTTCTCCCAGCTCTATTTTCTTCCATGCTCTATCCACAGGATTCTGCCAATAGGCTTTTGGCTTTTCAAGGCCTGGTGAGACCTAGATACCCCTGTTTCCCAACACTACCTCAGTGCTGGAGAAGAACCAAGGTCACTAATCTTCACCCTGGCCCTGTGCAGCACTTGGTTGAAAATGTAACAGGAGGCATGAGCATGGCCCCCGCTGTCCCCTGCCTGATATCCACAGCATTTAGAGGAGACCTCAGTAAATCTTGTGCACAGCCAAGCTTGGATCTTGGCCTTGCTGGAGCCCAATGCAGTGTGTCATATCCCATTACAAAGGACATGGTTCAGACAGTCACCTAGGTTGGAAGATCAACACCTTCCTGGGCCTGGAAACATTCTGAGAGGAGGCATACAGCAGGGACAACAGCCATGTGCCACATGGCAATGGAATGACTGATCACCGTGCAGTGCTCCATCCAAGACTCAACCTTGGCCCCTCTGGCAATCAGACAAGGTGGCCAGAACATGGACATAGCTCCCAGCCCCTCCTGGATTTGTGCATCTCCTCCCAACTCCCCCAGACAGGGGAAGCCATAGGTGCTCCCCAAACCCATCACAGAAGCTGCCACTTCCCCTGAAATGCCTCCACCTCCCAGCCCTGAGCCTCCATCTGGGCACACAAGGCTGCTTTCCTCTTCTGTCCCCACTCCTCTGCTGCCTTGGATTCTCTGCCAAACACAGAGATGGTGGCAACTTCCCACCATGGCCAGCTCTGAAGAGAGCCCTGATGCTTCATTTATTTCAAGCATCTCAGTGAGGCTTTTCCCTGGCTGTTACATAAAACAAAATAAACCATCAAGGTGCTTTCCTGGTGCATCACAGACCCCTTCCAGATGAGCACACCAAGAGTGTAAAATAAGGCCTCTCAAATGGCACACATAGGCCCAGACCCCTCCTGGCATGTGACCTTGGTCAGGAACTCAACCTCCCAGCCTCCATTTCCACATCTACTGAATGAGTAGGAGTGACACCTTGCTGGTGGCTGTGATCATGCAGAGAGATGCAGGAGAGGCCCAACCCAGGACTGGGCACAGGACACACAGCAGCTTAAAGAACACAGTTACAGCACTAAGGCCTGGCCACCTGAGGATGCGCACTAAACACAGTGAGGGCCAGGCTTGTTGGGGGCTTTGTTTGAATCAGCCAACCCAGGCATAAGCCAGGAGGGGACGGGGCTGAGGTCTGGGCCTATATGTGCCATTCCCTCTGACTCCCCTCCCAAACACAGTAAGTGACTGGAGGTGCTGTCCTTGTGGGCCAGCACCTAGCCCTTCTTCTAGTGCAGCATGCCTTTATTCTAACCTGTGTCAGGGCTTCCACATCCAAACAACCACAAAACCCAGGCAGGCAGTGCAATGTGGGACACAAGGGAGGGGAAAGAACTGTGTGAGCTAGATGGTGCACCACATCCAACCAGAGCCAATGGTGCCCAGATTCCAGATCTTCACACCTGTAAAAGAAAGAGCATCGCCCTCTCCATGCTGGTGGAGTTGGAAACTCAATTAGAGCTCTCCAGGGACACTGTGGGGACTGAGGAGAGCTCAGCTGGGTTCAGCCCTCCTAATGCATTTGTAAATTAAGGTGTATTGAGACCAGTCGCACTCACTCACCGTGGCTGCTTTCACTCTGCACTGATAGATCGAGAAGGTCCCCAGGATTGGTGTGGCCACAGTGCAACCACCCAGCCAGCCCCTTCCAGAAGCTCTCTGCCTGGCCTGTCTCCTGGCTCTCTCCTCCTGTTCCTGAGGGTCTCAGTTACCACATACAGAGAACTGCAGAGTTCTCACCCTGGGATAGGTCAGCACACACACACATTAGTAGTGAACACCACAGGCCCCTGGAGTGTTGCTGGCAGGCTTGGCCTGGCTGGGAGGGTCTGCTGCTTGTTTAGTCAAGCACACATGAACCCTCCTTCTTGGAGCATTTTCTAACAAGGGCCTGCAACAGTACGTAGCTGCCACTGACAACTCAGAGCAAGGCATAAGGATCTCTCAAAATAGAACCATCAGAAAGGACAATCTCTGTCTTTTAGACTCCAAGGGAGGACAGACCATTAACTTAGGTCACAGCTAGTGCATGACATGGCAATGGGTCCATGCCACCAACCCTTGGTGCTGGGTCACCTCTCTGTCTCTCAAGTACCGTGCTCTCCTCCATCATGCTCCCTTTCCAATTCCCAGCCCACCTTTGAAATGTGTGAGGGCCTCAGCTCCCTCCCTGTGGATAAAAGATGTCCTGGCCACTTTAATCCTGTCTGTGTTTATCTTTGACAAGCTTCAGCCAACGAACAACACCATCTATCAGCCATAACTTGGATTTTCTAATAACTGACTGCCTTTCCATCCGACCTGGCAAAGCCTCTTACCAGAGAGTGAACTGGTCTTCCATGTTGCCGCTGGTCAGAGAGACCATAAAGGTGGTTGTATCCCCTTCATGAATGAGGTTCAGCAGGACAGAGAGGACAATGTTCCCATCCAGGCTCAACAGGGACCACCACAGGTTGTCTTGGGTCAGGTAGACCACCATGTTGCTGATGTGATCTCGCGTGGAGGGTGCCTGCGTAGGGCTGTCTTGGTCCAAGTGGATCTTGTCCTCCCAAATGCCCTCCTCCTCCGTGAGGTCTGCTGGACCACCTCATTGGCCAAGTAGAAGCTGAAGAATAGCTCCATGGCTGTGCCTCTCAGCAGGGCCAGGAACTCCTTGGTCTCCAGGTCCAGGTTGGAGCTGAACCACTCAGGCAGCAGCTTCAGCTCAGACATGCACATCCCTGGGGAACCCCTGCATCTGGCAGCTGGCCACCACCTCCCTGGCCTCAGGAAAGGTAAACATCTTGATGCACATTCTCAACAGGGTCACTGTCATCCCAGCACAGGCTGATGACTATCTGTTACAGGGGCATACAGATAGCTAGAACTGCACTTTGGGTCTGTTGGAGTGGATGGAGCTGTGGAGGATGTGGGACTTCAGCTTCCAGTTGAAGGGAAACTTCTCCAAGTTACTGAAGGGTGTGGGCTTCAGCAGGAGCTCCATGGAGAACAGGCTGTAGCTGGTGCTGACTGAAGGTTGCTCCAGGCTCTGTGGATGAAGAAAGACTCCACCAGCCTGCAGGCTGAAGTTGCTTGTGAAGTCTTGCTTGGCCTCCTCAAGGAAGAAGGATACCTCAGCATTGGCGATGTGCAAGCTGGAGGGGAGGAAGGCGGGCAGTGTGGAGAACCTCTGCAGGCCATTCATGGTGACTCGACCCTCAACCACTGTGAGGAGGACAGCAGACAGAATGAGACCCTGTTCTGATGTGTGAGGTGATAACCCAATGGAGTCTCTGACCGCCACCCAGTGAACCAACCGCCGGCCACAGGGACAGTCCTATAATTCTACAAAATGTGTTCACTGGGACTATCCCCCAAACTGGGTGGAGTGGGAAGGAGGCCAGATGAATACTGAACTCATGGCCCTGAGGCACACAGCTGCCTCCCCAAAAGGCAAACATTACTCCTCCGGATCTCAATCTCACAGAGAGAGCCCCACACTCAAGCATGGGGTCATCTTCCTGGCCCATTACCCTGCATAGCACAGACAGCACCCACCACCCACACGGGGCCCACCCAGCTTAAGGACTTGGTGGCTCATGCTTCTTTCCCTTCCATGGGTGACACAACTCAGATGCTGAAATACATCCAGAATCATTGAAAGGGGTGCAAAGCTTTGGCTTGACATTGTCACTACTAGAAATCTCTCCTTCTGAATATTGGGGTGGGATGGAGTGTGTAAAGTTTTCTCTACAAGGTCATTTGCTGCTGTGAGCAAACTACAGTGTGTGCCGGAGCCCATGCTGGGACATGAACTGCAGCTCAGCCATATCTTGACTGAGTAACCTGTCGAAGGGAATTTATCTCTCTGTGAATCAGATGTCCTCACATAAAGTAGAATATAAATGCAGTTCTTACCTTCCTGGCTGCAGTAAGGATCTATGAGTTAATACATATGAAGTGCTGAGAAGAGTACTGTCCTACATAAATGACCCATAAATATGTACCCACTATTATCACCATACATCACTGTACCCAGACTAAAGCCTGACAAAGAAGAGGCCTGATACTGTAACAGGAGTGTGCAGACAGCAAGGGCACAGGAAGTGCTTAAATATAAAAACACTAAATACTCGTGAGGGATGTCCACAATGTGTCATGAAATATAAAAAACAAGTTATAACTGGTCATCATGACAGCTTGAGTGTGTCCCCCAGAAGTTCCTATGGGGAACCTTACCTTGCCCACAAGGCAGTGTTGGGCAGTGGAGACTTGTGGGAGTTCTTAGGTTTGGGGGAAGCCTCACAAATGATTCCTACCTTCTCTAAGGGAAGGGGGAGCTGAGTGTCATTTCCTCCTCTGGGTGCACCTGCTTGCCCTTCCATAGTCTGCTATGAATTACAGCAGCAGGAGGCCCACACCAGAAGATGACCAGGTGTCAGCACCATGCTATGCTCTCAAAACCATCGACCAAAATAACATCCATCCTTTATGAATCACTGAGTCTCAGGTACTCTACTATAGTAACAGAAAAGAGACTAAGACAATCGCATATGATCTTGGGGAAATTTTTAAGTAATGTATATGTGTATGTATTTAAATGCATATGTATTTATATTAGGGTATCTATGAAACCAAAAAGGGAAAGATTTTTGCTATTAATCATATGTGTTTCTCCTTTCAATGTGTAACAACATCATCTTCAGCCCACCAGAGCTGAATTTGAGGTTCCAATTTTACCTTCTCAAAAACTAAAGTGGGGGCTGGGGTTGTGGCTCTGTGGTAGAGCACTTGCCTCGCATGTGTGAGGCACTGGGTTCAATCCTCAGCACCATATAAAAATAAAGATATTGTGTCCATCTACAAAAATAAAACATTAAAAAAAACTTAAGGAAAATCCAAGGCCATACTTAAACTCTGATTTACTCACATATATGAGAAAGAAATTAAAATAATTGCAAACCTCACCATGCTCTGTTTTCCTCAGGGACTGGCTTCTTTCTTTATCTTCTACATAGGAGTTTGACACATTTTGAAAATTGGCTCACAAGAATTTTAAGACTTTACCTTCTCCCTTTACTGTTGTCAAAACCTACAATTCACCTGCAATAACAGGCTGGGGTTTACGCTCCTATTCCCCTATAACTCAAGCTAAAGGCAACACAAATTGCATCTGAAAGCTTCTATGGAAAGCCATCAATGATGGCTGTAGGGGCCTTGTTTTGTCCTCAAGCCAGGCTGCAGCAGAACATGATACTTTAATTTGTGGCCATTGATAAGTCCTGAACCTGTTCTGTGACAGGCTCAACCCCCAGCCTGAGACCCTGATGAACCCCTAATCCCCAAGAGTCATCTCGAAGCACATCCTCCTTCCTATTGGAGGTACACCCAATGGCCCATTCATAGAGTGAAGTGAGACCACCAGCTGACCCCCCAGGAGCTGTCCACACTGATGGAGGGAGGGGGGGCCAGAAGACAGGAGGAAGGAAGGAAATGAAGCCCAACCAGAAAGGACTCTCATTGCTGCCCTAGGGTAGCTGGATGCAGAGTGGGGATCAGGTCCAGAGAGCATGTGAGTTCCCAGGCAGAGGCTCTGCAGGTAGACAGAGATGACTCAGAACAGCTGTGACAGATGGCACCAGGGAGCCTCAGAAAACACACTGGGTGGGAAGGGACAGGGTGACCCCCAGTGAGTGGACTTTTGACACTGTCAGGACAGGGGAACCACAGGCCTCAACCCAAGATAGCACAGCATGGACCTGCTATAACCCTTGGATTTGGAACTCAGTCCCTTTCACTGGTATCACCAACCCCACCTGGAAATGAACTCACAGTCCTGAGGCCACTGGAACCTGCCTGGAGGAATAGTAGCTATAGCTAATATTCTTTCTCCAATTCACACAACTTGGACCCAGAGAACCAAGCCTAGAGGCACCCTTCAGGGATCAGAGGGCAGGTCTTTAAAGACCACTGATCTGTCCAAGGGTGGCCCTAACTAGCTGTTGGCAATCCATTGCCACCTATGGAGTCCAGGTACAGCTGCAACCCTCAGTGGCTCAGGGTCAGGAGTCCCAGGTCTGAAAGAAAGCCTTAGCAGGTGGTACAGGAAATGCTGGGGTAAAGACCTGGATTAGAACACTCACACACTCTCCAACCCCAGGTTCCCCTTCTCCACAGCCCACTCAGCGCTGTCATCTCACCCTTCTCCCATCATCGGTCCTTGCTGGGAAGCTCCTGCCCACACAGAGCAGAGCAGGCTCCTTCCTCATCCAGGAGGCGGGGTCTCTAGCCCTCCTCTGAGCTTCTGTACTTCGCAGGGAACTGACTACCCAACTCCCCACTCAGTAGGACATGTCCAGCAAAAGGGAGGCTCTGGTAGAAGGACTGGAGGGAGGAGGCCAGAAGAGCCACCACGTCTCCCTTTCCCCTCCCTGTTTGCTCTATGATATCTGCCCCCACAGTGCTCCACCTTGGTCCCAGATTTCCATAGCAGTGATGCTGGTGTCCAGCTTACTGCTGAGTCTCTGGTCCCTCCTAATAGAGGAAGTTAAACAAATGCTCATAGAATAAGTGTCCACCAATTACGATTACATTAGTTCGAAGCTCAAGAGAATAAATCTCCTGTGTTCCCTCTGAGTCTCTCTGCCTTCCTCTCAGAGTTGTTAACTGACACCATTTCCACTAACATAGACTTTGCCCCTCATATTCTCATGCCATTCATTTTCTTCTGCAATGTCATGTCACTGGGTTGCTAGACTGGCAGCCATTTTTGCTAAGCAAGGTGCTGCAATTGTCATATGTAAATAGAAAATATTAATTAAAGGAGAAACAGGCCATTGAGGTGCCAGCACACCTGAGTCCACATACCTGCCATGATGGGGAGCAGCATAATAGTTCTGAGATGAGAAGTCTCAAAACTATTTTCAAAAATGATAAAACTGAGTCACAGAGAAGTTCACCAATCTGAATATGGTCAATGTCAGGATTCACACTAGTTCTTTCCACCTCCAAAGCCTTTCCAGTTCTGTCTACTACCCAAGTTCTTCCTCACCTGATGGATCTACAGTAAAGGAGTTGGAGCTCAGTATCCAAGGCCAAGTTTAGGAACCCTGCAATAGCCAGAAGTTTTAATTGTTCTACAATCACAGGTGACTGTGTCCCCTGTCCAAGGTGCCAACTGTCAGCCTGGTTCTCCAGGAAGTTCAGGAATATAGGTACATCTGACTCAGAGGATCTCAGCACAGCTGATGGCAAAAGAGCCAGTGACCAGACCTTCAAGGCAGAAGCGTGTGTGGGAAAACACTGCGACCTGGAAACACCATTAAAATACCAGAGTATCAGGAGGAGCAGTGGTGCAGCAAAATGGACCTTGGATTAAGGAGGCCAGCTGCAGGCCACCCTGCATTTGTGTCCCTGCCCGATGTGGTAACCCTCATATCACCCAAGGCCAGGTCCTTTCACATCTCAGAATTGGAAACAATCATTACAGAAGCAAGAAGAGAAAAACGTCAAATACTCAACCACTGAATTTAAATGCTGCCAGTTTAAAAAAATAAGATAGAAAAAGTCAAATAAGTTTCTGCCTTTTCCATCCAGATGGAACACAAACTGAACAGAGAAAATGCAGGGCCACATGACAGGTCAGCATGGGGCACCAGTGCCTGCTACTGGCAGGAAGGGTGATGACTACCTTCGTCCCAAGATCAGCCTTCTTGGATCCCAGGCTGGGTGGCCTGTGAAGTCAGCTGGGGCTCAACAGAAACAGGAAGAGGAGGAGAGAGGAAATAGCTAGTATTGAAGCAGACAGGACTAGACAGGAAGTAATCAGGAAGAAAATGGGATGAACACATCCCTGATCTCAACTCACAGTATCCTGTATCCTCTACTGGCAAAGCTTACACAGGAACAGCTGCCACAGGAAAGGTGGTTCAGAGTCCTGGTCCCAGCATCACACATCAGAGATAAGTTTAGAGCTAAGAGCCAAAACTTAACAATACACTCATGGTAGCCAACAGAAGAGGAAACTGGGGCATGGAAGGCTTAAGTCAGATGACTAATGAACTGTGATTTCAGGGCAGGAATCCTGCAGACTCTATAGAAGACATAAGGGTGCTAAGAGGCATCTGAGGTGCAACCTGCAGGACCAGACTTCTGAGACCAGAAGCAGGAACCCAGAGTGCCAGGCCCATCAGAGGCTGCACATGGCATCTGGCATCCTGGAAGACCCCTGGGTGTGCATCAATGGAGCTGCAGACAGAGCAGAGGAAACCAGAGGCTGCAGAAGCTCCATGGGGGCTGCATAAGGGAGAGGAGTGGCTTTGTTTGCTTGTATTTGAGTTCAGCAGACATGGACAGGAGGACAACTTGAGTCAGTGACTGCACAACAGGATGGACTCCCACAGGCTTTCCCACAGAGGAAAGCCCCAGAGGACACTTCACAGCTGCCTCCCTATTCAACACACCCCCCACTGCAGGATGAGCTATGCTTTAGACTCAAGGCCAGTGTCTACCCAAGTGTTCTCTGTGGGTCCTGAGTGTCCCTATGGTCCTCAGATGATACAAATGAACAAAAGCAGGAAGACCGCCTCTCTAAAAGTTCAAGGACCCTACTGGGCACATAGTAAACACTTTGTGTATACTCACAGAAATGAACATCAGGGCAGGGGGAGCCTGTCCTGTCCACAGGTCTTGGACCATGGAGCAGGAGGTCCACTGAGGGCTAGAGATGACTGTGAGCTACCTCAACCAAAACTAAGCAACATATAGAAAAGTTAGGGTGAAGGGAAAGCAAGAATAGAACCATCATCATCATCAACCCAGTATTGGTCTGAGCATTTGATAGGCACTGAAATCATTATCATGATTATAGTCATTATATGCATAATCCTTATTACAGACCAAGCACTGTTACGAGTACTTTACAGGGATTAATGCTTTCAATCTCAACAGTCTTTCAGTTGTGAGGATTTGATTATCATTCCCATTCATAAATTAGGAGACAGAGGCACAGAAAGGTTAAGTGATTTGCCCACATTCACACAGCTACCAGAGGTGGGATTCTACCCAAATGGCCTGGCTACAGGTAGCCACTGTGCTCTCCCTTGGCCTGCAGATCCTGCATTGGATGAGTCCAGCAAGGACAGCAGGGAGGTACGAGTGTGGCTATGAAGGGCCACGTGTGGGTCATTGGCTGGACACAGTCCTGAGATGAAGCAGAAAACAGAGCTTTTCCTGGCTCCAGGAGAAACTCTTCTAGGAAGTGTTCTCAACAGTCCCTGGGGGCCAGGACAGCCTCATCACAGAGTGCAGTGATCCAGTTGGGCTGATGCCTGGCCAGGTTGTAGCAAGAAGGACCAGAAGGCAGAGGGCAGTAGCCAGACCACACAGTCAGGCAGGTGAGGGCCTCTGGGTGTGGCCTGGCCTGATGGACAAGTGACATCCTACCTGACAACAGACCACCCCACACACTGGCTCCTGGTGGCACCAAGAGGCAGAGGAGCCAGGCCACAGCCCAGGTGCTCCATCGGAAACCACAGGAAAAGGCAGAACCATGAACAGGTCTGTGTCCTAGTGTGATGGCCACCACTGCTCTGGGCCAGGACCATCCACCCCACACCCACAGGACACATGGCCTCTGCCTGTGTGGTTGGAGGTCTCCCACAGCTTTATATTTAGTCTGCAGCCCACAGGGGTTTCTCCTGGTAGGTGAGATGAGGTGGGGCCTGGGAGTCGCTGAGTATCCTATGGCTGGATTCCACAGCTGGGCCGTGGCTCAGGGAACTTGAACACTTTGCATCAGGTGCCCAGTTACGACCCTCTCCAGATCACCAACATGCATGTCCACGGCTCTCCTCAGTCATTTCTGGGGCATGCCTCACCTTGATCATGAGGTTGTTTTCCCACATGGCTAGCCAATGTCCCCCAACTATGTCTGTGGCTGTACCTTACCCCTGAGCTGATTCCTGGGGCTCTGATCATGTCTTGATTCCTAATGCCCATGGGGCCCACCTGCTGGCTGACCATGAAGCTCCCTTGCTCTGCAGGTAAACGTGCATATGGACACACCAGGGATGAGGGAAGCATTGAAGACACAGTGACCACATAAGTGCTGGGGACCAAGAGGGGTTCCCTCCCCCAAATCCAGAAGTTACTACCCACAGCCCTGTGAGGACCCAGGAGGTGCAGCACCCAAACCAAGTGGGTACTACAAAAGGACCAGCCTGCCAATACCTCAATCTTGGACTTCCAGCCTCCAAACTCTGAGAAACAAATCACTGTTGTGGAAGTCCTCAAGTCAGTGACCTACAGGACAGCAGCCCTAGCAGCCCTTCCAGGCCAACAGAGGGATTGTTGTTCTTTACCACACTCCCGTCAGCTGGGCTAGCCTGTCTTCTGTCTTCCAATTCAACTTTAGAATCACGTGTCCTATTACCCAAGCCAAAACCCACAAGCACCCCTCTGGAGGTAAGGCCTTCACTCCCTATGGCAGGGAGTTGTGGTGCCCCTTAACTTCCTGCCATAGGCTCCCCATCAAGTATCTTTGAGTTTCCTAGAAGGAGCAGATGTTACTCTTTCCACCCAAAGACATAGCTCCTTGTCTCCTCTATAAAGAAAGACTTGACCACAGGAGTCCCCTGAAACCACAGAGACACAACAAGGGAGTGACCAGGAACAAAAGCTCTGAGGGATAATCCCCTTCAGTATTTCAACAAATATGTGCAAGAGAGGAAGCAAGGTTCATGTTGAGGGTCAGGCAGCAGAGGCCACCTTGAGCTGGAACATGGGGTGTGCTGCAGAGTCCAGAGTCTGCTCTGCCACTGGGCTCCAGAGAGGCTCCTGATTCACTATGGGAAAATAATGAGGTGAGGAGTGGGACTTGGTGCTGACAGCAAGAGCACAGGCTACATCCTGTAGATGAGACCCCCTCTCTAGGAGGAACCCCTCCCAATGCCCACATCCTAAGCAAAAGGCAAGATAGTTAATATTTATCCCAGGTAGCCTTTCAAAAAAAATAGATAAATTATTCCCTAAGGACACTTGAGGTGTCCAAGTGTGAATACCAGTTCTCTATCCTGAGAGAGATGGAGGTAAAGCAGCCATAGCTCCTCTTACTTCCTAAGAACACAATGCAAGAAGTCAGAAGAGCTAGTCGCAGCATGAGAAAAAAAAATCCTGCTTGGCTGAGCTATTGTGGTCAAGGATTATATTAATTATAGATAAATATTATCCAAAAAATAAAAATAAATTTTAAAAGGCAGGTAAATCAGCTAATCCTCATGTATACTTTTAACTTATAGCTACATTTTTAACTCAAATGATTAGGTAGGAGTGTAGTACATGTTGTTGTAAAAGTAATCACAGAAAACTGAATGTTTTGAGGAGGGAGGTTGAGGCCGTGATGCAATGGAAGGCTCTCATCTGTCTTTGAACATCTTCCTGCAACACCATCTCCAGGTTTGGCTGAAGGTGAGTAGGTGGGGTCTGCACAAACCCCAAGACACAGAGAGTCTTGTACAGAATACTGGAAGCTGAGTGTAGAACAAGGAGAGTGAGGTGCCATGTTGGTGGGGGAGATGGCCACCTGTAAGAATTTATAAATTCAGAACCCCCCACACCAAAGAGCTCTGCCCACAGCTCCTCAGCCAGGGAACTTTCCAGCCTCTCCTATTACCAGGTGTGGCCATGGGATTACTTCTGGCCAATGAACTATGAGCCCAAGTGTCACACATCACCTGAAAGCCAGAATCAATAGCTGTGACATTCCACTAGGGACAAATGGCAGACACAGAGGCCCTAGAGTATGGCAGAGCCACCAGCTGGAATCAGTCTGGGTCTCTGAACCCACATGGAGGACCTTGCCTTCCAGACATGCATACTCACGTGGGATATGAGCAAGAAGTCCTCTTAGGTGATGCTAGGCCATAGGTGGAGTCGTAACAGCCACCAGTGAGAACCCACTGCATGGCATCACAGGGTCTGGTCACATGTTGGCACTCATCATCAGGTCCCTACTAAAAAGACTAAACTCCCTGCACACTTTCTTATAAATATAAACTGCATTGTTAGCAAGGAGAAAATAAAGACAGAAAACAACAGTGAAGAACTGTTGAACCAATGTGAAGGATTTACGGGGTGCCCCAGGTGTAGAATGTGCATTATTAAATGGATTATATGGACCTCTTAGTGACAGTAATTTTGAGCTCCTATAGGCACTGTCAGCTGTTAAACAGCAGGAAATTTTGATTGCCCTTACTAACTTCCATTTATATTTATTATAAATTGGACACCTGGGAGATTGTTTAAATAAGAGAGGGAAATTCCATAAGTAATACTGCCAGCTCTACTGCCATCTGATGGGGAGGCAGCTGAGCTCAGGGGAGGCAGGGAGACACCTGGGCTGCAGCCAGGCTGCCAGTTTATGCCTCAAGATTAGTCACTTCATCCCCCCTGAGAATCAATTTCCCTGTGTGTCAAGTGGGTTGTCAAATCCTACCATCTGCCAAGGCCACTCTGTGAGACAACCCAGCCATGTGGCACATTACTGTGCAACTGCAAGTACAGGAATGTCACTCGGGCAGCCCCTTGGCTTTGGATCTCTCACTAATTTAGAGGAGACTTCCTTCATCACTTCATTACTGAAATAAAAAATGATTCCTTCAACAGGCAGAACACTCAAACTACGCAAATCTACACAAAGCTGGAATTGAAGGGCAGTTATATTGTTGGTGAGTTTACAAGTTGGCCAAGCTGCAGGTCTGGCTGGATTCAGCATTTAAGCAAGGTGCATGTTCATAAATGTCCTTCGCTGGATGCATGCAAAAGAAACTGTGTACATCCATGGAGTGGGTTATCTGGCAATAAAGTGGAGCGAATGATGGACACCTATGATGACAAAGATACATCTCAAATACATTGTGCTGAGCAGAAGAGTGTGATCTCAAAAATCTGCCTAATGTATATTCCCCTTATGTATTGCTCTTGAAAAATCAAAGCTGCATGGGTGGAGAATGGATCAGCTGTTGCAGGAGAGCAGGCCTGGGGAGGCTCTGGCAATAAAAAGTCATAGCACAGAACAGGGGTGTGGGAATGGAGCTGCTCTGTGTCCTGATAGAGATATACACCAGAAAGTGGATTTTAGTGAAGAATAAAGTGATTTTTAAGATGCATCATCACCTATCACTCATCAGTATCATCCATGAAGCTGACTTTATTCTCAACTTCCATGTCAGGGTGGAACCAGCAACTCCAGGCCTCACATTTTGCTTCCTTGAAATCTAACTGGAAGTCAAGGGAAAACTTTCTGTTCCCCCAAATCTCAGGGAAAACTACTCTCAGGGCTTCTCATTGGATCTGAGGGTCATGTGCCCAATCCCTAGGCCAATCCCTATGACTTCTTCTGATTGGCTCAGCCATGGTCATCTGCCCATCTTTGAACCTATCACTATGGCCAATGAATGGCCTCTTCTGATTGGCTCAGCCTTGGTCATGTACCCATCCCTGAGTCAATCACTATGATCAGGGAATTGTCTCTTCAATTTGGCTCAACTGCAGTCATGGTCCATCCCCATTAGCCTGGAGATGGAGTTCACCTGCCGCAGTCCGGCTGCAGCAAAATAACCTGGGGGTGACGAACAACTTGTGTAGATTGATACAACAGGAGTGGGAGCTGATTGTTGTAGGACAACAGAGGTATTTATACATTCCACACAGCTTATCTTAATTAGTATAAACTAGATACATCAGTCAACCAATAAGGAATCTCCACACTTAATGGCTCACTGGTGTTACTTCACAAACCACTCCCTCTGGCAAAATTCCAGGCGCCATCCTGACTTGTTTACAGACTCTAACATCACCCTTAGCTGAAACTTTGGAAGGGGCTCCCAAAGCATCACCAAGTGCTATTTTGACAAGAAGAACAAGGTGGTTCAAGGTATGGAACAACACAAAGTCCACAGTCTCCAGCTGCTCCTGTTCATACTAAGTCCAGGCCTGTTTTTCCAGCCAGTGCTGCTCTCAACACCACCAGGGCTGCAAAGAGAAATGAGAATTGCTGGGGCCAAAAAACATTTTAGCAGCTACCCTGTGGGAAAGTGGTGCCTTTGCAGTTTGACACACCATATTTGAAAGACAAGTTGGAGATTCAGAATACAGGATCCAAAGCAAGCCAACCCCCACTGAAAGACTCCTGTGATGCTATGAGTGATCTCAGGGGCAGTAACAGCACCAGCTCCATGCCTGCAAACTGAGCATTCCCACAGGTCTTCCTGCCCTGAAGGGACAGTGCTGGGCCTAAACTCTGCTCCTAGGCTTGTCACTTTGAATTCTGAAGACTTTGACCTTTGAACATGCTCCCTTGGGAGAGACATCTGGTAGGACAATGGAGCATGCCCACCAGCAGAAGAGCAGTGTGCCACATGCTTGCTGGCTGGTCTCAAAGTGAGTATAAGGAAATGTGCTGCATCTACAATGAGCATGTGGGAAACCCACTGCTCTGAGAAGCTCTGCTGTCCATTCAAACCAAAGCTTGCTCCACATGCAGAGGAAAGGCAAAGATGTTCTACAAAGCTGCAACAACCAAGGACCTCATCACATCCTTTACCACCCGTGTTTCTTCCTGCATCAGCCAACCACTTTTGCTGAACATGGTCACATATGAGGAGAACAGAGGCAGGGAAACCCAGAGCCCTTTGCTCCCACTCCTTCCCAACTCGTTGGACAGCTGTAGAGAAGGTGCTGGTATGATGTGAACCTTTCAAGAAGTCAAATAAAATTGGTGAATGGGTTCAGGGCAGCACTTCTGTTGCTCCAGTGGTAATAAAATACCTGCAAAGGCATGAGCTTCAGAGCAGGAATGGTGTAAATCTGAGGTGTCTGCATGAGAGTTAACTGCTCTGATATTTGCATTGAAAGCTGATATTTCACACTTAAAATGAAAGGTAAAATGTATGCTATGATTTCAGGTTTTATTTTTTTCTTTTTCAAAATACCATTAAAGAGCAAATAGAAATTCTATGGCAGATGAGAGAGACCCAGAAGGAAGGGAAAGGATTTATATTCTCTCCTTTTAAAGGCACCTTTTTTGTCATTGTTAAACAGAAGACTGCATTTTCCTTGGGCTCTGAGTGCATTGGAATTACACCAGGAACACAGTCGGCCACCATCCCCACTTTTCTCCAGAAGTTTAAAAAGCAGTCTCTGGGGACTCCATCTGAGTCACATAGTTATTTTGTTGTTGTTGTTGTTTGTTTTTGTTTTTACCTACTCAGTGGTTTTTCTAAAACTGAAATTGGTCGCACAATATTCATATTTCTGGCTTTTCTATAAAAATAAAATAAGCTTTGAGCCAGCAGGATTAGTGCCCTGACCAGCAGCCACAGCTTGATAGCCCTGGTCACTGCTCTTTAGCTAGCACCTGCACCATGAAGCTTGCCACAGGCCCCATCACTCCCTGCTGCCTACCCCACCTCTCTCTCACTTGTGCCTGTCTGTCCTTCCCAGTGCCTAAGGATGAGGACAGCACTGAGGACAGCAGACTGGGAGATAGAGGCAGAATCCCAGGACCTGCATGAGTTGCGGCCTGGACTCAGACATCTGTGATTCACAAGGGGCATTAATTTGATTTGCCTCATGCAGTGGGGGGGGGAGCATGTCCCTGTCCTATCTGGTGTGTGCTGCTGTAGCATAATACCTGAGGGTGGGTGACTTATAAAAAAGAGAGAGATTTATTTCCTATGGTTCTGGAAGCTGGAAGTCCACAATGAAGATGCTGGCAAATGGCAAGGACATACATGCTCTGTCCCTCATGGGGAAGGTGGAAGGGCAAGAGTGTACTCCCATGCATGGGGGCAGGGGCACCAGGCCAAACTCTTCCTTTCATCAGGAGCCCACCCCAGTGAGACCACATGAATTCATTCCTCAGGGAAGAATGCCTGTGGCCACCTAACCCCAAAGATCCCTTCCCTTTACATAGTCACACTGGGAACCAAGTTTCTGACCCATGAACGCTGGGAATACATTCAAGCCCCTGTTGTCCCTAAAGGAGCTGTTTCCAAGTCCCAACCATAGTTCCTGATTTGGAAATATGTTTCCCAATGTGATGATGTTAAGGGTCTTGAGATGAGTCATCCTAATGCCAATGAATGTGTCCTCATAAGAGAAGGTTCAGGATGCCAGAGACACACAGAGATACAAGAGAGCCCCAAGTGAAGATGGAGAGACCCAGAGGGACTGCAAGTGCTGCTGGCAGTACCAGAGCCTATTCTAGGCCTCTCCCTGGGACTCAGGGGGAGCCAATCCACCAACACCATGATTCTGGACTCCCATCCTCCAAAATATGTGAAAATCAGTTTCTGTTGTGTAAAGACACCAGCTTTCTGATGATGTTACAAGAGCCAGCAAACAGGGAACTAAGACACACACCCCAGCTGAAGAGCAGCTCTTCCTCAGCTTCCCAAGCCCCAAGGCCCTGGGTTTGAGGTGCTGGCTTCCTCAGACATCATGCTAAGTCCACCCTGCCTGGTTCCAGGGCCTCTCCTGGAGGACCATGTCCTTGTTACTCCACCTCTTCTTGTCCTCTACTCGGGCCCTCACTGTGCTGTTCTCAGCAGCCTTTGATGTATGACACATACCCTGAATCAAAGCTGAACTCACTCCATGCACCATGCCAGCCCTCATGCCAGCCCTGGGGAATCAGTGACTAAGTTCTCCCCGTTTCACAGTGGAGGAAACTAACACTCAAGGGGACACAGCTCTTGTCTGAAACCACCAGGACCCAGGCAGGACTTGAGCCTCTTCTGACTGATCCCCTTATTACAGTATCACCTGGCTAACCTGAACCTAGGGTTACCCTGATGGCCTCTGAGGACAACCAGGACATCCTAGAGGCTCAGGTCCAGCAAGGAAATTCTAGAGCATCCAGCCCAGTGACCTACAGGCCTAGTTTTTAGCTATGCAAATTTTTATTCAAACAAAACATTTTAAAATCTATTACACAATACCTAAGATTTACAGGAGTTGTGCAGGACACACTGGTAACACAGGTTCCAACCACTGACCTGGGAAACCTTCCTCATAAATGTGCTCCCTGCTGACTCCATGGGACTTCTGTTAATTTTTGTTACATAGTAATGTCTCCTTATGTTGCCAAATGTTCGTTTCTAGACTTTTGTGCTTCATATAAACAGCATTACCCTGTGGCTGTCTGTGATGGCACTTCGTGCTCAAAATTGTGTCTGTCAAATCACATCCATGGAGCCATCACCAGAACTACCCACTCCTTGCCTCACGCAGCTCCACTGGTGAGAATGTGGGAGGGGGCTGTCTGCTTGTGGGGTACTCAAGTTGTGAATACAGGTGTCTTGTGTCACTTTTACACACCCATGCCCAGCAGTGAGCCTCCTGCTGTGGATGCCCAGGGACTGAAACGCTCCAAATGGGCTTCCACTCCAGCCCTATCCACCCCATTCACATGGCACGCTCTGTCACAGCCCTGTGCAGGTACCGACCCAAGGAATTCTCCCAACAACCACAGGTACTATTACGCGCTCCATTTGATGCAGAAACTGAGGCTCAGAGAGGGTTAGCAACCTGCAGAGTTACACAGCTGGGTGAAATGGGGCCTGGACTTGAGCCCAGGCAGTCTGGCAGGAGCCTGGCCTTTCCCTTACACTCCACTGGCCTCTGTGGTGTGATTTCCAACCACCCCAAGGAGCTCATCCTGGAAGTAGGAACTCAGAGTCACTGGGCATCAGGTTTCACAGGCATAGCTGAGGTAATCAGCAGGCTGGATGCAGGACTAATAGTGTCAGGTGGCCTGGGAGCTGTGCCCCTCTGTACAAGACACAGGCACCCACCTGGGCCAGTGAGACTGGTCGACACTGCTTTGTCCTTCCAACAGATTTTCAAAGTCATAAATCTAGCTTTTCATGTGAAATATTTTGCCAATAATTTGATTTTCTCAAATATTTTCCTGGGTTTGGATGCTGGCTCTGATCTTTGATGAGGAGCCTGCTGTGCTGCTCCTGCTGAACAGTCTCCATGTCACCAGTCCTCTGCCAGTCACACCAAGACAAGGAAGAAGCCACAAGTCCTTTGCACTTCCTGCTCCCTCCGTGGGTCTCTACATATAGTAGTTGGCTCCTTCTCATTACTCGGCTCCCAGCTGAAGGGCCACCTCCTCCAGGTGGCCTTTGTTCACCTCCCTTTAGGAAGCAGCCTCATGGAGGCAGGGGAAGGTGTGCAGGCTCTCTGTACTCTTCCTGTAATTTCTTTCCACATCCAAAATTGGTTAAAAATAAAGGGGTTTTAAGAAGAAGAAAGCCCTTAGCCTGGTGCATTGAGGAAAAGCAGGAAGGCTGGGGTGATCAAGCTGGGAAGAGAAGCTCAGAATCAAGAAGGAGGGTGCACACTGGGTCGGCCCGAGGAAGGAGTCTGAGGTTTGATTTCTTCTCGAGGGGTCTCGAGCAAGAGCTTCGAGGATCATGGGTGCTTATCTACAGGACTCTCACCTGGAGGAGAAGCTAGGTGTCCTCAGAACAACATCAAAATCCAGGGAGGACCTGGAGAGGCAGTTTCCCAAAGACATAGCATGAAACTCAGCTAAAAATAGATCAAAGCATAAGCACTAGAACAGAGACCCTGTGCCTAATAGAAGAAAAAGTACGCCCAAATCTTCACCATGTCACCCTAAGATCTGACTTCCTTAACAAGACTCCTACATTCCAAGAAGTAAAATCAAGAATAAATAAATGGTATGGATTCAAACTAAAAAGCATGTTCTCAGCAAAGGAAATGATCAGTAATGTGAAAAGAAAGCCTAAAGAATGGGAGAAAATCTTCACCACATACACCTCAGATACAGCACTAATCTCCAGAATATATATACAGAACTCAAAAACCTTAACACCAGAAAAGCAAATAACCAAATCAATAAATGGGCTAAAGAAATGAACAGACACTTCACAGAAGAAGCAATACAATTGACCTACAAATATATGAAAAAAAAAAAAGTTCAACATATGTGGCAATTAGAGGAAAGCATATAAAAACTTCTCTAAGATTTCATCCCACCCCAATAACAAAGGTGATTATCAAGAAGGCAATTATCAAGCAATAATAAATGTTGGAAAGGATGTGGGGAAAAGGATGCATGCACACATTGCCCTCAGGACTGCAAATTGGTGTAACCGATTTGGAAAGCAGTATGGAGATTCCTCAGAAAACTTGGAATGAAAACAACATTTGACACAGCTGTTCCACTACTCAGTTTATACTCAAAGGACTTAAAATCAGCATATTATAATGACACAGCCACAACAATGTTTATAGTAGCTCAACTCATAATAGCTAAACTATAGAACTAACCTAGGATCCTTTCAACAGATAAATGGATAAAGAAACTGTGGTGTGTATGATATATATATATATATATATATATATATATATATATATATATATATATATATATATATATATATATATAATGGAATACTACTCATCCTTAAAGAAGAATGAAATTATGACATTTGCTGGTAAATGGACAAAAATGGAGAATATCATGCTAAGTGATTAGCATGATCCCAGAAAACCAAAGGTTGAAAGTTTTCCCTGATATGCATATGCTAATCACACACAGTTTGGGAGGGGTGCTAGGGAAGAATAGACTTACTTTAGATTAGGCAGAGGAGTGAATGGAGGTATAGGGGTGTGGCAGGTAGAATGGATAATATAATGAATCAACATTATCATTCTATGACTACATGACTGATGTGATTCTACATTATGTACAACCAGAAGGATGAGAAATTATACTGCCGCAGTCTTGCTGGGCACATAATCACAAGCCACCACACAGCTTGTAGATTCAAACAGCAACTCTTTATTCCCGAATTCACACCAGCCGTCTACAATCATGTTCTGGGGAAATCCATGTTCTCTGCCCAAATCCACCCCCACTGGGCTTCCGTCTCCCCAAAAACACTGTCTGAATCCCATGAGAACTCAAGGGGAACTCAGGCAGCAGGATACGCCCTATTCCCAGCAGGAATAATCTTAAACCTGGAACACCCTAAACCCGATTATCCTAAACCGGGAACACCCTAATCCGCCCTGGTCCTTGAGCAAGGTCACCTACATGCAATGTCACTGCAAAATGTCCTATTTCCATGAGTCCTTCCACTAAGCAACATGGGGTACGCTGGCAAGGAAATTGTCATACCTACTTGGCTAATGGCTCCCAGCATTATACTCCATTTATATATGCTATGTCAAAGTGCATTCTGCTGTCATGTAGAATTATAACAAATCTTTTAAAAGTAGATTAAATAAAGATACTGGGAGATGAGGTTGTGGCTCAGCAGTAGAGCGCTTGCCTAGCAAATGCTGGGCCCTGGGTTTGATCCTCAACACCACATACAAATAAAATAAAGATATTGTGCCCATCTACAACTGAAAAATAAAATATTTAAAAACAAACATACCAATTTGCAGGAAAAAAAAAATGACTATGCTATCTGCCTTAAATGGATCGATCTAGAGACTATCATGCTACCTTAAGCTAAGCCATTTTCAAAAAAACAAAGGTAAAATGTTTTCTCTGATATGTGGAAGTTAACCTACAATGGGAGGGGTGTGGGGAATAGAAGTGTGGTAGATTAGACAATGGGTAATAGAGGGAAGGGAGGGGGATAAAAAAAGAAAGACAGTGGAAAGACTCTGACATAGATTTCCCATGTAGACATGTGAATACAACACAGTGAATCCCACACCATGTACATCATAAGAATGCAACTCTAAATAGAATAAGATATAATTATACAAACATGGACTATATCAAAATGAATTTTATGGGCTGTGGATTGTGGCTCAGTGGTAGAGTACTTGCCTAGCATGTGTGAGGCACTGGGTTCAATTCTCAGCACCACATATAAATAAAATGAAATAAACAGACCATAAACAATTAAAAATTAATAAAAAAAATTTTATAACTAAAAACAACCAATAAATAAAAATTAATAAAATGAAACATGTCCTAGGTTCCTTTACACATTTTGATAGCACTAGATTAAAATTAAAATTAATAAAAAGAAAAGGGGCTTTTAAATGTGGGTTTACTCTTTTCCAGTTTTCTGTCAAATGACGACACAACTATTGAGACAGACTTCTGACTTCTGACCTACAGAACTATGGGAAGTAATTTTCTATTCTTTATGAATCACAGAAGTTTCACTAATAGAAATTAAAATTTAAAAACTGAAATAGTTAAACACTATTTATCTAACATACACAATACCTTTGAAACTGGAGTTCGAAGATAAAAATCCACTGGCTTCTGCTGACAGGTAGGGGTCTGCATGGGATGGTGGGGTGGGGGTGGGGGTGGGGGCTCTGCAGCTGAGGAAAGTCCTAGCTTCTAATGGGTGGCCATTCCATCCAGGTTTGCAGCACACCCCAGGAAATATTCAACATTTCTTCTTCTTCCTGCAATCTTTTCAAAGTGGAAGAATCATCTCTCCAGGATTCACGAACCAATCTGACAGAACTCCAGTACAGAAATCCTGATGTCCAGGGCAGCTTCTCCCTCAGAAATGGCTCCAAGGGGTTTATATAGCACTTGGTCCACTGCTATTTGTCCAAAGTTATGCTAATTGGGTTTGACACATACAACATCATTGGTCACTCTTCTTTTAAAAAAAAATATTCAGAGCAGACTCATTCATAAAAGCAGCCCTGAATTCCCACGCTGAGAATGAATGAATGAATGGGCTGGGAAGTAGCTCAATTATAAAGCAGCAAAGCACTTGCTTCACATTCCTAAGCCATGGGTTCAATTCCTGTTCCAAAAAAAAAAAAAAAAAAAAGACAGATAAATGAATGCCAGCAAAAAAGGAAATTAACAAACCTTATCAATATGTAAATCCTTATTCAAAAATATACCTGTTCTGTGTTCTACAGGACCTCTGTCTAGTGACCTCTTATCCTTTACCTCTTCAAAACAACTTTTCCCAAACGTTGAGAGTCAGGGAACATGCTTTAGTCCTTAGTTATCTCTCTTCTGCAGGCATGCCAGAGGTGAGGTGAATGTGTGGGATATAATCCATTGAGAATCAAGGTCTGAATTGGGGCCAACTTGGGAAGCATTTCAAGTAACATCAAATAATAACTACTTGGTAAAATTCAAGTGCGTGCATGAACAAATGATATAGAACAAAATGATGTTATGATTAAAGGTCAAGAAGAAGCAAATGGGGCTGGGGTTGTGGCTCACTGGTAGAGCCCTTGCCTCGCACGTGTGAAGTACTGGCTTTGATTCATAGCACCACATACAAATAAATGAATAAAATAAATGTCTTGAGACACCTGCCCCAGCTCAGGACCATCCCAAATCCACCTCGCCTACACGTGCAGGGGCCAGGGCCCAGGATATCCCGGTTTCACTCTGCTACCAGAGGAATGCTCAGGCCCAGCCCAGGACCATTTTCACTCACTGGCAGACATCCCCTGAGCTCATGTGCAAACCGGATCCATCCTGCCAACCTGCGCATGAGCCCAGACACAAGGAAGGCCCGTGTCCATTGCTCAACCAGGAGACTCCAACCGAGCTCAAGTCCGGCCAAGGATCCCCTCTGTACACCAGCAGACATCCGCTGAACTTCAGGTTCTGCCCAGATCCACCTCACCAACCTGTGTGGGAGACTGTAGAGAATTAGACGTGACTGCATGCATGCTTGCAAACAAGAGGCACTGCTGTCCTTGGTGGAGCTTGCTTGCAAACGGGATGTTCTGCCAAGTGGGCTAGAAGGGCTCTGAGAAAATTTTTATCTGTTCTTAACAAATAACAGAGCTCAGAATGCTCCAGCCCAAGAATAGATTAAGTCATGAGAAGCAGGTCAATTCTGATTAGTAAATTACTTCTGTATATAATGTTTAGCTAGCTTAAAGACCTGAGTCATTGCTGTTGCAATGTTGCATTCTTTGTTCACAATACTATAAAAAGACTGCTGTATTCAATAAAGGGGTTTCTTCTGCTTCTTCTTCCTTGTTCATGCTGATCTGTGTTTGAGTTATTTGTGGCAGGAGACTGCACAAGGGTAGGCCTGGTTCCATCTCGCCACCAACAGAACCCCACTGGAGCTCTAGCTCTGCCCAAATCCGACTTGCCAACCTAGGCAGGAGCCAGAGAATGAGCTCAGGGTAGCCTGAATCCATCTAGTCACCAGCAGACTGGCACCAGAGTTCAGGCTCCACCCAGGACTGGTGGCTCCACCCACCGATAGACACCTGTCAGAGTTCAGCCCCAGCCCAGCACAGCCTCGCTGACATGCTTAGGAGTCTGGACCAAGGAAAGCCTGGGACAATTATGCCACCACCAGAACCCCACCAGAGCTCTGGCCAGTCCCAGGACCATTTCCACTCATAGGCAGACACCCTCTGGAGCTCATACATGGCCCAGATCCTCCTACATGACCAACGCAGAAGCCCAGGCAAGAGTAGGCCCGGTTCCATCCTGCCACTGGAACCCCGCCAGAGTTCCAGCTCTGCCCAGGTCCCCTGGATGACCTGCTCAGGAGCTCGGCAGAGGCCCATTCCATTCCAACACTGGCCAATCCCTTCCAGAGCTCGAGTTCAGCGCAGGACCACCTCTGCCCACATACAGACACCCTCTGGAGCTCATCCACGGCCAAGATCTGCCTCGATGAGCTGCGCATAAGCTTTGGCAAAGGTAGGCCCAGCAGAATTCCTCCAGCCCTGCCCAGATCCCCATTGCCGACCTGCACAGGAGATGGTGTCCAGGGTAAGCCAGAGTCCATCCCTCCACAGGCTGACCCCCAATAGATCTCAGGTTCCACCTAGGTCTGCAGTGCCGACACACATGGGAGCCAGGACACAGGGTATTCCGGAGTCCATAAAGCCTCTGTGAGACCCCCACCAGAGCACAAGTCTCAGCGCCAACCCGCCCACCAAGATAGAACTCAGGCTTGACCCAGGATTTCCTCTGCCCATTGGAGCTTCTGCTGGAACTCAGGTATGATCCAGGACTCCTTTGGCTGCAGCCTGATGCCAACTGGGTCTCAGTCCTGGCCAAGATCAGCTTCCATGACATGAGTGGGAATCAGAGCACAGGGTAAGTCCTGTTTCTTCCCTCCACCCGCAGACCACAGCCTGAGCTCAGGCTCTGCCCAGATCTGCCTTGCAGACTTGAAGGTGAGACCTGAATATGTTAGGCCTGATTTATCCGGCCACCAGGATATCCTGACTGGAGCTTAGCAACTGCCAAGGATCCCCTCTGCCCTCAGGCAGACATCTTCCAGAGTTCATACACAGTGCAGATCTGCCTTGCTCACCTGTGCAGGAGTAGCCAGAGCCCAGGGTAAGCCCAGGGCCATCCTGCCACCTGGAGACCCCCACTGGAGCTCTTGCTCCTCCGAGATCTGCTTTGCTGACATGCACAGGAGCCTGTGCACAGGGTATCCCTGGATCCATCCCACCACCTGCAGACACTCACCAGAGCACAGGCGTGGCCCAGATAGATCATCCTTGCTGACCAGCATGGCTTTTGTGGCCCAGATTAGGTGAGTGGCCATCCCACCAATGGGAAACTCCCAAGGGGCTCAACAAGAAACAAATAGCCAAAACCAAAAAGTGAATAATTAAAAATAGTTTATTCATATACCTGATATTATTTGCATTTACTTTCAGAAGAGCTTCATTCTCTATTTTTTTTACTTTATTCTCTATTCAACAATTCAAGAGACTTATAATACTTAAGCATGATTTGGGTGGCCAAATGTTATCCATGTAAAAATAAAACATGATTGGAAAATATTGAAAATATCTTCTCTGACTTCTCACCAATATTAACCAAATTCACCAGAATATCATATCTGAAAAAAATTTGACTTCACATTGGAAATTTAGAAGTAGAACCAGAATTCCCAAGTTGGCAAAGGGCTCTCTGCATGAAGCAAAACTGTTCAAAGTTGCTTGAAAACAGAATTTTGGTGATGTTCCTGTGGGTGCCTACACAGCTCACCAGAGGTTAATCATATACCGAGCTCATACAAGTCAATAAAATGAAACAGCCCAATAAAAATGGGAAATGCCAAATACAGGGCATTTATAAAAGATGACATACCAAACAGTTGAGATGACATTCCATGTCAGGATAGGAATCCAAAGAAAATATAAAGTTTCTGTGTGTGTGTGCTTATCAAATACACAGAAAAAAAAGAGAATTAGAAAACCTAATATTGACAGTGTTGGAAAGTGGAATTGATATGCTCTCATATTTTTTTTTAGAGAGAGAGAGAGAGAGAATTTTTAATATTTATTATTTAGTTTTTGGCGGACACAACATCTTTGTTTGTATGTGGTGCTGAGGATCGAACCCGGGCCGCACGCATGCCAGGCAAGGGTGCTACCGCTTGAGCCACATCCCCAGCCCATGCTCTCATAATTGTAATGCAAAATTGCCATAAGCCTTGTACAGAGAAGTTTCAGAACATATACCAAATTTTAAAGTGCATGCTTACCTTAGCACAAGAATTTCAATTTAAATAACATGTTTATAGTCATTGTGGTAAGTTTTTAAATTTTACCATGAAATCGATCATTGTAGTCAAGGTGTCCACCAACTGGGGATAAGACCCCAGGTCCCTGGGAAAGGAACTGGGCACCATTTCTCTGCTCACACCCATGCCTTTCCTGGGGGCTGCTTAGGCTCATAAAAAGAAAGATCTCTTTGTAGAGTTGTCCTTTCCATTCCTTAGCCCGTGGTTTCATTGGATTATTAAATTTTATTGCTATTAGACTCTAGGACATTCTTTTATATTTTGGAAATTAACAGTTTGCAAGGGGTTCCTCCCATCTTCAGGTTGTTTTCTGCCCTGCATTTCTTTGTTTGTCCCCTTGTGCATTATTGGTTGATGGTGTCCACTATCTATTCTTGTTTTTGTTGTCCGTGCTATTGATGTTGTATCAAAATGAAAAGATTTAATTATCATGACTGCCCAATGAAGGTTTTTTTTTTCCTCCTGTTTTTTTTTTTTTCTAAGAAGTTTAAAGCCATAGGTCTCACAGTTGAGTCTTCCACCCATTTTGAAGTGATTTTCATATGTCATAAGATAAGCATCTTCTTTCAATCTTTGGCATGTGGGTGCCCAGTTTTCCAATACCTTGTGTATTCTTAGCCCCCATGTTGAAGATCATCTATCTATATGGACATGGATTTACTACTGGGCTCTCTGTGCTCTTCCGTGCATCTCTAGGTCTGTTTTATGCCAGTACCATGGCATTTCAATTGCTGTAGCTTTGTGATCAGAAAATGTGATCCCTCTACTCCTGTTCCTGTCCAAGGTTTGGGTTTATTTGTTTTCTCTTTTTGGCTGTTTGAGTTCTTTTGAGGTTTTTTTTTTTTATGAATTTTAGAATCATTCAGTTCTCTTTCTATAAACCATAGTGCCATTGGGACTTTAATAGGAATTGCATACAATTCATAGATGGCTGTGTTAGTGGGAATATTTCAACAGCATTAAATCTCCTAACTTATGACCATAAGATGCTTTGGCATTTGTATCTTTTTAAAATTATCCAATCAATATTTTGTAGTTTTGAATGTGCAGACTTTTATTTGCTTAGTTAAGTTTCTTCCTGATTATTTTGTGATTTCTGATGCTATTGTAAATAGGCAGTTCCACAAAGAACACTGCGGGACTCCACCCACATCAGGTCCCAAAGATGGTCCAACTCATAGACACAGAGAGTATTAGGAGGGTTGCCAGGGGTGGGGGATGGGGACCTGTCAATCACCAGGTCTAACATTGGAGGGATGCAGAAGAAGTGGTTCTAGAGAGCTATGCAGTGGGTTTCCAGGCCACACTGCCGTAGCCTTGACTTAGTTAAGGGGGCCTCTCCCTTCTTGAATATTCTGACTAAATTCTAACAAGACATAAATAAATTGAAGTACAGTAAATTCTAAAGAGGCCTTGGAACATTTTCTACAAAGAAAGCTCCTGGGCAGAGTTTGAGGCCCAAGGGGGTCTGTGAGTCACAGGATGGATCCGGGTCTACCCTTGCCAGGGCTCCCTCAAGGGTCATCCAGGCGGTCCTGAGCCGAACCTAAGCTCCAGCAGGGATCTGATGGAGGTGGGATGAACTTCAGGTTAACAAGTGCCCAGGCACCCTTGTACTTCTGCATGGTGAGACAGGGCGGAGCCTGAGCTCTGGCAGGGGTCAGCCGGTGGCAGGATGGACAAGGATCTATGCTGGATCTGGACTCTCACAGGTGTACTAGTATGAACTGGGCTGATCCCTTGCTCCAGCAGGTGTCTACTGGTGAGCAGAGGTGGTCCTGGCCTGGTCCAGAGCTTTGGCAGGGATCTGGGGGTGGGTGTAGATAACCTGAGCCCTTCCTGAGCTTCTGACAGGAGGTGGTGGAGCGGGGGTGGGGAGGGTTTTCTCATAGGTAGAGGTGGTATTGGGCAGAGTCTAAGCTCAGGCAGAGGTCTGCCAGAGGCAGGAATAAATCAGGTCTACCCTGGCCCAGGCTCAGGTGCAGGTCTGCAAGTCAGATCTGGGCTGTGCTTGAACACTGGAGGGTGTCTCCCTGTGGACAGAGGCAGTCCTGAGTCTGGATTGGGTTCTGGTTGGGGTCAGCTGGCAGTGGAATAGAAACAGGTATACCTTGAACCGTGCTCACCAGCTTGCTGTCAGGGATCATCTGGGCTGGGGATGAATTTCTGCATGTGTCCACTGGTGGACACAGGAAGTCCTGAGTAGAGCAAAGCCTCCAGTGGAATCTGTGCTTGGGCGCAGGAAGTCCAGGGGCTGAGTTGAGGTATGGGTCCATCCTACCAGCAGCCGACCACTGTCGAGGCTGAGACTGGGGCCAGAACTGCCTCTGCTCACCAGCAGACCACTGTGTGGGAGCCTAGGCCCAGAGTGGCCCAGGTCCATTCAGACACCAGCAGACTGGCGCTGAAGCTCTGGCTTGACCCAGGATTGACTCCACCCACTGGCAGAGTACTCCTGCCAGAGTTCAGGCTCCACCCAGGACTGACTGTTGTATTCTACTATATTTCCTATCCTCCACTATCCCCCCTCCCCACCACTCCCCTCCCATCTTCTCTCTCTACCCCATCTACTGTAATTCATTTCTCTCCCTTGATTTTTTTTCCCTTTCCCCTCATTTCCTCTTATATGTAATTTTGTATAACAATGAGGGTCTCCTTCCATTTCCATGTAATTTCCCTTCTCTCTCCCTTTCCCTCCCACCTCTCATCCCTGTTTAGTGTTAATCTTTTTCTCATGCTCTTCCTCCCTGCTCTGTTTTTAGTTGCTCTCCTTATATCAAAGAAGACATTTGGCATTTGTTTTTTTAGGGATTGGCTAGCTTCACTTAGCATAATCTGCTCTAATGCCATCCATTTTCCTGCAAATTCCATGATTTTGTCATTTTTTAGTGCTGAGTAATACTCCATTGTGTATAAATGCTACATTTTCTTAATCCATTCATCTATTGAAGGGCATCTAAGTTGGTTCCACAGTCTAGCTATTGTGAATTGTGCTGCTATGAACATCGATGTAGCAGTATCCCGATAGTACGCTCTTTTAAGTTCTTCAGGGAATAGTCCAAGAAGGGCAAGAGCTGGGTCAAATGGTGGTTCCATTCCCAGCTTTCCCAGGAATATCCATACTGCTTTCCAAATTGGCTGCACCAATTTGCAATCCCACCAGCAATGTACAAGTGAACCCTTTTCCCCACATCCTCGCCAGCACTTGTTGTTGTTTGACTTCATAAAGGCTGCAATCTTACTGGAGTGAGATGGTATCTTAGGGTGGTATTGATTTGCATTTCTCTGACTGCTAGAGATGGTGAGCATTTTTTCATGTACTGGTTGATTGATTTTATATCCTCCTCTGAGAAGTGTCTGTTCAGGTCCTTGGCCCATTTGTTGATTGGGTTATTTGTTATCTTATTGTCTAATTTTTTCAATTCTTTGTATACTCTGGATATTAGGGCTCTATCTGAAGTGTGAGGAGTAAAGATTTGTTCCCAGGATGTAGGCTCCCTATTTACCTCTCTTATAGTTTCTCTTGCTGAGAAAAAAACTTTTTAGTTTAAGTAAGTCCCATTTGTTGATTCTTGTTTTTAACTCTTGTGCTATGGGTGTCCTATTAAGGAATTTGGAGCCCGACCCCACAACATGTAGATCAGAGCCAACTTTTTCTTCTATCAGATGCAAAGTCTCTGATTTGATATAAAGCTCCTTGATGCATTTTGAGTTAACTTTTGTGCATGGTGAGAGAAAGGGATTCAGTTTCATTTTGTTGCATATGGATTTCCAGTTTTCCCAGCACCATTTGTTGAAGATGCTATCCTTCCTCCATTGCATGCTTTTAGTCCCTTTATCGAATATAAGATAGTTGAAATTTTGTGGATTGGTTTCTGTGTCCTCTGTTCTGTACCATTGGTCCACCCGCCTGTTTTGGTACCAGTACCATGCTGTTTTTGTTACTATTGCTCTGTAGTACAGTTTGAAATCTGGTACCGCTATACCTCCTGATTCACACTTCCTGCTTGGAATTGCTTTTGCTATTCTGGGTCTTTTATTTTTCCATATGAATTTCATGATTGCTTTATCTATTTCTACAAGAAATGCCATTGGGACTTTGATAGGCATTGCATTGAACCTATAGAGAACTTTTGGTAACATCGCTATTTTGATGATGTTAGTTCTGCCTATCCATGAACAGGGTATATTTTTCCATCTTCTAGGATCTTCTTCTATTTCTCTCTTTAGGGTTCTGTAGTTTTCATTGTATAAATCTTTCACCTCTTTTGTTAGGTTGATTCCCAAGTTTTTTTTTTTTTTTTTTTTTTGAGGATATTGTGAATGGGGTGGTTTTCCTCATTTCCAGTTTAGAAGATTTGTCGCTGATATACAGGAATGCCTTTGATTTATGTGTGTTGATTTTATATCCTGCCACTTTGCTGAATTCATTTATTAGCTCTAGTAGTTTCTTTGTAGACCCTTTTGGGTCTTCTAGGTATAGGATCATATCATCTGCAAATAGTGATAATTTTAAGTTCTTCTTTTCCTATCTTAATGCCTTTAATTTGTTTTGTCTGTCTAATTGCTCTGGCCAGTATTTCGAGTACAATATTGAATAGAAGTGGTGAGAGAGGGAATCCCTGTCTTGTTCCAGATTTTAGAGGGAATGCCTTCAGTTTTTCTCCATTTAGAATGATGCTAGCCTGAGGCTTAGCATATATAGCTTTTAGAATGTTGAGGTAAGTTCCTGTTATCCCTAGTTTTTCTAGTGTTTTGAACATAAAGGGATACTGTACTTTGTCGAATGCTTTTTCTGCATTATTCGAGATGATCATATGGTTCTTATCTTTAAGTCTATTGATGTGGTGAATAACATTTATTGATTTCCATATATTGAACCAGCCTTGCATCCCAGGGATGAATCCTACTTGATCATGCTGCACGATCTTTTTGGTATGTTTTTGTATCCGATCTGCCAGAATTTTATTGAGTATTTTTGCATCTAAATTCATTAGGGATATTGGTCTGTAGTTTTCTTTCTTTGAGGTGTCTTTATCTGGTTTGGGAATCAGGGTGATATTGGCCTCATAGAATGAATTTGGAAGTTCTCCCTCCTTTTCTATCTCCTGAAATAGATTGTAGAGTATTGGTATTAGTTCTTCTTTAAAGTTCTTGTAAAACTCTGCTGTATATCCATCCGGTCCTGGGCTTTTCTTGGTTGGTAGTCTTTTGATGGCTTCTTCTATTTCCTCACTTGATATTGGTCTGTTTAGGTTGTTTATATCATCCTGACTCAATCTGGGTAGTGCATATGTCTTAAGGAATTTATCAATGCCTTCACTATCTTCTATTTTATTAGAGTATAGGGTTTCAAAATAATTTCTAATTATCTTCTGTATTTCTGAATTTTCTGTTGCAATGTTGCCTTTTTCATCCCGTAAGCTAGTAATTTGGGTTCTCTCCTTCTCTTTGTTAGTGTGGCTAGTGGTCTATCAATCTTATTTATTTTTTCAAAGAATCAACTTTTAGTTTTGTCAATTTTTTCGATTGTTTCTTTTGTTTCGAGTTCATTGATTTCAGCTCTAATTTTAATTATTTCTTGCCTTCTACTGTATTTGCTGCTGATTTGTTCTTCTTTTTCTAAGGCTTCGAGGTGTAGTGTGAGGTCATTTATTTGTTGGCTTTTCCTTCTTTTAAGGAATGAATTCCATGAAATGAATTTTCCTCTTAGTACTAATTTCATAGTGTCCCAGAGATTTTGATATGTTGTGTCTGAGTTTTCATTTACCTCTAAGAATTTTTTAATTTCCTCTTTGATGTCTTTTGTAACACTTTGTTCATTCAGTAGCGTATTGTTTAATCTCCATGTGATGTAGGATTTTTCCTTTCTCATTTTATTATTGATTTCCAATTTCATTCCATTATGATCAGATAAAATGCATGTTAGTATCTCTACTCCTTTGTAATTGCTAAGATTTGCCCTGTGACATAATATATGGTCTATTTTTGAGAAGGATCCATGTGCTGCTGAGAAGAAAATGTATCCACTTGATGTTGGGTGGTATATTCTGTATATATCAATTAAGTCTAAATTATTAATTGTATTATTGAGCTCTATGGTTTCTTTATTCAACTTTTGTTTGGAAGATCTGTCCAGTGGTGAGAGAGGTGTGTTAAAATCTCCCATGATTATTGTGTTGTGGTCTATTTGACTCTTGAACTTGAGAAGAGTTTGTTTGATGAACATATATGCACCATTGTTTGGGGCATATATATTAATGATCGTCAAGTCTTGTTGGTGTATGGTTCTCTTGAGCAGTATGTAGTGTCCTTGTTTATCCCTTTTGATTAACTTTGGCTTGAAGTCTATTTTATTTGATACAAGTATGGACACCCCTGCTTGCTCCCGGGGTCCATATGAGTGATATATTTTTTCCCAAATTTCACCTTCAGTCTGTGTATGTCTTTTCCTATCAGATGAGTCTCCTGTAGGCAGCATATTGTTGGATTTTTTTAATCCATTCTACTAGCCTATGTCTTTTTATTGGTGCATTTAAGCCATTAACATTTAGGGTTACTATTGAGATATGGTTTGTATTTCCAGCCATATTTGATTATGTATGTCACTTAACATGATTTGTTTTTTCTCTATGATTAGTTTTTCCTTTAGTGTACTACCTCCTGCTGTTGGTTTTCATTGTTATTTTTCATTTCCTCTTCCTGTAATGTTTTGCCAAGGATGTTTTGAAGAGCTGGTTTTCTAGCTGCAAATTCTTTTAACTTTTGTTTATCATGGAAGATTTTTATTTCATCTTCAATCCTGAAGCTTAATTTTGCTGGATACATGATTCTTGGTTGGAACCCTTTTTCTTTCAGCATTTGAAATATGTTGTTCCAGGATCTTCTAGCTTTCAGAATCTGTGTTGAAAGATCAGCAGTTATCCTGATTGGTTTACCCCTAAATGTAATCTGCTTTCTCTCTCTTATGGCTTTTAAGATTCTCTCCTTATTCTGTATGTTGGGCATCTTCATTATTATTTGTCTTGGTGTGGATCTCTTATGATTTTGTATATTTGGTGTCCTGTAGGCTTCTGGTATTTGGATTACTTTTTCATTCTTTAAGTCTGGGAAGTTTTCTAGTATTATTTCATTGAATAGATTGCTCATTCCCTTGGTTTGGACCTCTATACCCTCTTGTATCCCTATAACTCTTAGGTTTGGTTTCTTTATGTTATCCCATAATTCTTGGATGTTCTGCTCATGATTTCTTAACCTTCTCGCTGAGCTATGTTCTTTTCAAGTTGAAAAACTTTGCCTTTGTTGTCTGAAGTTCTATCTTCTAAGTGTTCTACTCTGCTGGTAATACTCTCATTTGAGTTTTTAATTTGGTTTATTGTTTCCTGCATTTCCAGGATTTCGGTTTGTTTGTTTTTTATATCCTCTATCTCCCTATAGAGTTGATCTTTTGCTTCTTGGATTTGTTTATGTAATTCATTGTCAAAGTGATCTTTCATTGTCTAAATTTGTTGAATAATGTCTTCCTTGAGACTCCAGATCATCTGAAGCATGTATATCCTGAACGCTTTGTCTGACATTCCATCAGCTGCAGATATTACCTCATCTAATGTTGCATTGAACTGTATTGTTTGTAGTCCTTTCTTTCCTTGTCTTTTCATACTGCTCATGATTCTTTCAGCTTTGTGAAACTGTTGTGCTAATGTTATTACCCTTATATATTTGTATTGTTCTTGTATAGCTCCAAAATCCCTCTTTTTGCGGAGAAAGACAATGTTAACAGTTCCCAATATCAACAGTACATCATCTAAGCATAAGTTTTCATTATTAATACATTTATAGTTAGATTCTAAGTCTATAGATATTGGTTTTAATTATTACTTAAGAATATATTCATTAGTTTCATAAAAGGCATACCATATCTGGTGGCATATAGAAAACTTAATTTCAGACGAAGGATGAGGGAAAGGAGTGAGGGTATGAGGTTAAACTAACTTGGCACCTTTGGAGAACTCTAACCAATAGACTGGTAATTTATGGAAGAATGTATAGACTCAACCTCCTATCTGTATTTAGATAGTTACCCTATGTATAGATAGCAAAATTTAGGAGATTGAAAGTGGGATAGAGAGAATACGAATGAAAAAAAAAGAAAAAAAATAACAAGGAAGAAAAGAGAAATAAGAGAGAAGGAAAAGGAAAGTAAGATAGAAATAAAGAAAAAATGGGGGGAAGGTGGGATATATGCAATTCCTCTATATTATATTACTTTGGTAATTTGGTTGTTCATGCACAGTTCTTGGTTTCACATATGTTGAAGTTGTGGAAGAGAGAAAAGAAAAGGAAGAAACAAAGAGAAAAAAAAAGTCTCTCAGAACACTGTTTTCCTTGCTTCCAGTAGGTGGCATTGTCTATTCCTAGCTTGAGCCTCTGTATTCAGGGTGGTGGGTATAGCCAGTGTGAAAGGAAATGAGCTTCCACCTGTATCTTCCCTACTCTAGTCTCTGAGGTAGAAACCAGGTGCCTGTACAATTGTTGTTTTGCATTGATTGCTACAACCCCCAAAAGCTTGTGGGAAATATTTTGAGTTATCGCAGCTAAGGGTGGGGGAGTTGGAAACTGGCTACCTGGATCAGCCGCAGAACCCTGCTGGTAGCCACACCCCTTTTGATGGGTTTTAAGGGTTGATGGGCTTCCTCTGGACTAGCACACGGGGCAGGGCCGGGCTTCCTCCTCTGGTCTGGTTTGGCGCCGGGCTTCCTCTTCTGGTCTGGCTTGGCTGGCACAAGGCTGCTTCCTCCTCTCATCTCCAACATTTCATTCTTAACCCAGAGTTACAAATAAAATCCTACATAATACTGCATATGTTGTCCAGGAAAAAGAGTAGCAAAAGTAATATGTTCTGAACATGTATGAGCATATATTCACAGCCATGTTTAAATGAATTCCAGGTGGTCACGTATCAAGTGAAAAGATGTCAAAGGTTTGCAGTCTGGCTAAGGAGAGGTTCTCTGAAGGGCACTCTGTGGAACACATTTCTCCTGCAGTAGCTCTGCTGGACTCAATCCAATTCTAAGCAGATTTCTATAATCCTGGCCTCTCACTGGGTCAACTCCATCTGATTTCAAGCATTATTGAAAGAGACACAGGGACAATGATTATTGAAAGGGCTGTGACAAAACTTTCTCTTGAAGTTGCTTTTTTTTTTTTTTAATCATGCTCAGAAACCCCAATTCACATTGGTTGAAAAGACTCGGGACCACCTCTATTTCAGCATAGGGGACAAACTGAGTCCAGCTGGTGGTCCTCAGATGATAAACATGCTAAAAATTCCATGGAGGGATTTTGGGTTTCTTGTTTTGGTTTTTTAAATTGGCTGCTTAGGAAAGTGCTTAATCAGCCTCCTATATTATTTGTATCAGTTCAGGAAGATTCATCTGGGTAATTTAAGGACATAGTCTGGAAGAGAATTTTCAGAATTGGGAGGACAAACATATTTTAAAATCAGATGGTCTAAAGGATCCTGTGGTTAGCCTTCCCCTGAGACGAACAGGTGGCCCAGTGACAATAATCCAAGGCAGCTCTTAGGTGCTGCCTGTTAACTTAGGATCATTTTGGTATTTGCCAACATCTTACCACATTATTTTGTTGTTTGTAGTTTGGGTGTTTACATTTTCAATTACATTTCATAATGTTCATTTATTTTATCTCTTCTTTCCAAGGCCTTTATCTCTACATCCATTCTTGTCTGTTTTTTTTTATTTTTAATTTTTTGGTGCAAGGGATCAAACCCATAACCTTGCACATCTTTCTCTTGTTTCACTGTGTTCAGTGATATTTCTAGTGCATTGTTAATTAGTAAACAGCAGCTGCATCTGCATTATGGTCGTGTTGATCTACATCAGGGCACCACCGTGTTGTTTACCCATTGAGAAGGATTCAGATTGCCATCCCTCAGTCCCCAGATGAAGTGACACTATCAGGTTTTGTGTGACAGGACCACCCAGTTGTTCCTGGAATAAACTGCAGTGTTGACAAATATAAGCAGCATGAGTCTAGCTGGGCCTAAAAAAAGCTGAAGTACACTTTCTCAAGTAAATAAATGAATAAACTAATGTCTGGACTGAAAGATCATCATGGGAAACATGCCTCATCTATCTCTGTATTTGTAAATTTTGAGATATATGCCCTGTAAGAAGCATTTTCAAATGTCCTTACATCTTTATAGCTGAGTATTTAAGTGACAAAGCCAGATGACCAGAGGAGATCTCAACCCTCAGAGAGTCTCTCACTACCCAGAACACTCAGTCTACACGCCATGAAGACTTCAGAGGGTCAGGGGCCGAGGGGAACTCAATCCTGTTTCCCCATCCTGTGTGTAAGCTCTCTCTGCCCACTTGCAGATTTTCACAGGAGAGACAGTAGCTCCTTTTCTTGTTTACTAGACTCAGAAACTGAGACATGTCTACAGGCTGAGGATTATAAATAGGGTGAGATGCCAGAGACCCCACAAAAGCATGATTTCTTGAAACACTCTGGAGACTAGGCAAGAAGAAAGGATTGGCAGCAAGAAACGACCTTCCCACTGAGGTCTGTCAGTGAGGGAAACAAAGATAATTCGTTTACCAGGAAACTCTGCCGCAGTCTGGCTGCAGCAAAATAACCGGGGGGTGACGAACAACTTGTATACATTGATACAGAAGGAGTAGGAGCCATTTATTGTGGGACCGGAGCGATACTTATACATTCCACACAGGTTATCTTAATTAGCATAAACTAGATACAGCAGTCAACCAATAAGGAATCTACACACTTAATGTCTCGCTTTTGTTACTTCTCAAACCACTCCCTCTGGCAAAATGCCAGGCGCCATCCAGACTTGTTTACAGACTCTAACATTTACCAGGCGCCATCCTGACTTGTTTACAGACTCTAAAAAAACTCCGTAATATTGTCTAGCTTGTTATTTTACCCTGTTTAAAGGCAGGTGAAAGTATTTTTTTAGTTAGAAACTGACTATAGTATATTATATATAAATTATAATTTATAATTATCTGTATTGATGAGGTATAAAGTGATGTTATGATTTACAAATAATTAAATCAAGATAATTAACATCTGTCCCCTCATGTGAAGGTATTTCAAAGTGTATAAATACTCACTCCTATTATTTAATAGTGAGAAAGTTGTTAAGAGCCTGACCTTGATAATCCAACAACTCTACCTCTGAGCTCCAGCTCTGTCAGTTATGGGTTGTGTGATCTTGGCCAGTATCATAATTAAGCCTTTGTTTTCACATTTGTAAAGCAAGGATAATATACCACTCTCCTCCTTAAGGTTCTTCTGTGGAGGAAATGAGAAAATGTACATGGAAGCTCCATGGAAACTCAGTAAATGTCAGCTATCATTATTTTCTCTTTAGGTTTCTATAAGTAATATGATTCTATTGTATTTCATACAATGGGGGTTGGTGAGGGGAACCCAAGGCCTTGGGGCAAAGAAAAGAGCTATTCATATCCCTGTAGTTTTTAATGATGTTAAGAACTATAATACAACTTCCTGTAAAATATATTTTAGGTCAAAGCCAAGGGAGGTGTGATTCAGAATGTTGAAAAGTGTATGGCTCTTGGACTTGAATAAAGTTTAAGTGACCACGAATTCAGAGGAGACATGAGTCCTTAAACAGATTGTTTATAAAAATTACACATTAAAAAATACATATATATATATATATATATATATATATATATATATATATATATATATATATATATATTATTTATATATATATATTATCATCTATAAAATAGTCATGGAAAGCAATATTCAGTACCAGTGAATATAATGTGTATATTCTAATATAGACATTTAGACTATTTTGTTCATATTGTATTCTATTTTAAACACATTAGTCAAAACCCAGAAGAGGAAATTTCCCAACATAAAACAGACACTTATTGAAATAGAAAGTGAAATATTTAGCCCACAGTATGACACATTCATCAAGCCCATGGGTCAGCACACTTTTTATTTAAACAAGATAATGAATCCTTTAGGTTTTGAAGACTTATAGGTCTCTGTCCCAGCAACTCAACTCTGGTGTTGTAGCAGGAAAGCAATTACAGACAACTTATAAAATAAATGAGTGTGATTGTGTTACAATACAATCTTATTTGCATTCACTTGTGAGGCTGAGGCAGGAGGATCTCATGATCCTCAACGCCAGGTTCAGCAAAAGCAAGGTGCTAAACAACTCACTGAGACCCTGTCTCTTTAAAAAATACAAAATAAGGCTGGGTATGTGGCTCAGTGGTCCTGTGCCCCTAAGCTTAATTCCCAGTATCCCCTGCTGGAAAAAACAAAGGAAAAACAATAAGTTGTAGGCCAGATTTGGCTTTTGTGTTTTGTATTATATTTATTTAAATATTTTATATTTAAATTATATATATATATATATATATATATATATATATATATATATATATATATATATATATATATATATATATATATATATTGCTGCATTCCAGCTGGGCAAAATAACCGAGAGGTGCAAACAACTTGAAGGTTGAAGCGGGAACTACTTTATTGTAAGTGAACTCATCGGGAACTGAGCGGGAACTCAAAGTAGCAGGCACCCAAGGTAGCAGGAGCCGCTTCTCTGCTGGACAGCAGAGGTATATATACTTAACTAAATACACACAGCTTAACTTAATTAACATCGTATAGATACAGCAGTTAGCCAATAAGGAATCCTCATCATCTTAATGGCTCACTGGCATTGCTTCACAAACCACTCCTCCTGGCAAATTGCCAGGCGCCATCTTGACTTGATTTGCATCCCCAAGAATATATTACATTATACTATTATAAATATTGTATATTTAAATAATATACATATAATATATTTTATGTATGTAAATACTATATACATTATATATATATGGAGAGAGACAGAGAGAGAGAGAGATTCATGGATTGCATTCAGGATGTTTGGTCAAATATGAAAGATGAAAAACTAACATGATTCACTGAACTCTTCAGAAGCAAGCTAACAAGCTTAAGTAAACATGATCTCTGTATTATGTAACCATTTGTGCACTGTTAACAAATGAAGACAATTTTATGAATATAGGGGTACATTATATACATGTAACAAATTACAAGTATTTAATGTTTAAATATATATATATATATATATATATATATATATATATATATATATTATGAAAAGCTTCAAACTATATTGGGCTCTTTACTTTCATGGCTACAGGAGCAGCCAGGAGGACACTCAGGCTTCAGAAGAGACTTGCCTCCAGTGTCCTCTGCTGTGGCAAAAAGAAGGTCTGGTTGGATCTCAATGAGACCAATGGACTCTCCAATGCCAACTTTCATCAGCAGATCTGGAAGCTGATCAAAGATAGGCTGATCATCCACAAACCAGTTTCTGTTCATTCTGGGGCTCCATGCCAAAACAATACCTTGGCTCGCCAGAGGCACAGGCATGTGGACATAGGTAAGCAGAAGAGAACAGCTAATGCTCCAATGAAGGGGGAAGGTCACCTGGGTGCAGAGGATACAGATTCTGTGTAGGCTACTCAGAGATTCTGTGGATCTAAGATTGACCACCACATGTATCACAGACTCTACCTGAAGGCAAAGGGCAATGTGTTGAATAACAAGTGGATCCTCATGGAACATATCCACAAGCTGAAGGCAGATAAGGCCAACAAGAAGCTTCTGGCTGACCAGGCTGACACCAAGGTGGAAAACTAGCTCTATGAGGAGCCCTCCAGGCCAAGGAGGAGCACATCAAGACTCTGTCCAAGGAGGAAGACACCAAGACATAAAACTCCCTCTTGTGTCTGTACATAGAGGCCTCTATGATTATATAGATACTCCTTGAAATAAAAAAAAAAGCTTTATCTATTAAAAAATTATATTATACCACAATTTTAGAAGTTAATGGTTTTATAAATTGTCTTTTTTACAACAAAAGAGACAAAGTTAATCTGGTCTTTGAATTGTGAGGTTTAAAGAAGCCAAGTTACTTTTTAAAAAAACAATAATAGATCAACAGTCTCCAAATATTTCTGCTCGGTTGCACATACTTTAATATTTTTAATATTCAACACAGTTCTGAACTTCTTTCACCATTACATAAAATGTTCAAATTGTCAGCATTGAATTTTATTGGAAATGTAATTTTTTTTTTTTTCTGAAACCCATGTCCTGAAAGACTATGGACATACTTTAAAAGGTAAATACTGAAATGTAACTAAACCATATTATTCAGAAAGAACTGTAAGTGCATCCTGGTGATAGTCACTGGTAAAAACTGGCAAATCCAAAAATCTTAGTACAAGAATATGTAAATGTAGTTGGCAACCTTTGGCTGATATGGGAAATATTTGAAAGTAAAGCTGTCAATTGTCATTTAGAAAATAAAAACTATGCTTAACAGAGGACAACTGTTTAAAAAAAAAAAAAAGCTAAGCTCTTTTTTACAGCCATATAATTCATATGGTAAAGATTTTATTTTAACCATTGTAGTTAGAAATACTATTTCTATACTTAAGCACTTAGCTCCAGTCTAGAAAATAAAGTTTATTCTGGCTAATTCTATCAGTTTGACAACTGTATTTTGTTGAAGATGAACTAAAAGAGACTGCGCTTTCATATGGGAATGATAAATCAATGGACCTTTAAATCATCACACTATCTTTATAAGTTCCAAAACACAAAATGTAGCGATGGCATAATGAGCTCAGGAGGCTTAGAGAAATCATGGCCTGTTTGGACTGCAATATTTTCTGTACTCAGAAAGCAGTTCAAGAATTCAAAGCTGAGCAAGATCTAGACATCTACTGAATTCTTATTTTTCAGGAGCACCTTGGTTCCAGGGCAAGAAATTAATGTTTCTTAACAAAAGGGACAAGTGCCTTTCTTTCTTTCTTTCTCTCTTTCTTTCTTTCTTTCTTTCTTTCTTTTTCTTTTCTTTTTCTTTTTTTGGTACTAGGAACTGAATCCAGGTGTGCTTTACCACAGAGCTACATCCCCAGACCTTTTTTATTTTGAGTTCTTCCTAAATTTCCCACGCTGCCCTTAAACTAGATATTTCCCTACTTCAAATTAAAAATTACAAATATGTGTCACTGTACCTGGTGTGTATCAAGATTTTTAAAAACTAAACTTGAATGGCACTTAATTAAATGGCCAAGTTTGAGTTCATAGATGCCTAACCTTGTAGATCAACTAGGAGTTCGTTTGAGTTTGTTGAGTTAGATGAAAAGTGCTTAGAACAGTACCTGACCTAATAAATTCTCAGTACACTGCACCATCACCTGGTTAAGATCAACATTTCTTATTGTGTACTGTATATCGTGGGATAGTGGAACTGTGTGCCTTGACACTGCTCTGACAGTTTTGCCAATGGCCCTGTTCATAGCCCACAGTCCTCATCCCTGCCACCTGGACCTTCTCCCACATCCTTGGGCAGTGGTTGGCATACAGGTGCACACCAGCATCACTTGCAGATCATCATCTCATCTGACCTCCTTATTTACCTGAGGCTACTGGCCTCTCTTCCCTGGTTCCCAGGCAGTGCTCCTGTGATTTGCTGTCCTGGGACCTTCTCCACATTGATAGAAGGGAGCTGAGCCATTGTGATTGGATGGTAACCACCAAAGCATTTATACAGTCCTGAAGAACTTCTAGCACCATGAAAAGTGCAGGCTCTGCAGCCAGCTATCTGGGTGCTGGCCTAGCTTCTGCTCCAGTTCTGCCCTGGGCAAGTCCATTGCACTAGTCCTACCTGCCTTCCTCTGTCAAGACCAACTCCTATGTGGAGATATATTGGCATGTGGTCTTAATGATCTACAAAGGAATGGGATTAGAATTACCTGGTATGTAATAAGCAGTCAAAATTAAAAATTTTAACTTATCTTTTTTTAATATTCCTCATTATGAGCCCTAGATCTTGAGATAGTAAAACAAATGGAAGCTATCTGGGTTCAAATTCTGACTAAATGACTCATTAGGAGCACAATTTGGAGCACATTATTAAACTATGATCAGCCTGTTAGGCTATGGGATTAATACTACCTACTTCATAACACATAGTTGTTACAGAAGTAAATAAGAAGTGGAATTAAGCACTGTGTATAATGCCAAGCATATAATAAATAGGAATTTCTGAACTTCAGTGCAGTGTTTTTTAGACCTTATGATTACTGATACCAGATTTCAGATCAAAGTTATCATAGAGGGCCCTATTTTCATATATCAATTGGAATTTAGCTCTACTAGTATCTAGAACTGTAGTAGCAACAGTAGTTTTTTTTTAAATCAGTGTTTATGAACTCTTGCAATAAAATATATTAGAAAAAAGTGAATTAAATATAGTTAAATTTAAAAAGTATATTCACATATGTGCATAATGAGCTAAAGGCAGATCACAGTAAAAAAATTTAGAATTCCTTATGAAATTCAGAAGTCTAGTTTGACCCCTGTTGAGCAGTTAGTCAAAAAGAACTTTCACTGTGTTAACACACCCCTAGCTTGGCTCTGTTTCTTGGAAAATTTTAGAGTCTGTTATTTTAGTACTGTGCTATTATGTATTAGATGAACTAGTTTTCCTGGTTGGTTTCTATTTGTAACATTTGATTGATAATCCACAGAGATTTGTACACAAGAGTTTGTTACTTCTAAAGTCATTAGGATCCTTTTTAGTATATACACAGCAAAGAGGCTATTTTCCAAATGATGCTATTTTACCAACATCATGAATGAGATGCTGCCGATTTGACTGGCTTGGTAGAAGGTCCTCTTTTGGTTTCAGAATGTTCTCTTGTAGGTCACAATTTGCTAAGTGTTTTTTTTTTTTTTTTTTTTTTTTTTTTTTTAACATGAGTTGTGTTGAATTTTCTTGAATTTTCTCTAACACATCTACAATACCAGTACCTTGATGTGATGCTTCCTTTTTATCAGTATTGTCTAATAGACCTTTCTGCCATGACAGAAATGTACGGTATCTGCATTGCACTGTCAGATATGATAGCTACCAGACTATGTGGTTATTGAGCTCTTGAAATAACTGGTGGGACTGAGGAACTGATATTTGATTTTGTGGGATTTTAATTAATTTAAATAGTCATACAAGGGTTTTGGATCCTGTATTGAATGATTAATATGTAGGTTAGCAGAAGACACTTTAATTGGTATTCATTATAATTTTCTTTTCCTAATATTTTCCTTCCCTTCCTTTCTTCTCTTCCTTCTCTTCCTTTCTTCCTCCCTCCTTCACACTCTTTCTCTTTCTTGCTTTCTTTCTCTACCCCTTTCTTCATTCTTTCTTTCTTTCCTTCCTTCCTTCCTTCCTTCCTTCCTTCCTTCCTTCCTTCCTTCCTTCCTTCTTTCCTTCCTTCCTTCCTTCTTTCCTTCTTTCCTTTTCTCTAGCACTGGAGCTCAAAACCAGGACCTCAGCATGCAAGGAAAGTGCTCTACCACTGAAACACATCCCATCCTTCAGGAGAGTTTTCAATTAGAATCTCCTGAAATAAACCTGGGTATACAAATATGAAAATCACAATTTTAGAAATGGGAGGTCCATGCCTTCAATCCCAGTGGCTTGGGAGTGTGAGACAGGAGGATTATAAGCTCAAAGCCAGTCTGAACAAATTAGTGAGATCCTGTCTCAAAAAATAAGACCTTTGAATGTGAGTCAGCAGTTAAGCTCCCCAGGGTTCACTCTCCAGTACCAAGGGGAGGAAAAGAATTTTACAAATGGGAAATAACATTTTTGAAACAATACAATTTTCACAATTTTAGCTTCAATTTAAAAATTTACTCCTATTCTCAGACTTTATTTACAGGGCATTCTGCTATTTTTTTTTTTTCCTGGAAAACCATGGTACTTGAATAAATCTGGCTTTTTCAAATGTGAAAATATAATCCACTGAGAGTTAGCTGTCAATTTCTGATAGTATTAAGTTGTAAGTTCCACAAAGACAGAAAGGTTTTTTTGTTTGTTTTTAGTACTGGAGATTAAACCCAGAGCCAGGCACATGCTAAGCGAGCACTTAACTGGGAGCTTTATTCCAGCCCAGTAAGTGTTTTTAATTGTTTTCTCTCTGTTATCTAGCATAGTGACAGTATATAGTAAACATCATTAAATGTTTGTTGAATTATTATAATTAAATATCAACAACCTAAAGCTTTAAATGACACAACAGTCCTTAAATCCTACAATACAGTAGTGACATTAGTTCATGTCAGTAGCAAGAAGGAGACGGGAACCAGGGCCACAGTGCAGTGATCCATGGCTGGTAGTTGAAACCTCAGGGTGCAAGCTGCATCAGTACAGGGCTCTGCCATGTGTACAGACACATGTTTGGACACAGTCCAACTATAATCAAGGTCTATTTACCCTGCAGTCTTAGGTTCAGAGTTAGAAAGGACTTTCCACATGATTTAAACCAACATTTTTTTTCTCCAGAAGAATTTCTCTTTACATTGTACTTAAACATGGTTGCTATGGTCTGAATGTGTTCTCCCCAAATGTATATGTTGTAACAATCACCATTGTGACCACTGAAAAAGGGAGAGAAATTTAGGATGGGATTAGGTCATGGGGATCTATATTTTTTAACAGAATCAATGCCCTTTTATAAGAGGCTTCACACATCATTCACATCCCTTTGGCCCCTTCTGCTTTCTGTCATCTGATGATTCAGCAACACATGCCATCTTGGACAATGTGAATATACATAGTGTTCCTGAACTGTACACTTCAAAATGGTTCAAATGGCAAATGGTACGTGTATTTTAAAAAAAAAAAAAAAAAAAAAAAAAAAAAAAAAAAAAAAAAAACCACATTGAAAGATGCATTTTCTATTGTTCAGTGTTTCCTGCTATTATTTAGTAATCACATTCATTAAGAGCACTAACCCAGCAGGCCACAGTGGTGCATGCCTGTCAGCCATTGGGAGGCTGAGGCAGGAGGATTGCAAGTTCAAAGCCAGCCTCAGCAAAAGCAAGGTGCTAAGCAATCCAGTGAGACCTTCTCTCTAAATAAAATACAAAATAGGGTTATGGATGTGGCTCAGTGGCCAAGAGCTTAGGAGTTCAATCTCTGGTACCCAAAAAAAGAAGCACTAATCAAAATTTCACAGCCCTGTATTTGAGATTTGATTCTGCTTGCTGCACCTCTGGAAACTAAAAGCATGTACTTAGCTAAGCCTCAGTTTCCTCTTCTGTAACATAGGAATTATAAAATGCTTACTTCCCCACTAGAGGTTGCTGTGAAATTTCAACTTGGTAAAGTCTACATACACAAAAAAAAGCTCAATAAATGTTAGCTCTGATTTTATTTTTAAGTTTTCAAACCAATATGATTCTTGTACTTTGTATAAGGAAGGCTAAAAAAATGGCTTTAGCATTAAAAAGGCCATTTGTTCATTTCTCCTTAGTCCTTAATGTTAAAGAGAACTATAAGACAACATGCTATAAAACACATTTCATATTATAGTCAAGTGATGAGCCCATGTGTTGACCACTGAGTCAATAGTTAATAATCTTAAATTATCATACTCTAAGAGGCAACAATTTCAGAGAAGCCAAAATAACTTGAGGTACTTGAAATAATTTACATATAATAATGTGTGTATAAACCTATACATATAATTTTTTATCAAGTATAACATGATCATAGTTGAGTCACAATATAGTTCACACATACAAAAGAAGGCTATTTTATTTTTTTTTTCCCTTTTACATCCTATTTTAGGCAAGATCATGAAACCCAGAAAATAACAGGAATGGACTAGTTTATAAAAGCTGGGTATTTTATAAATGAAACAGATTCAGTCCTCTGCGATTCTCAAATTCCAAACAATAAGACTTACTATACTCTCAAAATGAACTTAAATAAATTCTTGCTCAATTCTAATGATGTATACGTTTTAACTGGTTGATAGTCCAGGTAGAAAAAGTATGTAAAGTGTTTTATAAGTCAAAATATTTCATACAAAAGGATTTCTTATCTTTAAACTGGAAGTTGAACTAAGGGACACTCAACCACTGAGCCACATCCCCAGCCCTATTCTGAATTGTTTTTTTTTTTTTAAAGAGGGAGAGAGAGAGAGAGAGAGAAGTTTTAATATTTATTTTAGTTTTTGGTGGACCCATCTTTGTTTGTATGTGGTGCTGAGGCTCGAACCCGGGCTGCATGCATGTCAGGCAAGCGGGCTACCGCTTGAGCCACATCCCCAGCCCCCCTATTCTGAATTTTATTTAGAGACAGGATTGCTAAGTGCCTCGCCATTGCTAAGGCTGGCTTTGTACTTGAGATACACCTGTCTCAGCCTCCCAAGCTACTGGGATTACAGGCATGCATCACTGTGCCTGGCCAAAAGGAATGGTTTTAACAAAACTCTCATAATCCAAAGAGAAAATGCAATGAAATTAAAAATTTCTGAAGCACGCATTTTTAAAACCATTATAAAAATATGAAAAAGTTTACAAATGACATAAAATAAAAATTTATACAGATAAAATTAAGGGTTTAAAAACTATCAAATGTATTGAAATCATTTAAAGCCAAATAAGACATAATTTATCTATATAATTTAAATTATAATATTATATAAATATATTGCATATTACATAATAACATATATAATATAAATTAAATAAAATATATTTATATAACATTCTAATTTATATTACTTTATATTATATAATTATTTTATTATATATACATATAATAAAAATATATAAATTAGATATATTATATAATTTATATTGTTATTATAAATATATTATATATTATATATTCATATATACAAATTACATAATATATAATATATTTATATTCTTATATATAAATTATAAATATTTATGTATAAATATATATAAATTACATATATTTCATGTAAACTATATTAATATAAATTATATATTTATATATACAAATACATATGAATTATGCATATTGATTGAAAAGTATATGATATATAAAATGCATATACATTATATACACATATAATAAATAAATAAAATAAAATAAAATGCACATACATTATATACACATATAAAAGGGAGAGAAGTTTAGAATGGGATTAGATCATGGGGCTCTATATTTATATAATATATATATATATATATATATATATATATATATATATATATATATATTTAATAAATATAAATTAAATATAAATATATATTATTATATTATAATATAATAATATATATTTGCTCCAAAATAAAGCTCATTTTCCCCTACTCCCCCTATTTGTTGCAAAAATATCATACATTAAGCATGCACTTACATGAATCATTTTATAGAGAAAATCATTTGAAATTTTAAAGTTATAATACTTATATATATGATATATAATATATATTATCATATGGTATATTTAAATTTATATTAATTTATATTATATTATACATCATTGTAATATAATTATATAATATAATTTCTATTATTATTAATAAGATATAATAAGATTATTATATTTGTATAATTTATATTGATATAATATATAAAATATATGGATTATATGTAATTTGCATGATTTATAATATATCCTGTAGATATATGTAATTCTATAATATGTAGTATATAATATATAATGCATAATATATAATATATAAATATATAATAATTTAAAATATATAGTTTAGTTATTTGGCTTTAGGTGGTTTTAATGCATTTGATACTGTTTTATCCCTTAGCTTTATCCACATAAATTTTTATTTTATGACAATTCCAAACTTTTTAGTATTGATGTGCATTTTCTTTCTACAACTGTATTGACTACCATATGTAAAATTGATAAGTAGAATGCAATTAAATACAGATTTGCAAGCTTTTAGCAACTATGTCAATATTTTAAAATTAATTGAATTGACAATGCTTACTTACAGACTATAACAACATAAGTGGTCAAAGATGCACTAGAACATTATGTGGGAAGAAATATATTCATACCAAATCAAGATTTTTCACACACTTGCATTTAGAATCATTTTATGAATGAGCACTAGGTTTGCTCCAAAATAAAGCTCATTTCCCCTACTCCCCCTATTTGTTGTGAAAAATATCATACATTAAGGATGCATTTACATGAATCATTTTATAGAGAAAATAATTTGAAATTTTAAAATTATAATACTTATTTGATGCACAACTTCCAAAACACAGAATTTAAAGACAATACCAGTGATGCACAATCATTCTATATGACTAAAACACTACCATTCTATATGACTAGCAAACATAATACAAGGCCAAAAGGCAAAATACACACTTTGGCGATCCTATACAAAAGGGGTCTGTCCCAACATTCTTTCATAAAATAAACACAATAACACAAAACAAAACAAGAAAAAGAAAAACTGAATTTTGACAAACCTACACAAACTGTGGCATTTCAAATTCAAGGTCTTATAATTCTTCCATCTGTTTTAGCCTGAGTCCCTGGCACATTGGATTCATGTCAGGCAGGCCGAGCTCCTCAGAGTTCTTTTTAGGCTCAGCACCTGGCTGCAAAGGACAAGCTGATGTGCTGTTGCCTCTGGAACGAATTTCTCCACATGACTCAAGGGAGTAAGAGCTGTGCTAGGAGGCACTGCTGCTGAAGGTGAGCTGGTCTCTCCTCAGTCCCCCTGACTTTGCTGGTCAGGGTAGGTGGTTTGCAAAATGTTGTCTCGAGATGGAGCTGCAGTGTTCTGGGTGCTCTTGCATGAGCAAGAGGGTAAGAATGAGAGGACGGTCTCTCTGATGCCTCTCTTGCTGATCTGGCTGGCATGTTGGGCTGTGTGACACTGCTGGAATAGTCACCACTTACCCTGATGCACATTGTCACTTTTTCCTGGGGTGCACTTGGCACAATCACTGCACTTGTGCCAGTTAAGTTATTTTGTGTTTACATTATTGTCCCTGAGGTTTTTGTGGAATCTGCTGATCGAAGCCATTAAATTGGGAACCAACAGTAGTAGGGGTATCTTTTCTATTAAGTCCTTCAAAGGTAAGATTCTGGCAAAACTTCTCTGAATAGACATTTCCCACATTTCTGCCGTTTCTCTCATTAGGAAAGCTTGCAAGATGGAACCTATCTACAAGCAAAGGGAAACATCTGATCTTGGTGCTTGGCATAGGCCTCTGTATATCATTTGTCGCCACATCAGATTTCAGACTAAGTGGTTTCGTGGTTTTACACATATGGTCCATATTTGGGGATGATGATTTAAATTCTTTGTTATCTGACAAAGAAGAGATTTTTTTTTTAAACTTCATGGAGCTTGGTTAATAAGGAAGTGTGATTATTTATAAATGGGCACTCTCTCAAACAATATAGTCTTACATAGTTTTCCAACATAATATTCTCAGTCATCTCTGCAGAAGAATTAAAAATCCATACAGTATTAAAGGCACATTTTGAATTAAAGCATTGTTTTTAAAATTTATCTTAATCAATACAACAAATAGCCACAAAGCACATAAAATTAAAAAAAAAAAACACTTCCTGGAGTAACTTGTTTTAATATACTACATATGAATGAATATTTTCTGGGTTAGGACTTTCATGATTTCAACAGGCAGACAATGGTAACTCTAGAACAGTAACACTATTCTGTACAACAAGCAAAGCCATATCCTGAATCCCAAGGACTTTGCCTGTCACTTAATCTGCTTTCCAGCTACATTCTGTCCATACTGAGGGCAACACACCATAGAGGACTTGGATGTTCTCCCAGCTTATCCACTAATACATGGCAACATCCACTGGTCAAAGGAAGGTTGAAGAGCTGTCAAAATTGTCATTCTGCTACTGGTCTTGGTGACTCCAAGACTTACTTCCTTCTATTTCTCCTCTAGTCTGGTCTCAAGGTCCCTGATTTCTCACCTAGAACCCTACCTCCTCACACTCTTTTTTTTTGCTGAATATACCCCATAAATTCCTGTTGCTAGAAAGGTGCAGCCCTCTGGCTATGATCCTCCTCTCCCTGCTGAGAAACATTAGACAACTGTGTGCCTTGCCAGTGGTCTGATGGCTTTCCAATGGCCCTGATCATAGCTCACAGTCCTCATCCCTGCCACCTGGACCTTCTCCCATATCCTGGGCTGTGGTTTGCAGACAGGTGCACATCAGTATCACTTGCAGGTCATCATCTTATCTGATCTCCTTCTTCACCTGAGGCTGCTGGCTTCTCTTCCCTGGTTCCCAGGCAGTGCTC